>NC_080391.1:19170871-19507269 GCF_028751815.1 Salvia miltiorrhiza | reverse complement strand
ATTTAAGAGAGGAGTGGGCCTTTCTCGTTTGGGCCGATTCTTTTGGGCCTGTTTTTTATTTTATTTGGGTCTAGTTCATTTTATTTGTTGGGCTGGATATTAATTCATTTGGGCTTTGCTTATTTTATTTCCATTGGGCTAATATATATTGTTTGGACTCTATTATTTATATAAATGGGCTCCTATTATTTTTATTAATTGGGCTCCTACAATTTATTTAGTTAAGCTCAATGAGATTTATTATTTTAGGCTCTCTTTATTAATCCTAATTATATTTAATTAGTGATAAATTTTAAGACTTACTAATTATTAATTAGTAAGTGAATTAGAATATTTTTTAAGATGAGTAGATTATTAAAGATTAATAATCCGACCTCATAAGACGAGCTTTAATTCCTTAAATAGGATTAGCATCTCATAATATTATTAAAGGAATATGAGTCATGCATAATCATTTCACGCATCCTCATTTATTGAGATCTTTCGAGAATTAGAATCTTATTTTATTTTCTCGGATTAAAGGTCAAGCACCAGAGTTAGAGCTAAACCGTGAGTCTGCTATTCAGGTGGGCTTTCTTACGTATAAACTAAAACCATATAGTAGAATTGTTAAGACTTTATGCTTATGAATTTAAATGATATTGTCAATGCCTAAATGCTTTATGTTTTGTTATTAATTGCCTATCTGATGTTAATCGAATTCGGATTCTGGATGGGACCGCAAATCCCTTCGGAATTAGTGTACACCTTGTGATCGTGAGTCATCTAGCGGGTTGGCCGATCATAGTGTCCGTAGAGGGAGGCCTCCCTCTCGGCACGAGTTACTGATATGGTGATTAATGATATTAAAATGCCTGCGCGGGTTATTGATGAAATAAATGATATTATGTTTGGTAAATACGAGTCTTTAAAGGAAAACCCTCGTATCTTACTGCTATTGAAAGGCTTGACAATAAAATATTATGCATGTATGTAAATTTCGGCAAGTGTCCACTAAGTACTTTCGTACTTAGCCCTGTATGTATTTATAAATGTGCAGGTTGAGCTGTGATCGAGGATTGTAGTGTGCAAGCGGAGCTTTTGTCGATCTAGGATGATTACCTCAGAGTAGAGTATATGTCTTCATACATATACTCAAAATGTTATTCCGCTGCGAACACTGATTTCGTTATGATTTTATGGCATTTGTCAAACAATATGTATTAATTAATAATGTACTCAAACTCATTGAGCACCCATTTCTGGATATTATTATGTATGGTACCCTTGTGGCCTTTTTGATATCTAGATATTTCGATTGATTTCCTTATACAAGTCGAGTCATCAAGAGACAGAATATACCCCTTTCTAAATCCCGCTCCTAAATTCCCTCCCTTAGTCGCGGTTTCCCCGAATTTGCTATCCTTAGCAAGTGCGGTCGTGACAATATATATATATAATATATATATATATATAATCTAGTAATAATAAATTGTATCATATATAATAAAAATATATAAATGTAATAAATATATGTCCATAAAGTGAAGAGAGATCAAAACCATTAATATAGTGTGAATGTAATTAATTATTGGAAATAAAATTTGGAATTAAAAGGACAACAATTGAAATTTAGAAAATTAAGAATAGAATGTTATGAGATTGTCACAGACTAGCATAGGATGGATAATCATTGTTGTAACTTGAACGTGTATCGCTGCTATATATTTATAGATAGGCGGATAGATAGTTAAAATTAAAATATATATCTTGGCAATTTTTGTATTTTCTTGTCATTGGCCCATGAATTTGATGAAATTGCCCTGATTTTGTAAGCTAGTATACAGTAGTAGTATTTATTGTGTCAACATGACATATCAACCATTTATTTAATTATCATTATTTTTGTAATCTCCATTCATCTCATATAATCTCAACTTTAGAATATCTTAATTATATTACATCGTGCTTTATGTATAAAAATGAGAATTTATATTCGTTGAAATCAATCTATCAAATTCATATCCCCTTGGTTGGAAGGAAAATGCCCCGCTTTCTCTCGACATCTTTTTTCGTCATCGCCCTTCTTTTTATTTCAGGTGCATCTATTACTTCAAATTATTTGATCCAATTTATTTAGATCAAAAATATTTAAAAATTATTTGGGGGTCTCTTATAATGTAATATATTTAAAAAAAATGAAATGTGATATGGTTAGAGATACGTACATGTACACGTGATGTAATAAAAATTAATCAAAATTCTTATTCCATATATTCATCAATTTTTGAGAGGTCACAATTTCTTTGTTCACCTAGAGTATCTTAAATATTAGAGGATATTTATTTGTTATTCTTTTGAGTGAACTAATAAAATATTTATTTTTCTATTGTAAAGATAAAAACAGTCACAGAGATAAAAAGGATATGAATAGTTAATCTCACAATTTTACTCTGATTATTATAATAATTCATAATTACAAAGCTCTTTAGTCGTGAATTGACCAAATTTTGCTTATAATTTACATGAACTACGAGCTTCTTGTTCATGAATTGAATCTATCTTTGCCTACAATTCGTAACTGCGAAAGATTCTTAACTTTAAATTAAGGGCAAAATAGTACGTTAAGCCATAAAATAATTATACTCCCTCCGTCCACGAAAGAACTTCTTATCTTTCCTTTTTGGGACGTCCACAAAAGAACTTCCTACATATTTTTGGACTATACCCCACCACTTATAATCCTCTTACTTTTCACTTTTCACAACTCCCAATATTAATTATAACACCCTTTCACCACTCCTAATACACTCAACTTCCTTTTATCCACTCTCAATACACTCAACAATATTTTTTCTTAAAACTCGTGCCACTCCCTCCTAGGAAGTTCTTTCATGGACGGAGGGAGTATTATTTATTTATTTTTCTCTTTGTAATTAGTATTTTAAATTAAAAAATGAATATTTTGATATATTAACTCTATTGTTTGTATGCAACGATGATGATGACAGGCATGAGTGAGACGACGATGATGGTCAGAGACGAAAGTAATGTGGTGCAAGAGAAGAATGCAAAGAGGTGTTTAGTCGAGTTGGCCGCATGCAGCATACAAGCGTGTAGTAACGATTGTTGTAAGCCGTTATGTAACGATGATTATTCAAGCCATAATCCGGTTGGTTATTGCGGTAAATACCCTGGACGCCTCGGTCGCATTTGCCTCTGTCAATATGATTGTTAATTAACGCGCTTAATTACTCCTACTGTCCTACATTGTATATATATAATGAAGAATCGATTAAGCTGCAAACCTTGCCAAAAAATAAAGTGCATTTGCGCGATAAAATAAATTTTGATGAGTGTGATTTACATTTCATTTTTATGGTAACATTTGCATTTCATTAATTTATCACTTGATTATGTTTTCTGAATCAATTGCTAGATAATTTCTCAAAAACAAAGTTTAAGAAAGTCGTAATTGGAAAGAACTCATCTATGTAAACAATAAAAATAGATTTAATCATTTAAGGGTCACCTATTTTTGTCATCATTAAACAAACCAATAAAAAAATACTAATAGACATGAAAATATTTATGTGCTAGCTTCATCTATATCTGATATAATTTTGATCCGAAAGATGTTGGTAGAACCACAAACTAATAGCTTGTAAGAGATAAATGGCTTGTAAGAGAATTGAATGCTTCATGTATGAATAAAAAGTTGTTAATATTATCCAATCAACTGTAAATAGGGAAATTTTCTACTTATATCGAGACTGCGAAAGAAGCATGGGATACTCTTCAAAATACTTTTGAAGGTGATCATCGTGTGAAGTGACATGGATTGAACAACTCACTTCCAGATTTGAGATGTTGAAAATGGAAGAAGATGAAGCTATTGACGAGTTTCATTTCAAGCTTCTCACAATTTTCAATGAGAGTTTTTCTTTGGGAAAAAGGATTAGTGAGGAAGAATTGGCGAAAAAGGTCTTAAGATATCTTTCGAATAAGTTTGACTTCAAAATTGCAGCCAATGAAGAAGCAAGGGACTTGTCTACTATAAAGTTGAATGAATTAGTTGGATCGTTGCTAGTTTTTGAAATGGGCAAGAAATATGGCAAGCTTGAAAAGTAGAAAAATGTTACTTTTGTAGCAAATTCTGTGAATCAGAAAGAAATCTCTGCAAATTCTTCAAAGAGTTTTTCACCTACTTCTTCGCAAGAGAGAAGTAATTAAAAGGAAAAAGGTAATAGATACACACGTTGATCAGCAAGAAAAGAGGACGTTCATGCACCTGTCACAGTCGAAAGTGATACAAACACTGATACAGTAGCTTTCACAGTAAGAACTAAGGAGATTCAGAAACTTGTCACAGCCACTGTCTACTGACGGGTGATATAGATAGGGATACATGTAGTGATACAGGGGATTTGGATGAAGAATATCTTGCCAAAAACTATGAACTTATGCATCAAAAGTGTGTGGTTGTTCTTGAAGTGAACAAATCTTTAATGATTCAACTAACTCAAGAAAGAGATAGTCTTAAATACTCAAATCTTGCTCTCAAGGAATAAAATGGCGTATTCACCAATAAGTTGGAACACGTGGACAAGATGATCAAGAAACTTGATCGAATTATGGAAATTTCTCAATGTTTCAACAACAAGGCTGGTCTTGGTTATGATAATCATTATTGGAACATATCGATGCTTACAATCAAAGCATGTTTGTTCCTGCCAAAGTGGAAGAAAAAGGCAAGCAAGATGAAGCCAAACCACATGGTCAACATAATAAATATGTTGAATATTCTGACAACAAGAAGATGACTCATACTCACACTCAAAATTTACAGTCTATGTTAAATCAACAGGCTCGGTACCCTTGTCATCATGGGAATAGCTCATTTGTTCATATTTTCATTACTGTGATCATCGTGGACACGTCAGACCTCGTTGCAGATTTTATCTCGATAATAGAAGGAATATGACGAATACAAGAACTTATCAGTCAAATAAAATTCCTATTACTGGAGAATGTGGCTATGAGGGCATTGGTTATTCTAGAGGAAAGACCGATCAACCTCATCTGAATAGATCATCTGCAAGTACGTGGCATCCTATCTGTCACTACTGTGACAAACCAGATCATATTAGAACAAATTGCAAATCATATCATAAGGATAAACGGGTGAAGAAAAGAAAATAATTCAGAAAAATGGGTACAAAAGCTGATGCATGTTCATGAAAATGATGGAACAGATGGAGAAATCACATCGGAACATGATGTCGTTGTAGCTGATATTCAAATTGCTACGAAGAAAATTGTTTCTTTTGTTTGTATTTTAGATTTTGATCATGTTAAAGGAGCTTCTAATTTTTTGGAGGAAAGTGCTCCTGCATCAGCATGTGTCCCTCTGTAGAAATTACTGCGCCAACAGTTGTTCCAATTTTTAATGTCATTGATCATGCATGTGTTCATGTTGCCGCTAAAGAACCTGTTTTAATAATTGTTCCAGATGTCACTTACTCCGTTGTTCATAAGAAACTTGATCTTACTCTGAAGTATGTTCTTTAAGATGTTCTTTTATAAGAACACGTCTATTTCTTATTAGAGGCCTGTTTTGCAGCAGCTGGTATAGTTATTGATACAGATGCAGATGCTTGGTATGGATGATGATGTAGATACAGAAACTGGTAGAAATGATGATGCAAATGCAGAAGCTGGTACAGATGATGGTGCAGTTGTTCTGGTTATTTAGCTCTTTGATTTTGTTAGTAAGCTGTTGTTGCTTGGTTTAGTTTTTGATGGTCTGCTCTCTATTGCTTCGCTGCTACAATATTGATATTCTTGAGAGGGAGACATGTTGTTCTTCGGGCCGGGGAGGGGGGGAGTTGTCCTTGATGTTTGACAAATAGGGGAGGACATTAAGGATTGTTGATTTTTGATGATTATGGTATCTGTTACGTTGGGGAGGAGTTTAATTCATCTCATTATTTTTAGATTTCGTATGCTGCAGTTTATTCATGAGTTGTGCACTATGTTTTGTCTACATCAATGATAAAGGAGAATATTGTTGAGTATTGATATATTCAGATATATATTGTCATTATGTAGATAATTCCAATAGTATCACCAGATGTTCTATCAGAAGTATCAGTGCATAGATGTATCACTCATTGTACTTGCCGAGTCTGGAATAGCTGAAAGCTTATCCCTACGGGATTTTAGCAGCAAGTTTGAGAACTAAGTTTATGCGGTTCTTGTGGATATTCTCAACATCAAATCTCTAAATTTTATGAAGTATTATTGGATCACAATTGTAGATATATTCTATTATGTTCATTGGAGTTCTATCCAAGATATAACTCTTATTAGGGTTAACCTATTTAAGGATAAGGAGGTGAACATTTTTTGCTACTGCTTTGATCATTATTTTTCTTATTTTTACAAGAATATTTTTCGTGCTTATTATCAGATCACACAATGCTTGTGTGTGTGATCTAGTTCGTCGCTATTTCATACTCCCTCTGTCCGCCAAGATTATGGCAATTTGCTTGGGCACGGGATTTAATAAAATTGATGATGATTTTGATGTAGTGGAGAAAGGGTCCCACCACTTTATGAGATGAGTGGTTGAGATTGAATTTTGATTGGTTTTTTTGTAAATAAAGAGTGTTAGTAAGGATAAAATATTAAAGAGGATGGTGGGACCATTGCCATAAAAGGAAAGTGACATAATCTTGGCGGACGCCCAATATAGTAATTGTGACATAATCTTGGCGGACGGAGGGAGTATTATTTTTAAGCGACCTCTTGGAGCTGTACTTTCTTGTTCGTTATTGCTTTCACTAGCCTGTTGGTGGAAGATTTATTTTTTTGGGTAGGTGGTGAATGTGTAGCGTTCACACTTAGAGAGTAGGTCGTTGTTTTGCTCTCAATTATTCATTGTTGGTGGAGTTTTGGGAAGATACAGAGGCTAGAAAGATCGAGTCTTTTCGTATAAGTCCTTTGTATATCTTAACTTTATTGGTTAATAATTTACCCTGGGAGTAGCCCTCCAGACGTAGGTGTTCTATCACCGAACTGGGTTAAAAATCTTGGTATTTTCGTTTTGTTACATTATTTGTTACATTGCTACTCTGTGTACTAACGTTGTCTGCTGCAAGATTATATACATGTATTTGGACAGATAGCAATTTTAGTTATAATAAGCAAAATGTGCTGAGTGGACTCTGTATTTTTAGATGATTTTGTATCACTGTATAAATTATAATGGATGAATGCTCAAAATTGATTTAAAAGAAATAATATTTTTTACATATAAAATATATTTTTTTCTATTATTACGTTCTTTATATAAAATATTTTTTTCTCTATTATTATGTGTGTTTAATAATAATACATTTTATGTATTAAAATAATATTTTATTCACGATTAACAAGATAGTAAAGTGGTTTTCTATAAGAGCATCTCCAATGGGAGGTGCTTAAGTTGGTGCTATAATGGTGGTCCCCACCTTAAACACATCCCCCCCTCCAATGCATAGTTCTTTCTTTGGTGCTAAAATCATCATTTCCACCAAAATTCCAATTTCAACACTTTTATGCTAAAATGTTTAATTTTCATTGAAATTAAAATTAAACATTACATTAAAAATAAAAAATTGTATATAATTTGAATAATTAAAAAAATACATAATTTAAATAACTAAAAAAATTATGAAAAATTAAAAATTTAATATTATAAAATTAAAAATTAGGTGAAAATTAGAAAAAGATAAAAAATTACTAGGATTTTTAAAAGAGAAAAAAAAAACAAAAAAAAAATTAAAACCCCTACCTACCCCCACCGACTCGCCCCCCCTTCCTTACCCTTTTTTCTTCTTTCTTCCCCACCCGACCTCCCCCCTTCTCTTTCCCCCATTTCTCCTGCAACTCTCTTTCCCCAGTGACTCCCCCCTTCCTACTCTCTCATTTGCCACAAAAATCAAAAATTGGCAACGACCATTTGATTGTATAATTCAGCCATTTTCATTTTTTTTTAAGGATCACGCTTGTATTTCCCCCCTATCGACCCTGGATTGGAGATGCTCTAAAACCTACCTTTTTTTTTTTTTTTTTTTTTTTTTTTTGATCGGGCAAAGTCATGTTAGATGTTAGTAATTAGTTCCCCATCCACTCCAAGAACCACCTTATCTCTCCATTCACCA
This sequence comes from Salvia miltiorrhiza, assembly GCF_028751815.1. Lineage (NCBI taxonomy): Eukaryota > Viridiplantae > Streptophyta > Magnoliopsida > Lamiales > Lamiaceae > Salvia > Salvia miltiorrhiza. The sequence continues at coordinate 19,499,083 of NC_080391.1, read as the reverse complement.
AATCCACCTTATATCTCCAATCTCCAATTCGCTCGTAAACTACGAATAATTTTACTAGTAATTTGACTCGTGAAAAAAATTATTTTTGCTAGCTATACATAAAACTTTATAGGCTTTTCTGAATAAAACAAACGATTAATAGTACTCCCTCCGTCCCACGAATCTTGACACGTTTGATTTTGGCACGGGAATTAAGGAGTTGTAGATTAGTGTTTTAAGTGTGTAGTTAGTAAAGTGTAAAAGTGATAAAGTATGAGAGAGAAGGTAATAAAAGTGATAAAGTAAAAGAGAGAATGTAATAAAAGTGATAAAGTATGAGAGGAAAAATAATAATTATTACCTTATTTGAAAATGTGTCAAGATTCGTGGGACGACCCAAAAATAAAAACATGTCAAGATTCGTGGGACAGATGGAGTACTTCAAAGAGCTCAATCCTCCTCGTCTTTTCTTTTCCTTGACATTGAAGAAATATAGGAGCACTGATAGAGCCGCGACTCTGTACCATGATCCTACTCAATTTTTAGGGGGGCTATAATCTTACTCAATTAACAAAATAAGCCCAACAGACAATCTTTAATAAAATAAATGGCTAAATTCATACAACTTTGAAAATGTTGTCTTTAATTTCTTGCTATTGGCCAATTAATTTAATGAAATTACCATTTTATAAGCTAGTATAGTAAGTGTTGTGTACATAGTTTCTATGTTGTGTCAATCTGATATATCAATCTACTAATCTTAATTTGTCTCAGGGAGTCTCAAAGACAATTTTGTTTAATATCTTATTCTATATAGCGTTGTGTGCATAAAAAATATGTCTATATATATATAATTCGTTGAAACCAATCTATCCAATTTGTATCCTCTTGGTTAGAAGACAATGGCCCGCTTTCTCCCAACATCTTTCTTCATCATCGTCCTTCTTTTCACTTCGGGTATATTTTTTTTTTATAAAAAAAATATCAATTTCTAGAATGAATATTATCAGATTGATTTTCACTATAGTCCCTTATATAACATATTTTGAAAAATATAACTGTGATGGAACTTAATTAGAATATGGTTACAAAAATGTACATATGCATGTGTTTTATTATATAATGTATCGAAATTATTATCAAATATATTCATCAATTTTTTAGGGGTTTCAATTTTTTCTTGTTCATCTCGACTCCCGAGTCTAAAAAACTTATAGGATAGGACATACGTGTATATGCATCGTCTTACATATGTTAGGGGTAATTATGCCTAAATATAAGGATTTTTATCCAATTTTAGTTTACAAATAAATTAAAAATTCTACTTTCAAATATATGAATTTTCAATTTATTTTAATTTTTCACACGATTGATAATTTCTAACGAATTTATGTCATCATAACTAGCTAAAGTGACAAACTCATGATGTCATCGTGACTAGCTGGAGTGGTGTAGATATCTAAGCACATCGTTTAGTATATCAATCATTTAAGTTATGTAAACATTACATATGTCCACCCCATCATTAATCGAGAGGTGATTGACAATTAGAATTTCTTGTTTTTGAAGGCAAATTTTTTATTTCATGTGCAAAACTAAAATTTAATGAAAGTTTGTGTATTTAAGTATAATTAGCCCATATGTTAACATTTTTTTTATATAAAAAAATTGAGTATAATAATGATGACAGGCATGAGTGAGATGAAGATGATGCAAGAAAAGGATGCTAATAGGTGTTTAGTTGGGCTGGGCCCATGCAGCATAGAGCACTGCGATGAGAATTGTTGTAAGAAGCTATGCAACAATTACTATTCTGGCTCTAATCCATATGGTTATTGTAATGAATATCCTGGATTTCCAGGTCGTGTTTGCCTCTGTCAACATGATTGTTGATACACTTCATTCTTTATAATGAAGAAATAATTAAGCTTCTTCGTTTAGAAATAACAATTAATTGAGTGTTGCAATATTAGCTTTGATTCATTTTGAATTGGTTTTCAACAATTACCAATTACAATCCGCGGTATCAGCCTGAGTAGTTTCAAGTCTACCATCCAAAGAAATATGATCACCAATTACAATCTTAGCCCAATGTCACATACCATTCATAAAAATAGGTATTGTTATTTCTTTTAATATAGAATATGTGTAGTGTTGTCGACGGGCTGATCCTATCAATTTAGAACATTCAACTAACTATTACGATTATTTTTTAAAGGTAAATTGAAAATTATCTGTGAACAATAAAAAACACTTTCGGGTCGAATATGTAATCTACACGGTTCCAGACACAATTTTAATTTATTTTCTCAAGTAAAATTTCAATGTTTTAGAATTTGGATATAGTTTGTATTATATTTAATTTAATTCACAAATATATATAAATCAAGTAAGTATTCTAATATATTGTATGAAATTATGAAACTATAAAATCACTCAAACTATTAAAGTAAAACAAAATTCACATTAATATTGAATTCTGATTAATATTTACAAATTACAAATTGTAATAGTAAAAAGGGTTCATTTTAATAGTAAAAAGGGTTAATTGTCTCTAAAATATTACACTTTCATCAAATTTTGATTTTGCACACAAACTTTAAAAGATAGCGTAATAATTACAAAATTTTTATCAAATTCTGATTTTGCACGCAATTTTTAAAATGTAGCGTGTAATTAATGTGATTTTGCTACCAATCGATATTTCGATCAAATTCAAAGTTGACATGTCTAATTGAATAATCTAATTTTGCAAATTTTGAATAGTGCACTCTTGAAAGAGAAAATCTTTCCGTATCTCGGTTTTACCACTTGGGCTACACATTTTTTGTTTCTTAAGCAATTCAACTAAGACAGTTAATTAATATGCTTATTCAAATTTAACATCTACAAGAACTTTTCAAACTAACAAGTTATTCTGAGACTTATAATCACAAATATAACTATTTATTAAAATGAAATTTCAATTAGCGATGACTTTTCTTTTTTAAAACTGAATTAGGGATGACATTTACAAGTAGTAGTTTATTACAAGGACTGTGACATGCTTAACAAAAGTAGCGAGGCATTATAAAAAATAATAAATCTATGCAACCACATTGTGGCCACCCACACATTAATATAATAAGGATAATTTTGATTTATTTAATTTATTTTTTAAATAAAAATATGATTTAGTTATTTTATTATATTCTTTATATTCTACTTATTTTTTTTTAATTTTTTTGTATTTTTTATTTTTAATTTATTTTTTAATAAACATAAAAAAATTACCAAAAAATTACAAAAAAATAACTATAATATAGAGAATATGATAAAATAACTAAATCTTATTTTTATTTTAAAAAATAAGTTAAATAAATTAAATTATTTTCTACTTAGATAAATTATGGATGGTCACAGTATGGCTGTTTAACATTTATAATCATATTAATTATACATAAAGAACTACTTCAATTAGTCAATGGAATTTGGTAGAGCTGGATTGGACCTAGTCGTACAGTCAACTCTCAGATCCTCCATCTCAAGTTGACTATGCTCTCCCCTAACCAATAACATTACGCCAGCGCATAGCCATACGGTTGCAGTAGGGGTGTCAAAATGGGCCGAGAATGGCCCGGCCCGATAGGCCCGCCCGGCCCGCCCGTAGTTTTGGCCGGGCTGGGCTAGGATTTTCAAGGCCCAAAAAAATCCGGGCCTCCCTGGCCCGGCCCATGCGGCCCGCCGGGTCACGCGGCCCGCGGGCCCAAAAGCCCGCCGGGCTTTCGGGCCCAAATCGGCCCGTCAGTATATTATGTGAAAATTTCAAAAATTTATATCTACTCCCAAATCCCAATGGACCCAACCCAACCTAAGTCCATTTCTTCAATTGACGACAATGACGAGTCAAAGTCTAACTTAAGATTTAAATTACCAATCAACAATCAATATTAAATTATTTTTACTTGAAAGATTTATTTATTTTTGATTATTTTTTGTGGTTGTTATTTGATTCCAATTGATTTGATTACTGTATTAATTCATTTGTGAATAAATCGTTTTCAGTTTTTGTTGTTTTTGCAATTAGTTTTTGTTTTTTACTTGTATTCATATTGTTTACATTTAGTTTTAGTTATATTTGTTTACATTTAATTTTAGTCAATTACGTAATTTAGATGTAGATTGTTTAAGGCCCTTTTTATTTCATCGAATTTGTCTTCAATTTTTTTTCTTTAAATTTGATTTAATTTATTAATTTTTGGAATTATATATATATATATATATATATATATATATATATATATATATATATATTAATTTATTAATTTTGGCCCATTTTGGCCCGGCCCGCCCGGCGGCCCGTATAGGGCCGGGCTGGGCTTCATTGTTCGAGGCCCGCTGAAATTTTGGGCAGGCCCGACCCGGCCCAAAAAATTGCCTAGGCCCGCTGGGTTGGGCCGGGCCGGCCCGGCCCGCAATGTTTGACAGCTCTAGGTTGCAGAGACGCAACGCGAGACATACAATCATTCCTCTCTCTACAATCTCTAAAACCACGACTGTGCCACTACACTTTTCCATTTCAAAACAGAAAAAATATATATATGAAAAAAGAAAAAAATATATATATTGTACTGAAAAAACCGGATTAGACCAAGCATTGAGGAAAGTTAAATACTCTCACGCCAAAATCCCAAATCTCGATTTGCAGTAATTAAGATAATTCACAGAAAAATCATGCTGCGGTGACAGTAATTCTGTTTTTTGTTTAAAGGTTGAGTGGAATTCACGTGATGCTGTTTTGAAATTTCCTGGAAATTCGAGATAGTTTGAAATGGCGTTGGGGCGGAGAGAGAAGAATCTGCAGTCATCAATCCGCGGGTCACGGATTATTGCGGCGATTGGGATCGGAGTAGCCGTCGGATGTGTGTTTGCATTTTTTTTTCCCCATGGATTCTTCTCCACAAATCAGCCCACTCAACTTCGACATGTTTCCGATTCTAATTTGGAGGTGCGCATTATTGTTTTTGTGTTGTTTTTTATTTGAATTCGTTCGTTGCCATTGATTTACCTCAGTGTGGACTTTCAGCTAAGTTGTGCATGCGAATGTGCATAAACAAGTTTTTCTGTTCGTGAATTCTAGAAATGCATGCTTGGATGCCGCAATGAGCTCGATTTTGGGTTTTTTTGGCTACTCATTTATCTTGTGATTTTTTATTTTTTGTGTTTTTTTATATTTGAATTCGTTCGTTGCCTTTGATTTGCCTCAGTTTGGACTTTCAGCTAAGTTGACTTTCTCTGCATTTGCTTGTTTTATTTGATCGAATTGTGGTTTCTTTCATTTGTTTGTTTGCTAAATCTTCAGTATTTCTTTTTGTTGAATTGGACCAACTTTATGACTGTAGAGGGCTGTGAATTATGGTATTAACAAGCAAAATGTGCTGAGTAGACCTCTGTATTTTTAGATGATTTTGTAGAAGGATAGATTGATTTCTGGTGTTATTGATGCTCAATCTATCAGTGAGTTTATGGCTTATAAGGACTTATCAGGATTCTGTTTATGGTGTGGATTGGTGCATAGGTTGATGCGGCATCATGTGAATCGACTGAAAAAATAGATCTTCTGAAGTCGGATATAAGGAGGTTATCCGATAAGAATGCTGAGTTGAAGAGACAAGTGAGGGAGTTGAATGAAAAGATGCGGTTGGCTGAGCAGGGGAACCAACATGCGCATGAGCAAGTTGTGGTGCTGAGCGAACCACATAAGGCTGGACCCTTTGGTACTGTTAAGAGTCTAAGGACGAATCCAACTGTCCTTCCTGATGAAACTGTAAACCCTAGACTTGCAAAGATCTTGGCTGAGGTTGCTGACAGGAAAGAGATTATAGTTGCTCTTGCCAATTCGAATGTAAAAGCAATGCTTGAACTTTGGTTCACAAACATTAAGAAAGTTGGGATTCCTAACTACCTAGTGGTGGCGTTAGATAATGAAATTCTAGAGTTCTGCAAGGCAAATGACGTCCCTGTGTACCAGAGGGATCGAGATGAATCTGTTGACGCTATTGGAAAGGGTGGTGGTAATCATGCTGTATCAGGTCTGAAATTTCGAATACTGAGGGAATTTCTGCAGCTGGGCTATAGTGTTCTTCTTTCAGATGTGGATATAGTATTCTTGCAGAATCCGTTTGATCATTTGCATAGAGATTCTGACGTGGAGTCTATGTCAGATGGTCACAATAATATGACTGCTTATGGGTTCAATGATGTTTTTGACGAGCCTGCTATGGGTTGGGCGCGATATGCTCACACAATGAGGATATGGGTCTATAATTCCGGTTTCTTCTATATAAGGCCCACTATTCCTTCTATTGAGCTGCTAGATCGCGTGGCTGGCAGGCTTGCTCGGGAGGCAAATGCTTGGGATCAAGCCGTTTTCAACGAGGAGCTCTACTTCCCTTCTCACCCTGGTTATATCGGGCTTCATGCTTCCAAGAGAACTATGGATTTCTATCTCTTTATGAACAGCAAAGTTCTTTTCAAGACCGTGAGAAAAGATGCGAAACTGAAAAAAATCAAGCCTGTTATCGTTCACGTGAATTACCATCCCGATAAATATCCAAGAATGCAAGCTGTTGTAGAGTTCTACTTGAATGGCAAACAAGATGCTCTGGACCCCTTTCCTGATGGATCCCAGTGAAGAGTTGAAGTCGCGATACGTCACCTCTCTTGTGCTTATTTTACTGTACACAGATCATCTCAGCAGAGTATGTTTCTTGGAGCAATATGCTGTGCGAAATGTCATTTGAAACATCTCATTTCCCCTTCCAAACTTCGTTTTCTTATGTTACTTCAGTTTTATCTTCTCCATTTTCGGCTGTTAGTTTCATGTAATGTAGTTTTTTGAATATATGAATTATATCTATCAAAGTTTTCTTGTTTCGTTTCACTGTCTTGAATGTTTCGCATTATTCTTTACTTATAATTAGGTTATTATAAGAACAGCATGCGCAGTCAGATTAAAACTCAAATCAGCATAACTTGACCTTTAAAGTGGTAGATTTTGTGGGAGCTATATAACTGGGAGTTAAGGCTAAATATTATTTAACGGAACGGTGAAAAACGTGTGATAGAGTCGAGTCGACTACTAATTATTAAGATTATATTCTGTCAAGAATTGAACACTCATTCTTCTTGATCAACTGAGGCAGAAGGCTCATTAGCCTCAACTGAAGCATTCTCATGGCGTGGAGCTTCATCTTCGTCAGCCTCATCTGTATTATCCACACTTGTAGACTCCTTTGGAGTCAAAGGAGAAGCAGAGGAAGCAGCAATGTTGTCCTGAAAGAAGATGTAGATGTGAGAGCTATCTTCAACCCCGTAATCCTTGAGAGAAGCTTCGTCTTTATCCAACGAGTAACGCTCCTCAGCATCAAGCAGCAGAATGAGGCGATCCCCGGGTAGGTTTTCCTGTTTCCCGATCTCCTTCTTGAGGTCGCCCACGGTGGCATCCGCTCCCACCTCGACGTAGAACAGACTTCCGGTGAGTATCTCTGCCACCAGCTTCATTTTCAACACACCAGATTTCCACTTTTCTTGTACCAGTCCCATTTTCGTGGACTCCATTGTTATTTAAAGTGCTTGTTCGTGCAAATGGTGTGGTCTCTGCATTCTGATGGTGCGATGTTGTATGCTCTTGTGCGTGTTGTGTGTGTGAGAGAGAGTGAGAGGGTGTTCACAAACACTACATTCTCGAGAGTTAGTTTGAGAGCATGCTTGGATTATTAGGGTTGTTGAATTTGTGAGCTTTGGATGATCGAGAAAAATGTTTTGAACAAGTCAGTGGATCCGAATCCCTTAAGCACTGCATAAATATCATGCTTATATTAGTTAGTATCGCAGCTATTTATGTTTTAGGGAATGTCATGTGTTTTTGGTGTTTGTTTTGAATAAAATATTAAGACAAAGGATATTGGATATTTTGATATGTTATAGTCTCATACAAAAAGATAATTAGAAGAGTCGAATATATAATCCGATTGTGTATAAGATATAGTAAAAGATTAACAATACTTATTATTTATTAATCCCATCATCACGATTGAGTGAATCTTGGTTGCCCCTAATTTTCCCCTTAATCCCATCCCATCTATCTCTATATCCAATTTAATTCATCATAGACCCCAATCTACTGCGTAACTAGCGTTTTATAAAATCCCTATTTATTTGCATATCCAAAGAGTTTTTATTTGTTAAACAAGGCGACTGCAAATGAATTCATTTGAGAGGGAAGATGATATTGTATTAGTCAGACTAATCTTTGTTTACAATATCTCTTCGTCTGAGTCATTGAGGAAATCAGTGATCCAAACAGATGACAGCAAACAATTCATTTGACTGTTGATGTAAGTGTTAACACGATGGCCAAACTAGCTGAAATTATCAACAAGAAAATATGAAATTGGAACAATGATTAAAATATAAACAATTGTTTTACCCATTGGCAATTAGAAAATGAAGTGAAATTAACTTGGGGGTAATTACTCTTGAGCTCATTTCTTAATTTGAAGCTTCCTTAATAATTTGTGATGATGCAATACTCGATCCTAGACTAATGTTGGAGTGGAGAACTTGTAGTTATAACATTCAAATAGCAAGTCACTCAGTTTATATGGAATCAGGATATACATCACAAATATTAAAGTCAATCATAATTCCACAACTAATTAACTAGATGAAAAGAAATCTTTTTTTTTTTTTTTTGAGAACAGATGAAAAGAAATCTAGATACCAAAAATGGTGTTAATAGGATAAAATAATCATATTCATAACATGTATTTTTAAAATATTCATTTTTATAAAAATATATATACAATGAATGTATTCAAATTAAAGTAAAGTACCAATATATGATGGTGATAGGTTTGCATAAAATTTTATAAAAGTTCTTATAATTTTCTTACACAAAGGTTTTTGTGTAAGAAAATTGTACAATTATAAGTTGAAAATATGTGCAAAAGCTGAAAATGAGGCAATTTTTAGTACTTCATGTCAATTTCACCTATTAAATGTTAAAATAAATTTAAACAATTTATTTTAACATTACTAAAATAGTTTTTAGTAATGTTTCAAAAATATTACTTTTAATTATTTGATCAAATAATTATTATCGTAAGAAAAAGTAACTATTGATATGAAGAAATGTAATATTTCACAAAAGCATAAATACACAAAAACAATAGAAGAAAAAGAAAACAAAAAATCTGTTGAAAATAAAAGGTAGAAAGAAACGAAAAAATAGAAAAGGAAATGCAAATAAACGAAAAAATAATTAAAAAAATACTGAAAAAAATGGTGCATTACGTTACACCACACTATTTTTGCTTTTGTTTTTGAAAACATGGTATCACGGGTCGGGTCAAGGCGAATTAGATCTGTTGCTTTTATACACTCAATTTTATAGGAGACGAATCTATCTATCTATTATTTAGTGCTCGTTTGGTTCAAATAAAGGAATGGAAAGGGAATGGAATCAAATAAATGAGTGGAATGGTAACAATAACTATTATTATTTTTATTGAGTGTTTGGTGTAACAATGGAAAGAAAAACATTAGTAAGAGATTCCCTTTTTTTTGTTTCCCCTCTATTTTGAGGGGTAACAAATTGGGTGATTGGGTTACCCTCAAGTAAGGGTAATAATTATCTCATTACCCAAACCAAACAATAAGTAATGGATTCAATTACTTGATTCACTTTCCAACCTCTAAAAACATCTAACCAAACGTGGGCTTAATAGATTACATATTCAAGGATTCCCCTTAATTTAAGATCCTACGTAGCACATCCTCTATTCTCTATTCTAATTTATCTTAAATCCTCATTTAATCATTCTAATCTATACATTCTCTCATCCCACATTGAATTTGTAGTAGTCAATGACTACTAGATAACACATATAAAAGGATTAGATATAATGTGTATTTCTTCATTCCTCAATTATTTTGCATCTTCAATTAAATTTGGTCGATTAATTAGTTGGCCAAATAAATTGTTTTATTTTTATTGAAAATTTTGTTTTTATCAATTACTAAAACGTCAATGCTAATTGGCTAAGTAATTGATTTTTTTAATTAAAAAATATTTAAGTTCACAAAATTGTAAGTTGGCGTAATTTGAAGAATTGTAGAATTGCATTTCTCCATATGTTAAATATTTGAGCAAATAATTAGAAAATATTTGCTAGATTTTTATAATTTTTGAAACATAAATTTTTAAACTGATGTATCCCCTTAGAAAAAATTGACATGATTATATGATTTTCTCTATTTTTTAATTTTATTCATCTCAAGTCCTCATTTTAATTATTTTTTATCCAATCCCACATCAAATTTATAGTAGTCTATGCCTACTAGAGAACATATATAAAATGATTAGATACAATGTGTATTTTCCCATATTTCAAGTATTTGCACCTCCAAATAAATTTGATCAATTCATTAGTTGACTACATAAATAGTTTTATTCTCTAAAAAAATAGTTTTATTTTTACAAAAAAAATTATTTTAACCAATTTTTAAGATGTCAATACTAATTAGCTAAGTAAATGACTTGAAGAAATATAGAATTGCATTTCTCCGTATGCTAAATATTTGAGCAAATAATTAGAAGAAAATATTTGAAAGATTATTATAATTATGAAACATAAACTTTTAAACTGATAGTGTAAGATAAAATCAATGTACTTCTCTTAGAAAAAATTAACATGTATGATTATACGATTTTCTCTATTCCTTATTTTTAATCATTTTTATCCATATCTTCTCCAATACCACATCAAATTTATAGTAGTCTATCATTACTAGAGAACATATATAAATGGAGTAGATATAATATGTATTTTCCCATCCCTGAATTATTTTGCACCTCCAATTAAATTTGGTCAATTAATTAGTTTGTCAAATAAATAATTTTATTTTTATTGAAAATATTATTTTGATCTATTATTAAGATGTCTAGCTAAGTAAATGATTTAATTTTAACTAGCATTTACACCCCGTGCAATGAACGGAAAAATATTTTAAATTTTTATATTTATAGTAAATTAATACTAATTTAATTATCATACTTATAAATATAATAAAATTTTAATTGAACATATTTCAATTAAATATTGATTGAATAAAAAAATAAAGAAGAACTCACAATTATAAATTTTGATATTATGAAATGTAAAAAAAAGACAAGAAAAACTAAAATTTAATAAAAAATAATTACAAAATAAATTTATTCAAAAAGATGAGAGAGGAGAGAGATTTTTTTAAAAAAAATTAGTATTTAAACAAGTACATAACTTTTACATTTGAAATCAAATATTTATATAAAATATATCAAATTAAAGCTCTTATCGTGATCTTTAATTTGATATCTATATTAAATATTTTATAACCAATCGAATTTCACGATTTTGGAAATAAATAAAATAAAAAATAAGAAGTTAAAGAAAAAAATATAGTTTACAAAGTAACTTTCAATTTTATTATAACTTCAAAATTGCCATTCAATTTTGAAATTGATTTCAAATTGAGAATTATCTTTTTAATATAACTTACATTTCCATCCCATGCAACGCACGAGAAAATATCTTTTATTTTTTTATATATAAAAGTTAATACTAATTCAATTATCATACTCATAAATATAATAAAAATTAATTTTAACTAAATATATTTGAATTGAATATTAAAAAATAAAAAAATAAAAAAGAATTTACAATTATAAAATTTGATATTATGAAAAGCAAAAAAAAAGTTAAAAAAAAATAAAAAATACTAATAAAAAAGAATTTAAAATACATTTTTTTCAAAATGATGAGAGAGGAGAGAGAAATTTATAAAATTATAATAAACAAATTTAATTTGTACATTTTAAATCAAATATTTACATAAAATATATCAAATTAAAGCTCTTATCGTAATCTTTAATTTGATAGGTATATTAAATAAGTATTTTATAATTAATCGAATTTCATAATTTTGGTAAGAAATAAAACAATAAATACGAAGTTAAAGAAATGGAAAACAAAAAGGAAAATATAGTTTAAACATAAACCTTCAATTTTATTATAACTACAAAATTGCAACTTAATTTTGAAATTAATTTGAAATTGATTTCAAATTGGAAACTGCCTTTTTAATATAGTATAGATATAGATTATAGAATATTTAGTTTCAGAGTCACGTCAAATTTTCAGAGCAAAAAAAAAAACATAGACGAGTGGTGCAATTGATACAAAATTAATAATTCAAGGTTTGTAAAAAAAAAAATCTATAATTAAGGATATAATTGATAGTGTAAAAATAATTTGAGGTTTAAAGTAATACTAGCATTTGCACACCGTGCAATGCAGGGGAAACTTTAAACTTTTATATTTATATAAAATTGATATCAACTCAATTATCATATTTATAAATATAATTAAAAAATAGTTTTAACTTAATATATTTGAAATGTATATGAAAAAAATAAAAAAAATTACAATAATAAAAATTGATATAATGAAAAGAAAAAAATTACAATATACTCCCTCCGTCCCATGAAGCAAGATCAAGTTTCCTTTTTGGTATGTCCCGCGAAGCAAGACCAGTTTCTAAAAGTAGCAAAAAATTTACTCTTTATTCACCTTTTCACTTTTTCACCTACCACACTTAATACACAAAATACCAATTTCTTAATTCTCGTGCCGAAAAGACATTGGTCTTGCTTCATGGGACGGAGGGAGTATACTGCATACTGCATTCAATCCAGAAGTTTTTAAGGATAGAGATATTTTGGAGTAACTAACGAGATGATTATTCGTGTAAATTTTGTCGAGATTATTAACGAATTATTGATTTATATTTTATTTATTTATGTACATATTTTATAAATTTAAATAAATTCAAGAAATTAATTGGTATCTCACACACACACACACACACACACACACACACACACACATATATATATATATATATATATGGGTTTGAGACAATAATAATATTAATATCATCACATATATAATTAAAAAATGGAATACTCCTATGTAGCATCAACATATTTTTGCATTTTTATCTATCCTATTTCAAAAAAAAATTATATTTATTAATTCTTATTTATCTAAATCTTCTCATCTCACATTGATTTTTTAATGAAAATTTACCAATTGAAATACTAAATAAATTGATATAATATAATTTGAATCTCGTATCAATTTTTTTAAGCCTTAGACGACATGATTCTCAAAACTTAGTTATGGTCTTTCAATCTTCAAACAAGATGATGTTTACTAGCCAGTTTTATTCTTTCAAACTCCAAACGAAATGATGCTTGAAATTCAGTTATTCTATTTTAAGCTACAAATGAGATGATGCACATAACGTTATGTTTTTTCAAACTCCATACAAGATGATGTTTAGAAGTTAGTTATGGTGTTTTAAACTCCAAATGAGATAATGCACATAATCATGTTATGGTTTTTTAAGCTCCATACAAGATGATATTTAAAAGTTAGTTATGATCTTATAAGCTTCAGATTGTATAATCTCACAAATCAGTCCTGGTCTTTCAAGCTCCTAATGAAAATAATGTTTAGAAGTAAGTTATGATATTTAAATTATCAAATAGTGATGTTCAAACAATTGACGCATAAAAGTCAGATATATTGTTTCAGGGTCCACACGAGATAATCCTTAAAAGTTTGGCGTTTAAAAGTTAAATATTGTCTTTCGAGTTTTTGATGATCCTCTGGTCTTATAGAGTTGAGATGGGATGATGCTTATATGGCATATGAGATCTTAAATTAATTTTTATCCGTTAATATAAAAAATTGTACAAAATTTATATAAAAGAGTATTTTTATTATTCTAGCAAAAAATGAACATTTAATTGACGAATATAGTTGAAATTAATATAACGTAAACTCTATTACATCAAGTTAAATTAATTAAAAATAATTTAAATCAAAATTTAAAGTATATACTATTTCTTTAATAAAAATTATTTATGTATTCGGTGAGTGCAGAATAGATTCATTGAAAATTATAAAGATAATACTTGTTCCTATAAATAGGTTAGTAAGATAGAGTTAATGGACTCAATTAGCTGTTCTTGTATAAGAAAAGGAAAAAATGTCCACCCAAATAAAAATATGGAAAAACTAGCCTTTTATAACATAAATGTACAATTATACCCTTAATACTGTTACACACTTTTTCGCAAAAGTGTGTAATAACATAAAGTGTGTAACTGCGAAAAGTGTGTAACAGTGTAAAATACACTATTACACACTTTTTTTTGTTTCTAAAAAGTGTGTAATAGTATATTTTATATTGTTACACACTAAAAGGGTATTTTAGTCAGAAATGCTATTATTTTCATATTTTTATTTGTATGGTTAGAATTTTCTATGACTAAAAGGTTTTGGCTAGACTAGGGTGCTGCCTCAGTAAGATATGTGACTAAAATAAAAATAAAGAAAAAGTATTTCTATAGGTATGATTGACTGTTAGCTTTCTTGAATTTTGGGTAGAAGCGGTGAGAATTAGAGGAATCGAGAATAGTAGTAGTATTAATTTGCAGAGATGGAGATCCTACCTAACGCTACGCCTATCTGTCATCTGTCGGCCACTCACAGCGTCACACCACGCACGCTACCGACCTTAAATCAATTATTTATATCCATATCTCTCTCTCATCAATCCATCCGCACCACAGCAAAAACAAACCATGGCCGGCCGCCACCGTAACACCCGCAGAGAAGAAGAACACAATCCGCCGCCGCCGCAAGTTCATCACACTGGGCCTGCCCCACCAGTTCACACCGTCAACGCCCCCAATCCTCAAGTTCATCACACCTCCCATACCTCACATTCTCCGGCCCCACCTCAAGTCCCCAGCCACTCTCCCGCCCCACCGCACGTCCCCAGCCACTCTCCCGCCCCACCTCAAGTCCCCAGCCACTCTCCGGCAGCGGCGGCGCCCCATCATGCTCCGGCGGCGTCCACCCACAACGAGCTGGCCAATAAACCCTCTGTTAGGGTGTATTGTAAGGCTGAGCCCAATTTCTCCTTGACAATTCGTGATGGCAAAGTTGTTCTCGCGCCCTCCAAGTCCGCCGATCCTTTGCAGGTGCGCTTCGAATTTTTAATTTTTTTCTTCTTCTGGAAATTCATTGATGGAAATTGATTGATGAATTGCAGCACTGGATAAAAGATGAAAAGTACAGCACGAGAGTGAAGGACAAAGAGGGCTTCCCAAGCTTTGCTTTGGTTAACAAAGCCACTGGACAGGCCATGAAGCACTCTGTCGGCGCCACTCAACCTGTACTCCCTCTCTCTCTCTCTCTCCAAATATACTTGTTTTTATGAATTTTGGTGAATTTGAGGTTATGAGCTTCTTAATTGAACACTACTCCTCTAGATGAATCTAATACTGGGTAATAAGCTGATTTCAAACTGGACATTCCATCTAAAAACCTAAAAACTCTAGGTTATAAAAAAACTCTATTTTCAAACTGGACATTCCATCTTGATTGAACACTACTCTAAGATGAGAATCTGATACTGGGTAATAAAGTGTTTTCAAACTGGAGATTTCCATCTAAAGTATGACCTCACTTTAGTTAAACTATTTCAAGATTTTTTACTAGTTGTGAATGAAAAGCTCGTAACTTATTACATATGCTAATTGATGTTGCACCACTAATGCGGGTGTCAAGTTTGGTTTATTGTGCTGAATATCCATACAAAAACACAAGTTGTGAATTGTGGAAGGCTAATATGTAGAATTGAGTGTAGGTGGAGTTGAGTGCTTACAATTCGAACAAACTGGATGAATCGATTCTGTGGACGGAGAGCAAGGACTTAGGGGATGGGTATCACACGATACGGATGGTGAATAACATTCAGCTAAACGTGGATGCCTTCAACGGTGATAAGAACCATGGAGGCGTCCACGATGGCACTAGAATCGTGCTCTGGGAGTGGAAGAAGGATTCTAATCAACGTTGGAAGATCGTCCCATACTGTAAGTTTTTCTCACTTGTACATCAAATGAGAACAGGGTTATGTGGTGTTGATTGCATCTCTTTGACGTTGGATGTGTAGGATTTGCAGCATCTTGAGTGGATGTGAATAAACATGGTTGGTGTTTCTGGTATGTTATCAGTGTGAAATAAACGTGCATTTGCGCTTCAGCTCCACTCTCTCTTCTCTTCTCTTCTCTTCTGTATTTAAACATTGGTTGCTGAGATAATATGCTTCGTTTTGGGATGCCTTGCTTTGTAATCCATCTGTTTCCTTGTGTTGTATTGTATCTATGTATTTACCAATCAAACTTATTGAGATTGAGTCACGCTTATTTTGTATTGTTGAATTTTGATTCAGATACATAATTAACTACGGTAACAAATAATATTTGACTTTTTAGATATTTTAAATTAGAGTAATAGGGATATTACTATAACTTGGTTTGAAACCAAAATGTATGGTAAATATTTTTTTTATTGAGTTTCAAATGGTTGCGGATATTAGTTTATAAATTCAAAATGATTTCATTGGTGGTATGATATCTAAATATATAATTTGAATTTAACTTTTTTATATTTTTTATTTATATTATTTATTAGTATATCATAATTGTTGCAAGTTATATATGATTATGAAGATTTTTTTAAATTTTAAATTGGTTCGACAATTATATGAGTTTGGCGAGAATGAGTAGTACAATCACATACTAATTGTGGTTTCAATGAATAAAAGTACATATATAAATAATATATCTAAGCTGTTAGAGTTCTATTTGTTAGATGACTGATAATTTGAGTTATGATTGAATTTAAGTTTATATTTAATGATGCTTTGTTAAATTTTAGACAAGATAGATTCTCAAAATTCAATTATGCTTTTTCAAGTTTGAGATGAGATGATGTTAATAAGTCAGTTTTGATTTTTCAATCTCCAGTCGATATGATGCTCAATAACACAAATCTTTCAAACTACAAAAGAGATGATTCTTATATGTTAGTTACTCTCTTCATCCGCTAAGAGTATGTCACAATTGTCATTTTGGGCGTCTGCAAAGATTGTGTCACTTTCCTTTTTTGAATATGGTTCCACATCTTTTTCTTACATTTGTCCTTACATATACCCTTTATTTATAAAAGGGCTAACTGCCTATAAATTCATAACGTTTTTAAGAAATTGGTTATTGCACAAGATCTAGAAAATTGATTTTAAATCCATAACGTTTCATTTTCGTCTCAAATTAATACGGTGGTTGGTTTTTCCTGACGTCGATGTTGGAAATGGCACGGTGGCAGTCGGAATTGATACGGTGGCAGCTGGAATTAACACCATAGCATTACAAATACCCCTTATTTATAAAAGAGCTAATTGTCTGTAAATTCATAACGTTTTTTAGAAATTGGTTATTGCACAAGATCTGAAAATTTGATTTTTAAATCCATGACGTTTCATTTTCATCTCAAATTAATCCGATGACTTTTTTTCCTTACGCCAATGTCGGAAATGACACGGTGGCAGTCGGAATTGATACGGTAGCAGTTGAAATTAACACCATAGCACATTTTTGACATGTGGAATAAAAAAATAGAAAAAATCTCCCCTCTCATCGTCTTCCCCAACCCCCAAACCCTAATTTCCTCTACCCCACCTGCCATTATCGCCCTCTGCCATCGTCGGCGCCGCCTGCCGCCACCACCTATTATTCTCCCATTTCGTCTTTGAACAATAGCAACGCTGACTACTACTGACGCTCTCTATCTCCGACAAACAGCAATGCCCTTTTCTTTCATCAAAATCCCTAAAATAAAATCTTTCTCCCGTCGACTCTCTCTCTGCGAACAACAGCAACGCCGCGACCGCCCTGGTTCGATGGTGACTACAGATCCTTCCGCCTGCATGAAATCTCCTAGATCATGCCAGCTCCACCACCTACCCCAACTTATTCCCAACCAAAGTAGGAGATTTTGAGGGGTTTCCGGGCTCGAATCCTCGTCGCCCTCCTGCAATTAATGCTGCCCAACGAAAGTAGGGATGGGGGAAAGGGCTGATGGAAAGGGTCTGTGGCTATGGGGAAAGTGGCGGCGGCGGGGTGGGGAAGGGGAGAGCCGACAGGGGAGGGCCGACGAGGGGTTTGGGAGTGGGGGAGGGTGGGGAAGATGATGATGTGAGTTTTTTTTTTTTTTTCACATGTCATATATGTGTCCAAATGTCAATTTCAGTTGCCACCATGTCTTTTTCGGTGTCAGCGTAAGGAAAAATCGGTCACCGAACTAATTTGAGATGAAAATGAAACGTTATGGAATTAAAAGTCAATTTTTCAGATCTGGTGCAATAATCAATTTCTGAAAAACGTTATGGAATTACAGACAATTAGCCATTTACAAAAAATCACCTCTTATTCAATTTCAATCACGCATTTCAAATAATGATGGAACCCTTTCTTCACTACATAAAAATCACCAACCATTTTATTAAATCTCGTGCCCAACCAAAATGACATTTTTTTGGCGGACGGAGGGAGTATAATTTTACAAACTCGAGATGATATGGTACTCACATGATCCTTTAAACTCCAGATGAGATGATGCTCCAAAGTTAGTTATACTCTTTCAAACTCTAGATAAAAATTCAATCCAAAATTTAGATGTGGTATTTCAAGTTCCAAATGAGATGATGTTCATAAATTCAACGTTTAAAAATTAGATATAATCTTTTAAGCTCCAAGTGATGATATAATCTTTTTAAGGTTTAGAAAAGATTATGATTCAGATGACACATGTATATATACGTCAAATTTAATATATTTTTACTTTAAAAAAATTAAAAACAATTATAAATCATAACATAAAATAAACCCTTCATCGAATTTCCACGGATAACAAATTAATTGGGTTATTGAAATAGCAGCAAGTTACCAAAGGTCAATACAATTGATACGCTGAATCTCGACTCCTCCATGGAAGAAGCTCCCATTTACACTTTTTTTTCTGATAGAAAACAACGCTTCCACTATTTCTTCACTCTCTTCTCCAACATTTAAACCTCTAGCTATCTTTCACCTGCCCATACTGCTTCAAACAAATCAACAAAAATATTCGTCTTTAAAATATAAATAAAATATTGGGGTTATTGGCATAAAATACATCAAGTTTGTCAATTTTCGGGTTTATATCATCACTTTTTTTTGGCCTAAAAATACATGAATTTAAGATTGATTTTTAAATATTTCACGGTGAATAACTCCGATGAAATCGAAACCTATGTGGCACGGGCGTGGCATTTAAATATACAAGATTGATGACGATGCGTTGCCACATCCCCACCCATCCCACAGATTGACCCTCCTCCCCCACCTTACCCCTTCGGCCCTGCTAGCACCCATGGCCCGGCGAAGCCTCCCCTTCCCCCAACCCATTCAATGTATTCGAAAAGCAAAAGGAAAAGAGGGGGAGATATCTTTCTCTTCCCCATCTCATTCCCTCCGTTCACCAACAGCGGCAGCAGGCGCCGTTTAGTCCGACGCCGTTCAGACTTCTGCCCTCGCCGGAAGAGGGGCCGTCGCGTTGGCGGACATGGTCGTGGGTTTGAAGAGGGAAGAATGGTTGTTGGTGCCTAGGGTTTTTAGAGATGACTTAGGGGCTACGAACGTTGGGTGAGCGGTCGGAGGCGCCGCCCTTCGCCGGATAGGCGAAGGGGAAGAGGTTGGCCGGATTTGTGGTTTTCTGAGAGAGATTTGTGGTTTTCTGTGATTTTTTAGAGATGGCTTAGGGGCGGTGGTCGGAGGTGAAGCCCTTCTCCGGGTAATCGAAGCAGGAGAGGTGGAGTTGGTGGAATCTGTGTGTGATTATTTGAGGGAGATTTGAGGAAGTGTGGCGATGGCTTCGCCGCCGTTGAGCAAGGGGACGGCGCCGCGTGGCTCGGCTGCAGAACCTAGAGCAGAGGAGGCGATTTGGGGGGTGTGGTTTTGCAGAGGGCGCCGCCGCCGTTTGAGAAATGGTCGGCAGCTCTGTTGGTGGAGGAGGGCGGCGGAGGGGGGCCTCTGCTGGTGGGAGAAGGCGGCGACTCTGTTGGTGGAGGAGGGTGGCGAAGGGGGGAGGGACAGCTCTGCTGGTGGGAGGTGGATGAGGACGACGAGTTTGTGACTTGTGTGTGTGTGTCTGTGAGAGAGAGAGAGAGAGAGAGAGAGAGAGAGAGAGAGAGAGAGAGAGAGAGGTGTGTTTGTGTGATTTGGCAACTCCGGTAGCCACGTTGGCAATTCTAGCAATCACATTGGCAATTCGACTGCCACCTCATACTAATTTGGGCGAAATTGTAAATGATAGGATAATTGCGAATAAGTTATAAATTCATGTATTTGTTGGCAAAAAAAAAAGTGATGATATAAATCAGAAAATTGACAAACTTGATGTATTTTATGGCAATAACCCCTAAAATATTTATCTTTTACACAAACCAAACATGTTTTTTTTTTGGGTTCATGTCAACACCAATACAGAACATAAATATTCATATTTACCGTTCGTGTCTACAAGAAATGAGGCGAATTCCACATAGCATCCGCTGGCCGACTTTTGATTTTCTAAGTTCCATTACAATTGTCCCCAAGAAGACACTAAGCAGTGCGACCTCTTGTGTGTGAACAGTGAGGTCCTGGGTTCAAACCCCACTGCTCCCCCCTCCCCAACTCCCCCAAATCAAAAAATAAGTTCCATTACAATTTTTTTAGTTTTTACCATCTTCTAGTTACTTTTAATTTATAGTGTAATATTATAATTTTATAATTATTAATTAAGATTCATTAATTCAACTAATATTTATAATTATTTTTTTATTATTAAATTTATAACTTTATAATTTTAAATTAGTTATTGATTATTCAAAAGTTAGAGTACATAATTTTTGTAAATTTTAACTTTTAATTAATATTCATTATATTCTTTCCGTCCATCAAATGCATTCCCTTTTCATAGTGATACGAGTTTTTAATAAATTAATTTTATAATAGTCTTAAATTGACTAATTTGGTTGAATTCATTAATGATAATATTAATAAATAAGAAATAAAATTGAGAGGTTATAACTAAATACTCTCTCCGTCCCACTTCAATTGACACACTTGTCTTTTTTGTTTGTTCCACTTCAATTGACATTTTCCAAAAATAGTATGTGGTCCATACCTTCTCTACGCACATTAAATAAATGGTCTCCACCCACTTTACACACTCAACCCTTTATTCTTAATCGCCGTGCCCAAAGTAAAAATGTCAATTGAAGTGGGATGGAGGGAGTAGGTTATTTGGGTTGAATAGGGGTTTCATTTCCGTAATAATTTTAAATTAGTTAATTTAATTTAGTGATGCATTTATTAATAATAATATTGATATTGATAAATAATACTAGGTCATATTAAAAGTTATAAGTAGTTAAATGTGTGAAGGAATACTTATAATAACGAAAATATAAAACGTGTGAGGTTATAATTTTTTTGTGGACAAATGAAAATGATAAATTGAGTATTTTTTTTGTGGATGAAGAATATTTTCTCTGTTCCATAAAAATATAAATACTTTTCTTTTTTCGTCTATTCCATAAAAGCATGCATACCTCATTTATAGTTCATGATATTTGTACTCTCCCCATTGGGCGGGAGGGAGACGTGAGATATTGGAAACATTCGTTGAAAGGGGAGGTTTCCGCCGCTCTGGCTTTTCGAGAGCATTGCCATAACTTCCCGAAGGTCTCTTGGGGACGTTGGTTGTGGGAGAGATATATTCCAGTTAGAAGATCTATTACTTGTTGGAGAGTTATTCATCGGCGTCTTCCGTCTCTCGATAATCTTATTCGGCGTGGATTAATCACGCCTAACTTTTGCTGTATTTGTAGGCAGGATGCTGAATCGATTGATCATATTTTTTGGGCTTGCGGTCAGGTGAAGGAGGTGTGGAGTTCTTTTCTTGCTTGGTTTGGAGTGGAGTATCTTTCTGAATGTGTGGATCTTCATTCTTTTTTGGTAGAGGCTTGGAACCTGAACTTTAGTCCACAAATCACCAGCTTCTGGAAAGCGGGGATCGTGACGTTGGTTTGGAAAATCTGGCATGACCGGAACAAGATTGTGTTTGATAATGCTGGTTTTCATGGGCCTGGTGTTCTGAATTTCATTAAGGTTTATTTCAAAGAAATGGAAGCTAACTTCACACGGCTCGGTCATGTTTCTAGTGCTTGGCAAGATTATGTTATTACTCGTGCCATTGGTGTTCAATCTCGAATTGCCCCGCCTCCGGAGATGGTGAACGTTTACTGGTGGCCTCCCTTTGGGGATTGGATGAAGGTGAATACCGATGGGTCTGCTCTTGGAGCTCCTGGTTTGATTTCTGCAGGAGGCGTTTTTCGCGACAGTTGGGGGCAGATTCGTGGTTGTTTCCATGAGAAAGGTGGGCAGGGATTCGCTTTTGAGGCTGAGCTGCTTGCGGTTATTACGGCGATATCCATTGCGCATGAGCAAGGTTGGTTGAAGTTGTGGATTGAAGCCGACTCTTCTTATGTGGTTAATCTGCTCGATAGAAAATCAGAGGACGTGCCTTGGCGTTTTGTGGCTCATTGGAAGTGCACTCTCCAGTTGCTTTCTAGCTTTCAGTTGCAAGTTACTCACATATTCCGGGAGGGTAATGTGGTGGCGGATATAATGGCAAATCATAATAGGGAAGAAGGGTGGTAGCCCTTTGGTATTGAAGAGATCAAGAATGCTTCGGCTAGGGACATGGCTTGTCATAGCTATGTCCGCATCAAGTAGCGCGCTGCTGCTTAGGTTGCGGCTGCTGCTGCTCGTGCAGGGGAATGAGATCTTTTTTGGCAGCAGGAGTGCTGCGAGGAGACAAGCTGAGCAGCTGCGTTTTTGCGTGGGTGAGCTGTATGTGATTGCAGCGAGGATGTGGATTGGAAATATGCTGCGTCGGAATTGTAATGAAGGCGCTGGTCATCTCAATACTTCGGTCGAACAGTTGGTACGCAGGTCTGTGTTGGTTCAGCCTTTTCTTCGAGCACTTGGTGTTTGAAATACCGTCTGGTTTGGGAGGCTCAACGGTTGTTGTATTCAGCGGCTCGTGACCTTGGGGTGCTTATGGTTCATGGGGTACTACCGGCGACGGCGTATAACCGGCCGTGTAGTTATTTTTATGTGGTTTTTGGGTTTGGACGTTGTTGAGAACTCACGGCGACGGCGTTTAACCGGCCGTGTTGTTCTCTTTAGTTTCTGTTTGGTTTCGTTTTTTCTTTTGGAGGCGGCGTCTATCCAGCCGTGTTTTTGGTTTCGTTGGGTAAGAGCCGGGATAGTTTGGGGACGATGGTTAGGCCGGAGTTCCGGAAACTTTCCCTTCCGCTCTTCCCCTTTTGTTCCCTTTTGTTTTTAGACGGGTACTCTTTTTCCTTTTCACGGTTTTTCCCACTGGGTTTTCCGTGAAAAGGTTTTAACGAGGCTCGGCCCTTAGTCAGCTTCTCCTGTGCTCTCAAGGGTTTCTTTTTAGGTTTTTTCTTCTTTTCCTTTTCTAATATAATCGCATTTATATATGCATACCTCATTTATAGTAATAATTATCTCACTAAATATCATAATCAAAGTGGAACTTTTTTTCATTAAGACTACACTTTATAGGATTTCTTAAAGGGGCAAAATGATATATATCCATTATGAAAGATAAAACATAAAAAATATCCACCTTTTATAAAATATATAAATATACTCGTTTAGGACATTTTTGCCCTTATGTCGAGCACTAGTGTATTTTGCACTGATACTCGACAACTATGCTCGACTTATAATCGATAAATGTCGAGCGTTAGTGTATTTTCTAAGAGTGCTCGACTACAAATGCTCGATTGTACGACTCGCAATGGTTGAGCATGTCGAGCACTGGAGTATTTATCACTATTACTCGACTTGCAGAAGTCGAACATTAATATATTTATCACAAATACGCAATGTTTGACATGCTCGACTAATGCATGTCGAGCATTAGTGTATTTACAACTGATCGGCCACTAAAAAAAAACGCACAATTTGCGGCCAGAATTAATTTATATACTTAAATATATTACCGGCGGCGGAGACCGCCGGTGACGTCCAGCAATAGCACCACCATCGTCCGGTCAACATTGCCGGCGACGGTGGCGCCGCCGCTAATCACCGGCGGCACATGCCGCCGGTAAAATTCCGGCAAAACTCCACCGTTCGACGATGTTCATTTGCCGCCGGTATATGGATCACCGACCCCATCCCCAGTTGCTGATCCCAATCACCCACCCCCAGCCGCCGGTGCCGTCGGTAATTATGGTAATTTTTGTTAGATTAAATTTTATAGATTAAGTATGAATAAATAAATTTTAATTAATTTATAGTATGATTAAGTATGAATTTGTTTGTTTATTAAGTATGAATTTGCTAGATTAATTTATTTATTTTAGATAAATTTGTTAGATTAAGTATGATTAAGTAAATTTTAATTGGAATCAAGAATCTTAAGTAGAATCCCAACTAATCACACTTCAATTGAAGAATCTTAACAAGACTCTTCACTAATCTTCACTAATCACTCTTCAATTGAATAATCTTAACAAAACTCTTAACTAATCTAGTTTTGAATCAAGAATCTTAAGTAGAATCCCAACTAATTACTATTCAATTGAAAAATCTTAACAAGATTATTCACTAATCTAGTTTGGAATCAAGAATCTTATGTAGAATCTCAACTAATCACTCTTCAATTGAAGAATCTTAACAAGAATCTTCACTAATCTAATTTGGAATCAAGAATCTTAAGTATAATCCCAACTAATCACTCTTCAATTGAAGAATCTTAACAAGACTCTTCACTAATCACTCTTCAATTGAATAATCTTAACAAGAAACTTCACTAATCTAGTTTGGAATCAAGAATCTTAACAAGAATCTTCACTTATCTAGTTTGGAATCAAGAATCTTAAATAGAATCTCAACTAATCACTCTTCAATTGAAGACTCTTAACAAAACTCTTCACTAATCTTCACTAATTAATCACTCTTCAATTGAATAATCTTAACAAGACTTTTCACTAATCTAGATTGGAATCAAGAATTTTAAATAGAATACCAACTAATCACTCTTCAATTGAAGAATCTTAACAAGAATCTTCACTAATCTAGTTTGGAATAAAAAATCTTAAGTAGAATCTCAACTAATCACTCTTCAATTGAAGAATCTTAAATGAATTAGAGTTATGAATGATGTGTATGATACTGTATATTGAAATATAGTTTAAATGAATTAAGGTTATTAATGTATGATATTGTATATTAAAATAGAGTTTAAATGAATTAATATGTACTAGACGTATACAATTGAGTTCAAAATACATTACAAATGCCAAATAAATACTTATGGGGTATAATCTAAATTAATAAAAAAATTAATAATAATAATAATAATAATAATAATAATAATAATAATAATAATAATAATAATAATAATAATAATAATAAATTAATAAATAAATATTTTTTCGACATAAAAATAAAGATGGAAACGAGATCGATCACTAATTAACGACATGTCTTGGATATCATCTCGACATATTCTAAGGTTATGAATGTATGATATTGTATATTGAAATAGAGTTTAAATGAATTAATAGGTACTGGATATATCAATAACACGAATGTTCTCTACTGGTGACCACTTGAAAGGAACTTCAAGGTTAAGCATGCTTGACTTAGAGCACAACTAAGATGGGTGACTGACCGAAAATTCGTCTAACGTATGCAATACTGTATAAATACGGAAATACTTGTGTGGAATAAATAAATAAATAAATAAAATAATAATAATAAAAATGCCGGCGGTAATGCGCCGCCGCTAATCACCGGCGGCCTCCGCCACATCCGACGAGCGGTGCCACCGCCGTCCGGTCAACATTACCAACGGCAATACGCCGCTGCTAATCACCTGCGGCCACCACCGCCGGTATAAGTCCTGCGAAGCTCTGCCGATCAACAACGACATTCACCGGCGGCGATCGTTTGCCGCCGGTAAACGAATCACCGACGAGGAAATTACCGGCGGTAACTCGTTGCCAGTATTCATTTTTTCGACGGCCGCCTCACGATTACTGACGGCAAATGCCGTCGGTATTTGCTCATTTTTTTATAGTGGACATGCTCGACGTGCATTAGTCGAGTATGTCAAGCAAAGTTCGCGATTTCAACATTTTTCATGAATTAAGTAAGGGTAGCTTTGTCCTTTCAAGTTCAAAATGGGTAGTTTTTATAGTTTTCTTTTATAGTGGATATTTTTTATTTTTTTTATCTTTGAGAATGGGTAAAAAGAACCATTAACCCTTTCTTAAAACTCATGTTATCTTATACTCCCTCCGTCCCACTCCAATAAGCTCACTTCTTTTGGGCAAGGAAATTAAGAAAACTTACTTTTTAGTAGGAAAATGGTAGTAAAGTGGTGTGGTTCACACTAATTAAGTACAACTTTTTTACCCAAAAAAGAAAAATGAGCATATTAGAGTGAGACATTCCAAAAAGGAAAATGAACCTATTGGAGTGGGACGGAGAGAGTACTATGTATGTTTTTATGGAACGGATGAAGTAATATTATTTTTATGATAAATAGGAGTACTAATTAAAATCTTAAACTAACAAAATAATTAATAGTTTTCAAATTCAAATCCATCATCTATAAGACATCTTATATGAGTGGGTAATTTTGTAAGATGAGTAATCAAAGTGGGTACTTTAAATTCCGACCCAAATTATTTGTTTCGTATTAAAAAATAAAATAAAATAAAATTGTGGAATAAGATATCATCCGATAAGAGCAAGAGATCCGACTTTAATCTCGTTTTCCTTGCCCAGCGCAGACAATGAATAGAGAATTGTAAAAAGGAAAAAGAAATAAAATCAGCTGGAGGCCCCACTCCGCCGTAAACATGAAGTAGTGCACGTGTCCTGGCACAACTCAAATTCCTATAAAACCCCTCACGCATGTTCCACTCCACGCGCCAACTCCTTTGCCCCAAATCCCAACTGAATCATCGCACAATTTCTCTTCTCCACATCACAACCAACAATGGCTGCCCGCTGAAATCCCCTTAAACCAATTCCAAACTAAAAAGAAAGAAAAATTATTTCTTTCTTGATTACGACTGATTAAGATAATGGAATCCGAGCTCAAAGAGCTTAATGCTCATCCACAGGCTGCCCCGCAACCCGAATCCGATGCCCGCCCGCTCCTCAAACCCGAATCCGAGAACCCGGCGTCCAGCCAGAGCACCAGCATCGAGGAGCTGGACAAAAAGTACGCCCCCTACGTCCGCTACGACGTATACGGGCCAATGGGGCGGGGGGAGCTGCCGTGGGTCGAGAAGTTTCTACTCGGATTTGCACTCATGTCTCTGCTGCCGGTGAGAGTGGCGGCCGGGACGGCGATTCTGGTGGTCTATTACGTGATCTGTCGCTTCTGCACGGCGTTTCTAGCTCCAAATACGGAGGATGAGCAGGAGGATTACGCCCACATGGGTGGCTGGCGGAGGGCCGTGATTCTGCGGAGCGGTAGGTTTTTGTCGAGGGTTTTGCTCTTCGTTTTCGGCTTCTATTGGATTACTGATAAGAGTGGGGGTCGTGAGGTTGATGGAGAGCTCAACACTGAGGTACTTCATTTTTTTTTCTTCTTCCTTCCTTTTTGCTGCTGTTTAGTTGGTATTACTTTAGATTGAATTATTTTTTCTGATGAATTTGGGTATTTCCTGAAGTGTTTTGATGCATCTGAGAGTGCATGAGGCGAGTTGATTGCTTGTGTTTGCCTGCCTCACGTAGGATTTGTGGCTTGAGGTATAATTGGCTCCATGTGATAGTGAAAATGACACGATGAGTTTAATGAATGGGTGAATGAGATGAGTGAAATGGCATTGGATGAAATATATTAGTACTAGCTTTAGATATACCCCTGGCTAGAAAAGCTAAAAAAATGTCTAAATTTTGTTTCAGCATTCCAGAAGTACTAAACAATCCAAGGCATTTTCTGAGATGGGAATGAGTTTGCTCAAAAATGAACAAAGAGATCACTTCCCTGCCTTGCATACGGGGCATGCGGATAATGTTCCAGGGAAGAGGATACATTCCATTCGCTGGAAATCAGTTCTTTCTCTAGGTGTCCTTGTGGTCCGACTGACAGTCAATTAGCAAGAACTCGTCAAGGTTACTGATTATGATAGAATAGGTATCCTATTTATAGGGTAGCAGGCATGTATAGAGGATCATAATTCATGATACTTTAATTTAAGAATTAGTCATCACATTTCCTTATGTCTCTTTTTCTTTGGAATACCATGTAACATCATCTCCAACCAACCTTATTATCATTCAATTTTTCGGGCAATCATTGAGGAATTGATACCAAAAAACTAACTTCCATTTATGAGGCAAACATATAAAAAAGAGGGATGTACTTAGGCAGCACAGTCAGCTAATTAGTGGCTAGTTGAATGTAGGATTAAGTTGTCATTTCAGTTTATGGAGAATCTGCCTACTTTGGCCATATATTATTGAACTCAAAAGGGGTTAAATGTAAGATTTAGCATTTCACTGACATATTTGGTGATGAGGTGGCTGAAGTTTGTAATACACTCTTGAAAAGGCTGTGAGATTTTCAATACTTGAGCTGTGGACTCTGTTCGATGATTAGCACTTAAGGTTGCCGTATTTTATTCAGGATACCCTTTACCAGTATTTCTCTTTAGAATGAGTTTATATATAGAGATGATATTATAATATGTATATATCATATTTGATTAGTAGACCATATTCTTTACTGATTGGGTTACTTGCAGCTTATTTTATGATTTTGCTTCCTGAAGATTCGAAGAATATGTCTAGTTATGTGATATTCTTGATTTGCCTCGTGCATTTTTCAATTTTTTCAGTCTGCAGATAGGAATGAATCAGAAGCGTTGGAAGGATATGGAGCTATTGTATCGAACCATATATCTTACTTAGATATATTATATCATATGTCTTCCTCTTTCCCAAGCTTTGTTGCCAAGGTGAGTTAACACTTACTGTTATCGTAATATGTATGCCTTTTAGAGGCATATTTAACTTGATGTGATGCTAACATGTCTATTGTCTTCTTTGTTGATTATGTTAATTTGCTGCTGAAGAGATCTGTGGCTAAACTTCCTCTTATCGGTCTTGTAAGGTGGGTTCGTATACTTCAATACATCATAGACAAACCTTTTTTCTGCTTCTCCAATATGTATTTATTGGAAAAATACAAATGAAACCCAAGGACGCCATGTTCCATGTGCTGTTCATTGTGACATGTTTCAACTCAAAATTGATAATTTGATCTATCAAATTATCGAGTTCCATTATTTTGGGTTTTAAGATATAGGAATTTGAGTGTCTTTTGGATTTCTGCATGAATAATCATTTTATCAACCCATTAGGAACCAGTAAGTGCCTTTTTGTCCCACTTTTAGATTATTTTCCTTGGAATTTATTATTTGGGGGTACTCCGGTTGTTGTTTTTGTCATTTTCCACAATATAACATGCGTGTTAACACTGTCTTTTCCATTGCAACAATGCAACAATTTTTACTCTGACATCTTAACGGAGCAGGATAAGTTTATTTATTCAAGCATAAATCTTGCTCAGCCACTTTCTTTTCTCATGTGTGAACCCATATCTTCTTCCAAGGTGCATATCACAGGTGTAACTATTTACCTTATTATTTTCTCATTACAGCAAGTGTCTCGGTTGTGTCTATGTGCAGCGTGAATTGAAGTCATCGGACTTCAAAGGGGTTTCAGGTAAATTTTCTTTCGCTGCACAAAGTAAATAATTTGGCCTATAGATGATTAACTAAAAGGAAGTCATCTTGGGATGGCTGAAATTAGGAACAATAAATCAATTTGTGAGATAGAATGCTATTTTATTATGTGAGCTTTATTTGTCTAGAAAAATAAAAAAACACACCTATGTAAACTACACAATTATTTACTACTCCATCCGTCCTACATTTTAGTATCCATCTTTCCATTTTAGTCCATCCCACAATTTAGTATCCATTTCTATTTTTAGTAAAAGTACTCCATACAACCCTATAAAATGTGGGCCCCTTAATCCACTTTAATTACTTTAACACTCTCATAAAGGTGGGACCCTTATTTATTCCACTCACAGCACACTCAACCACTTTATTAAGACCCGTGCCATTCTCAAATGGATACTAAAATGTGGGACAGAGGGAGTATTAGATTCAACCCTTAAGAGTAAAAGTTGTTCATCAGTTCAGTTCAAGTCAACATAGCCTATTCTAGTTCCCGAAATGGATAGTTTCCTCCAAAACAGAAACTTTTTTATTTTTATTTTTTGGTAATTAACAGTTAAATTTTAAAGACTTTTGGCCTCAGTGTTAACCACTCTACCAACACACGAGCACTTCCAAAACAGAACTTAACAATTATTTATGTGAACATGTGAAAACCTGCTGTGTAACAGGCACATTCTCTGCCTTACTAGATTGGATCCAACTATTTTCTACTTAATGTGTCTTTGCTGTTTGCAGGTGTTATCACTGAAAGAGTTCAAGAAGCTCATCAAAATAAATTTGCTCCGAAGATGCTGCTTTTCCCAGGTTATCTTTGTGATGACATTTATACCTTCTGGGTTTTGCACCCTTCCCTGACTATTATATGTTAGCTTCGTTAATCACTCGGACCCATGCCATTAAAGAATGAGTTGCTAGTGAGAAGTAGAGATAAATTTTCTAACAACAGTTCTTTGTGATTTAATGTTAATAAAATGCATATTAATAGCATTATTTTTCTCTGGGGTATACTGGGACGAAGCAAAGGGTAGCATCATAAAATAAATCCCATTGGAAAATCATATAGACATAATGAGTGTAGCTAAATTTCTTAGATAATATTTTACTGCATAAAAAAATAAGTCCGATTTAATTATTTACATAAGGTTAGTAGTATAATTTATATATTTGACAAAGTTACAGTTTTTATAAAATTTAAATTGGTTTGAATAGTCATTAATTTGACCTCTTACATTGGTTTGTTTATAGAATTCAAATTCATAATTTTAACATGTTTATTATGTATTTTAGGATTTTGATTTATTATTATATATATAACATAGAGCATGTGTTCATCCATTGGATGTCCCGAAGGCCGAATGAACTTTATTTTTGAAATTTGTATTTTAAAAAAATGACTGAATAAATATGATTTTAATGTTCATTCAAAAAATATACTGCAAATAGATGGTTTGTACATCTTGAAATATCTATATGATAGAAAACGGAGTACTAATTATCATTTATACTGCTTTTGATTTTTGATGAATTTATATACTTATACTCATTATCAATTAATAAAATTTAATCGGTATTTCAACTATTAAAAATACAGAGTTGAAAAATAATTCTAGATTTAGGTTCTTCATTGATTAATTGATGTGGATTTTTGTTTTAAATAATTCGCATATGCTTATATTTTGATTTTGTTTAATATTTATATTTATTTATTTAAAATATTGTTCAATTTTGATGCTCGCCGTATATCGCACGGGCGGACGCGGACGTAGACGTACTAGTTCTAGTTAAAAGAGTCTCTAGTTTGTCTAACTAGTCTTTTGTGTTTTAACAGAAGGCACAACCACAAATGGCGACTACCTCCTCCCATTCAAGACTGGTGCATTTTTGGCAAAGGCTCCAGTAGTTCCTGTCATTTTAAGATATCCCTACCAGAGATTCAGTCCCGCATGGGACTCTATATCTGGGGTGAGTTGTTATATCGTACTCTGTTAGAATTCATTGTTTAGTTCACTCAGTGACATTTTCTTCACTACATGTGCTCTAGTATTTGCCATGGTAGAAAGTTCTTCTGTTCAATTTGAGTTAATGGGATAATTTGTTACTGTTTTCATTCCCTCAATCTGTATGAGATTGGCATGTTATTTTTGCTGGACAATCTTGAGTTAATTGGCCTCCTTTTCATAAAACTACTTGCAGATCATACATCATTCTTTACAGTTTTCCTTATGTACTTCAATGGTAACCCACTTACCCTACAATCATAAACATAGATTCTGGAAATCACAAAGATTGGTTTTTGTACTGAACTTTTGTAGCTGTTCACTAATGACCAAGGAATTCCTCTTACTTGTCTGCGTAATAATTCAATTAATGTGCTGATGAATTTATATCTTTCACAGATGCGCCATGTGATTCTTCTTCTATGCCAGTTCGTGAATTACATTGAAGTGAAGAAGTTACCAGTTTATCACCCCTCAGAACAAGAAAAGGAAGATCCCAAGCTTTATGCAGAAAATGTGAGACAGCTGATGGCTCATGAGGTACCTATTTTCTGAATGTCGCTTTTAGCTATAATTATTAGGTGTGAAAATTTGCATCAATTGGTTGCCTTTGGAATCACATGAAATTCATTTTCTAGAGTCCACTCTGTCATTTGTCTTGCATTGATGAATTGGGCTTCCACTATTCCTGGACCAAATAACATGATGTTTAGTAATCTATTGACTACATCATATGTAATAAAAAAATCTATTTCTTAATAGGGAGAAGCTTATGAACTGCAAGCTGTAGAAAACTGAAAATCGAGGCCCAGTTTTTGTGATACTGTGGCTGCCGTTTACTACATTTATCTGAAAGGAATTTCCTGTTGCTCTTATGTTGCAGGGCAATCTGGTTCTTTCAGATATTGGATTAGCAGAGAAACGAGTTTATCATGCTGCTCTTAATGGTAATATTAGTATGCCTACTGTTTTGCATCAGAAAGACGATTGATAAATTCATCGTCTTGCTGTGAATGTGTAGCTAGTCCATTGATTTGCTAACGAATAAAATTTAGGCTGCCGGAGACTTACCTGGAGCCAGAATCCATTACAATTATGTTGAGCTCTGTAACTATTTATACACAAAATGATGGTCTGAATGAGATGTTATAATGCTTCTCGATTTCAATAACTCTCCTTTATCTGCTTTGCATGCATGGCGTAGGAATAATTGATTGCCCTGGAAGCCTTTGGTTAAAAATGTGGCTAATCTGAATGGATCTCTTTGGTTGTTCCTGCAGGTTTATTATGTGAAAGATAACCCGAGTTCGACGTGTATATATTCATATAATGAATGTACTTTTTGACCCCATAAAAGTGAAAACTAATGCAGATAGAAGAAATCAACGGTCGTCTATATGATCTCTAAATATTCTCCAGAAACCTTTTTTACTGCTGCAGCTTTGGTGGGATTTTCTCTATGCTCTCTTTGTTTCATATATTAGGCAGCATTACTTATGAAAACTCAGACGCAGTAGACATTTGAAATTTTTTGAGTCTTGGTCTTAGAATGCGAAGGTGTTCCAGTATTTCATTCTTGCGACGTAAATTAGAGCAGATTTGTATATAGCCGGGAAAACTCATTCTTTTATTATCTCTAACACCTACTTCTACTTGTTTAGGTTGCCGGATTTGAAGATTGAACTGTTATAGAATCTTAGTTTAGTCTCCCAAAGTGTATATCAAACTGAGGATTATGTTATGATAGTTTATTTAGTGATGATCATGTTTTATCATTTGCGTCGTTGGATATTGTTATCATTTTACCCTTGAAATATATGAATGTTAAAGGTTATGAAGCAGGCAGGCTTTAGCAGTAATGTTATGTTCGTTAACCCATTTGTAGGAATTCTGATAATTGTTGAATGATTGAGAATACAGAGGACACCTTGACATTTGTAAATTGAAGGATATCTAGATGTTCCCACGTCCTCGTCCACGTCCTCGTCGAGTCTCGACAGGTGTCAGATTGGGGTGCAGCCACGCCTCAAACAACTTGAATGAGTGTCATTCCTAATACAAGAATGAAAATCAAATTTGTAAAATACAAAAAGCTCAACTAACCAACACAAATAGTATGGGAATAAACGTCGTCCCTTCATATGTAAAGATAGCATCTACGATCAAAATTAAAACATGAGCTCATGACTGTGACCAAACTTTAGTTTGCATGCATCCGAGAGGCTGTTTATCTGAGCTTATAAGCTTAATTAACCAAACACTTTGATAATTTATAAATTTTTAAGAAATTACATCTTATTAAGCTCTTATAATATCTTATAAGCTCCAAAAAGAATATATATATATATATATATGTATATATGTGTGTGTGTCCCTCTTCTTTAAAACCCTTCACATTTTTAACCCAATATTTTCTAACCAGTCCCCAGATTTTTCAAACAAGCTCCAAGTGTAAATTCTTAATTTGTAAAGTATTCCTTTAGTTTTTCTTTAAAAATAGCAATCTTCTTAGGCTGCGTTTACTTTGATGGATAAAATTATCCATGGAAAAATGATGTATAACAAAAATTTATGCTTTTAAATGTCTCCTTTCTTTTTCAACATTTGACACAAAAGTATTTTTCCTTCCTTATTTTCACTTCAAGGATGGATAATATTATCCCTCAATTTTTGAGGGATAATATTATCCATCCTTGAAGTGAAAATAAGGAAGGAAAAATGGTGAACTTCTCTTTTGTGTAAAATGTGGGAAAAAAAAAAGACATTTAAAGATAAAAATGTTTGTTATCTATCATTTTCCATGGATAAATTTATTCATCAAAGTAAACACAACCTTAATCACAATCTAATTCTTTTATAGACTTCATAGCATAATCAGTTCACAAAGGTTTGCCTTCAATTTCTTTCACTCAACATTAGTAATGTTCTCTAGTAAACAGTTATAGGAAAAATATAGTGCAAAAAACCAATCACAATCAACTAGGAGTGTGGGTCAGATCAGAAGTGCGATCGCCTAATGTCTCGGGGCGGAAACATCCCCAAAAAACTATCTACTATTTTTTATTGTAATTCTTAACATCATTTAACGATACTCAACAAAATAAACAGTAAAAAATATAATTTAGAGAATATGATATTGTATGCCGAATTTGGTGGATTACTTACTCAGCTTTGATTAACAAAAACCTTACTGAAATACTTATAATCTAATGCAAATTTATCAATTTAGTTTAGGTCAGTCGATTGAGTCAATTGACAAAGTATGTTGATGAGATGTTTGTCGTGATTGTGTGTTTGCTAATGACAATTTAATACTAATATTCAAGATAATAGTAGTGAAAGTAAAATACATAAAGCTTAACCTAGTTCGAAGTAAATTGCTTTTATGTCTACAATCCTCATTCAACAGGAATTCAATTTACCTTATGATTCCTTGTTTTATGACTGTAAGTCAATCGTTTAGTTCATAACTTGAACTAAACCACGGGTAAACCGTCTCGCCGCTTCCTTGCTTTCTATCTTTCTAATACAAACCTAACTTCTTATAAAGGGGTAGGTGTACGAAGGATTTTTTCTAATTATGAGCAAATTGTTACAATAAAAGCAGTATAACAAGATCAATTTGCTTGGGACTAGCTAGAATGTAAGGAAAAATATATAATTTGTTCATAATCATCGCATGTGATTCGTTGAAAATCTGTGCGTTGATGATTGGTGAGACGTCACTTTGAGTTTGAAAGCTCAAATTATCAGATAATCTTGCCAGACGCCGAATATGTGACCTAGGTTGATTAATTGATCCAGGTTAGTTGAAAAATAAGTTAAGTAGTGATCAATTGCATTTCTTTATGCACTTCACAGCTCGTACTAAACTTCGAGTTTCCTCTCAACGAAGTACCTATGAAAAACCAACTTCCTAACAAGTAAGTTGAGAACTATTAAAGTAGATGAGCATCATCATTTCCAAGGTTTTGGAATTTTATCAGGATTTAGAATTTTTCCTACAAACTTTAAACCTTACCTCACTCTTTTGTACGTCCTTTTTAAATGCAA
Organism: Salvia miltiorrhiza; assembly: GCF_028751815.1. Lineage (NCBI taxonomy): Eukaryota > Viridiplantae > Streptophyta > Magnoliopsida > Lamiales > Lamiaceae > Salvia > Salvia miltiorrhiza. The sequence continues at coordinate 19,463,150 of NC_080391.1, read as the reverse complement.
AATGTTTTACTCCCCCGTCCCCTAAAATCCTCTAAATATATCTACTTCTTTATTTTTGAACATTACCCAACACATGAAAATTTATAATTATAATTTACACTTATTTATCCATAATTAACGTAACAATATCCCTAATGTGAGACTATTTGTCTACTATTAATACACCGAATAATTTTTTTTATTAATACTCGCGCTAAAAGATACTCTATATATATTTAGGATGCGTTCTCTTTGATTGATAAATTTATTATGGGAAAAAGAGCAATAACAAAAAATTCCCCCTTTAAATTCCATCTTTATTTCCCTCATTTTTTACAAAAGACAAATTCACCGTTTCTCATTCATCATTTTCACTTCAAAGAGAGATAATATTATCACACCAAAATGGAGAGATAATATTATCCCTTCTTCGAGGGGCAAAAAAAAAAAGGAATGAGAAGTGGTGATTTTTTTTATAGAAAAAGAGAGAAAAAAAAGATGTATTTAAAAGAAGAATTTTTTATTATCTTTTTTTTTATGATAATTAAATTCATCACTTTTTATTACCCTGAGTTTCGATCCCAAAGGTAACAAAAATTTATTTTTTGCAATTCATACCTTTATACAACGAATTCATACGTGTTCTACATAAAATTCATACATTTTTTCTAGTTCTTATTTCTTATTTTAAGAGGTGCTTTCACTGTAGCCCTTATATATATATATATATATATATATATAGGGAGAGGTTCAAATAAGAACCACTAAATAAAATTAGAACAGAGAACCATTTTAAACCATTCGATCATCAAGATCTACGGTGGATGCATCATCTTGGTGGATGAATACAGATCCTGGGTTCGAATCCTGAAGGGAGCAAAAAATTTATTATTTTCGGATGCATTAAATTTAATAGCGAATGCATTAATTTATATAGTAGATGCATTGATTTTAATGGTTCTTATGTTCTCACGATAAGTGTGGTTCTCACTATAACCGCACCCTATATATATATATATATATATATATATATATATATATATATATAGGGAAAGGTTCAAATAAGAACCACTAATAAAATAAGAACGGAGAACCATTTTAAGCCATTCGATCATCAAGATCTACTGTGGATGCATCATCTTAGTGGATGGATGCAGGTGCTGGGTTCGAATCCTGAAGGGAGCAAAAAATTATTTTTTTCGGATGCATTAAATTTAATAGCGGATGCATTAATTTGTATAGCAGATGCAATAATTTTATTGGTTCTTATGTTCTCACGATAATTGTGGTTCTCACTATAACCGCACCCTATATATATATATATATATATAGGGTTAGGTTCTACAAGAAAAGGAGCTTATACAAGAAATTAAGAAACATTGAATATGTCAGTAATGCGGTTGAACATACCAATAATTTTATTGAACGTTTGAGATTTTTTGGGTTCGAAACCTGGATACATTCAACACAATTACCGATATGTTCATCAAAAATCTGGATGCAAAATTTAATCTTAATTATTGACCGTTCGATGGATCATGATCAATGACGGGGATTGTTTCTCATTTCTTTGCAAATATTTATTTTCCTATTGAACTTTCTCATATATATATATATATATATATATATTCAGTAGTTTAACCGTTGATAAAGCGAAATATGTAATAATGGCGTCGAGGTGTCGATCGCGTATGTCCAATATTGTGTGTTGGTTTATTGAAATGTTTGCGACATACAATAAATGATAATTGCTAAACATAGTGAGATACAATGTATGCAGCTGCAACAAATCCAACGTCCGACCTGGAAATTAAACCACGCCTGCTCGCTCATCACAATTACACCTTCTTTTGTCTTTTCCATATGTTTTATTCTTGCTCTTATTAACAACAACCTCCTTTGGTTTTAAAAACAAAACATTACGAATAATAAATAATGATGAGGTATAAAGAAAGAAAAAAGTTACATATACAAATATGCGAACGTTTGATTTGATGGACGTATAGATTCCTTTGAAGAATTATTAAATGACACACAATTTCAGAGTCATAAATAATCAATCAAATTGATAATTAAAGTGGGGATGAAATTATTCATCACGATCGAATCGTGCAAATCAAATATATAATTAAGTTAAGTTATTTTATCAATAATGTCTTATCACTCAAATTAAAATTTTGATAGTATAACACCAGAGCATTGTAATTAAGTGGTTTTTCCTCTCTCTTATAAGAATAAGTGATCGAGTAGGAATCTTGTTTTTTTTTTTTTTTTTTTTTTTTTTTTGAAATTGATCAAGTAGGAATCTTAATCCCCTTATTTCCCAAATTAAAAAAGAATCTTGTTAATGGTGGTTTTGTTACTACTTATTGAGCGACAACGAGGCAAATCGACAGTTATTTTGCAAAGCAATTTTAAGGGCCGCTTTTGAGGGTGCCCAGTGCCCAAATATTATGGGCCCAAAAATTATACCTCCATTGTTTTTTACTCGAGAACTATTAAGTGTAAGAACTAGTATTTTTTATTTTTGCCTAAAAAAAAAAAACTTTTTACTTGTCAAGATTGGTCTGTTTCACTTAATACAAGTTGCATTTCTTCTTCTACCAAAAAAAAAATGAGAATATTTTATGGACTCATCTGATTAGCAGGAAAGTAATACTTAATTAAAAATATTATTCTTAAAAAATAATTGAAGAAACAATCAGGGGCGGAGCCACCTCAAAACTGGGGTTGGCTTAAGCCCACCCTCAACTCTCCTTTTTTTTTTTCTTTTTTCTTTCCTATTGGTATGATTTGCTGATTTCCGGATATTAAACACACAAGTAGGTAATAAAACTGAAAATGGGAAAAAAATATCTAAGAGAAAATTAGAGAATTTGAATTATGGAAAGTTGCACCATTTTTTTGTTTTTAAGATTTTTATTATTTTTCTTTTATAATAAAAATTCAATCAAATACTAGAATTAGATTACCTTTTTAGGATAGAATTTGTGACAAACAAATAGACCCTATGAGTTGTTACACTAGGGATGGTTTAATGGTAGGATCAGTATTTTTTAGTGTTGTCAGGCTAACCGAAACCGGCTTGTGGCCAACGGTGGTCTTTGGTCAACGGTTCTGATCCGAAATTATTGACGTTTGGGCTGACCTGAACCAGAATCCCCCGAAACAACGATTGGTTACGGGCCTGAAACTTTTGAATCTTCAATCGGCGTTAACCGTCGGTTAACTGCCAATTTACACTATTTAAATTTATAATTTTAAACTTAAACTTGTACCAAGCTCTAAGGCCCGATGGCTCCAACGAGGCAGATTCGGTCGGTGACGGAAAGGACATCATACGAGCTTGGTACTGGCGGCGGACAGAGGCGGCAGTGATGGAGGTCACCATTGCGATTTGTGGAATTGCTATTGCAGCGAGGATGAGCTTCAAATTCATGGTCGACTTTGACTGTAAAAGATTAATTAAATTTAGCCTTCAATTCGTTCAGCCTCTTCCTCCCGCTGGCCCCCTCCTGCATCCGCTCCTGCATCTCTGCCACTACACAGCCTAGGGCGGCCACAGAACTCTGACCCCCCGCCTATCCAAACGATGGTCGCCAGAAGTATTGGAAATTTGTTTTCTTACACAATAATTGGTTAATCTTTAAGTTTTTTAATCTTTATGGATACCTTTTATTTTTGTTATATGAAAATGGATAATTTTGTATATTAACTCTAATTTATAATGGATCATTTACTTTTATAAAAAGTATCATTTCTGAAGTATCATTTGCATTTTAAAAAAAGTACAATTTGTTATTAAGAAAAGTATCAATTTACATCATGCTTATTATGCATGATTTTATTTATTATTGATAAAAGTATTATTTATTATTAATAAGAATATTTTGTGTAATATAATTAAACGAGAAAAAAACGCGATGGTCACGGCAAATCGGATCGGAGCCCCCCGATCCATCGATCGGATGTGTACGTGGAGCCCCGATGCGCACAAGTACGGTCTTCCATACAAGAGACTCTCTCAATGTGAATATGTGGTAAGTGCATACTTTGGATAACGAATGAGGATAAATTTCCCTCATAAAAAATATACACTTTATAAGTCATGTCTTAACTAATTTTGATTGACCTCCAAAATCAAAATCAACCCAACATCATCACACTTGGGATGACCCTAATCCCGAGCACGATCACATTTAATCATTTTGGCTTCATAAAAGTCCGTTTTGTGCGGATAAATGTGGTGACTTATCATTGGTTGACCAAAGACAAAAAACATGAGCATGAGATAATAATGCATCTATTTCTTTTCATGACAAGTAGACCAACACCATAATCATTCATCGAGCACTACATGTGACAAAGCCCACATATTACGCTCTAATAACAATATACACCCCTTCAAAAAACAAAACACATCATCTTTACAAATCCAATCTTTGAATTCTTGAATTTGATATTTTATTTTATACACTGGATTATTGCCAAGACCACCTTGTCTGGGGCCACTAACCACATATATATACTTTCAATCTAATTCAAGTCATTTATGTTTCATAAAATAATCAATCAAATCGCCTCTTCTAGTTGATGCTGCAAAGAATCATGAAATGTAATCAAATCTTGCATCACATTTTTGTAGAGTACAAAGAGGAAAATGCTCTAAAATCCCCTGTTCAACAAGATTGAGTCGTTGCATACTGCTCAAAACATTGAAGAAACTAATCTTTGATTAAGAAGAAACATCAAATAGTTCACACATGGAGGAATACTCCTACTAGTCTATAATAATCTTGATCACAATCGAAAAAATGAGCAAAAATATCTACATGTAATAGACCCCAAGCAACTTAAAATGGGGCCAATAATAATAGCTAAAAGCGTAAAAAGCTCAGATAAAAGGCCAGACAGAAACAACATGAATGAATAATTCAAACCTAAAGACAAACCAATTCGAGCTTCATGGGCCAACGTTCATCTCCGAATCAGAGTCTTCCATGGAAACTAATACTTGAGCAGAAGCTAGGCATGCCACTTCTTAAGCCTGCAGCAAGAGCAAGGATGCTACGAACGAACCTCAAATCTATAAAGCTTCGGATCAATGCCTTAAATGCGAGTATTTCCACTTCCAAGGGTGAGTTCAAGATCGTCCATCCCCACCTCATGGATCCTCTCACCTTCCCACGGCTTCACTGCCATATTCTCAAAGTCGAACTCTGCACCCTTGCCCTTATCCGACATGGCATCCTTGGAAGGAATGGGCTGAACCACAGGTTTCACAAGATTGAAGGTAGGAGAAGTAGGGACCATGTTGGCAGCATTTGTATAGGCTTGGAAGTTCATCCAACGGCCAGAATCAACAGTGGAGGTGTCGGACTCATCACACTCTGGAATGGTAGCTGGAGTGAAGCGTTGGACACGAGTTGGACTGGCCGGGGCAGAAGCAGCGAAGAAGGGTATGTTCAAGGCAGACATGGATTCTTTTGCAAGAGTCTCCAAATTAAAAGTTTGTTTGGGAACTCTTGTTGGGGAGGAGAGGGGTGGGGTAACAGGGGCACTGTTGGATATTCGGAGAGGAGGCAGAGACGAAGGGAACGAGTTAAGGAGGAAGGCGAATGGGTGTGACGAAGCATTGCCATCAAGGCGGGACGGGCTGGGGAAAGACGAGGACGAAGGGCTTGGTTGGTATGAAGGAATGGGGCTGGCAAAATAGGAAGATGGTGGGCTTGGATTTCTTGAAGAACTTGGAGTAATATTGGTTGAGGTGCCTCCTATTTCCATTGGGATTGGCTTGCATCCCTATATCATTAATCCAATTCAGTCAATCAAATTAACACCCAAACAATCTTACACATTACCTCTAAATTATATAACAAATATGGAAATAGGCAGATTAATTGGTAATGCTCAAAATGGGAGATTGTAAATGTTCACCATCAAGCCTCAATTAACCAGAAATAACTAATTTTTGTAATTAACCTGCTTCTAAACTTCTCTATAAGCAAAAATGTACTTCCAAATACTAGAAATTGAAGAGGAATTACTCATGTATGGCATGCAAACATTTAGGGCTAGATCCATGACTATTTTCAACTGTATATTCCATTTTGGATCAAAAAATTATCTAGAAAGTAATGGAAGAAATGAAATGGAAACCCTCTTTACAAACCTTTCATTGGGGAAAAAAATCAATCTTTATGTAGAAACAGCATAATAAAGATCCCAATTAACAGATCCAAACAAAACCAAGCAAAAGCCTAAAGTTTCCGATCATCAACAGCCATAAGGAACCCAGAGTAAAATCAAACAAAACTAAAGCATTTTTTTTCGCTTAAAAAAAAAAACAGAGGGAAAATTACCTTGCGATAGGTAGTGCCATCAGGCTCAACAACCCAACCAGCTTCATTGCAGAGAGCTTTGAGAACTTCATTGTTGTCACAGTGCTTTGGCAGATTGTAATTCCCCTGCGCCCTCAACCCTGTATAAATCTTAGCTGCAATCGCCCTCCTCCTCCTCTCTCTCCTCCTGTTGTTCTCTCTCTCTCTCCAGGAGGGCTTCCTCCTCCCCGAGCCGCCGCCGTCTCCGACGCCCGCTCCGCCGGCACCACCGGCGGCTGACGACGACGCTGTTGATCCTCCAGCTTCCCACATCATTTTGGCCCCCTCGCTCTCTCTCTCTCTCTAGATCTGCACGAGTATGAATGTTTAGGAGTGATGGAAGAGAAGTTTAAAGGGTAGAGGTGGAAGTTGCGTTTTGGGGAATGCAATGCTGAAGAGGAATTAGCTTTGCCAAGTGTGGAAGAATCGCAGTGTGTGTTTCTGTGCGTGTCTGTGTGTGATTGTGTTCATATCATGATATTAATGTGCATGTTTTTCTTTTTTCTTTTTTCTTTTTTCTTTTTTCTTTTTTTCCTTCTTCTTTTATTTACAGAGATAAAGCAATAATTGAAGGAATGTTGCCCTGCAATTCAGCGTATTGGAACTCTGGGTCACAGGCTTATTTTACTCAGACTAATTTAAAAGAGGGTAAATTGCTGCACCCAATTACGATTTTCGATAAGTTTATAAATTATTTTGTCAAAAAAAAAAAGCTTATAAACTATTGAAAGTATTATTTTTTAATTTGTAATAAAATGGAGACGCTCCATACACTTCGACAACATCATTTTGACCTCCATACAATACAACCTCCTTTCGTGAATGTAAATGTGGAAAAAATTACTCTCTTCGTCCCGTGAAGCTTGAACAGTATTTTTCTTTTTGGAATTGTCCTATGAAATCTAAGCAGTTTTTTTATATGGCAAATTTTTTATCCTTTATTCACCTTTTCACTTTTTCACCTAACACACTTAACATACAAAATACCAACTCCTTATAATCCGTACCGAAAAGAAATTGTTCAAGTTTAGCATAACGGAGGGAATAAATCACTTCATTTTTCCCACTATCATAAAAATGTGGGCATGTTTATTTTGCTATAAATTATTATTATTATTATTATTTATTTTATTTTTTATTTTTAATATCAAAAATCAAAATCGAATAAAAAATTGTGAAATTTCTAGCATAAATTTGTGTAAATATTTGATTTTTTTTTTAAAATATAGATTCTTTGTTGGTGCATATATGTGCGTATGTGCATGTAATTGCACATAATCTTATTAATAAATCAAACTGTTATTAATTGCTCCAAAAAAAATCAAACTGTTATTAAAACAACTAAGGGTGCGGTTTTTTTTTTTAGAGAAAAAAAATAATGATTTTTTTTATCACATTTTAATAGTCCCCACTCTTTTTATCTCATAAGTATTCTATTTGGTGGAAAAATATAATATGAAGAGAGAGAGAGAGAGAGAGAGAGAGAGAGAGAGAGAGAGAGAGAGAGAGAGAGAAATATAGAGAGATGTATATAAATTTTGATGATAAAATTGAAAGATCATAAAAATATGCAATATGTGAAAATATTATCACATCTATAACTTGTGATAATATTGTCATGAATTTGAGTGAAAAAATGGAAAAATGGGCAGTCCGGAAAAAGATTTCCTCCTACCCAAGAATTTTTTTAATGAAAAAAATAAGAAAATACTCTCTTCGTCCGTCAAAAGTGGGGCACTTTAGCTGGACACGGAATTTAATAAAATTGGTAATGATTTTGATGTAGTGGATAAATGGTCCCACCACTTTATGAGATGTGTGGTTAAGATTGAATTTGGGGTGAGGTTTTTTATAAATAAAGAGTGTTTGTAAGATTAAAGTGGATGGTGAGACTATTTCTTTAAAAGGAAAGTGGTACACTCTTTGCGGACATCCGATATAGTAATTGTGCTCCACTTTTAACGGGCGGAGGGAGTAGATATTACTCCTATTCCACCATTTTCCATAAGAGAGAACGCACCCCAAGATGATTAGAGGACTCTAAAGCATGCAAATAATCATCGGCTTTTTTTAATAAGATTTAGAATTTATTATGTCCCTGTCAATTTTGAGGCGAATTTATGTGAAATTAAACATATATGTATAAATCAGAAGTAATATTTAAATAAGAAGAAGATATCTATCACATTTACTATGACTAATTATAGTTTATAATCTAAATTTTATACGAATTTGAATTTCAGTTTATTTCTATGATTTATTTAAACAAATTCGGCGTAGAAATGTCATAATCACACCAAAATTGTGACAAATAATTGTTCAATCTTAGCAAAAATTGCACCTAAAACGAAGACCAATTACTATGAAATCAGAGCCTAATATATTTTGAATTAGAGGAAATTTCTAATGGTAGATCTTTCATCATCAAATCACCAATGTTATTGAAATCATGTCTGAAAGTTAGCATTGTTGCACTAAGATTCTAATGGCATGGCGAATAGTCATCGTTTCAGGTGTAATTTCACAAAGAACAACTATCACTATAGCTCCAATGCCATTGTGGCATTTCTAGCGCCATACAATTTAAATGGGTCATAATTAATCACTTCTCAAAGTTCATAACATACACAATATATTGATGTTGAAGCTGCAAATTAAAATTCATTGAAATTTATGTTATAAATTATAAATAACCTTTTGCCATATGAAACATGGTACTATTGTCTTTCTATTTTCTCATAATTAACTATATACTTCATCCATCCCATTCAAGTTGATCAATTTTATTTTGACATAAAATTTAAGAAGTTAGTGTTTAAAGTGTGTTTGGTAGTAAGTGAGTAGAGTGAATAAAGTGAAAAGTCATTCCATCTAACAAAATTGATCAACTTAGTTGGAATGATAAGAAGAAATATTAATCAAATTAATTGGGATGAAAGGAGTATTGTGTTGCATTTTTTAAACACAAAATGTCAGTCTATCATTTTCATTATTTTAATAAAACAAAATTTTAATTAAAAAGTAAATTATATTTTAGAATTAATTTGATAGAAAGATTATTTATGGTCATTATTTTATTCACTCATTTTATCCCATAAGAGTGTACATGATCGTTGATGACACAAATTTTAATAAATGTTAGATATGTGTGTTATAAGTAGAAGAATGACTCACTTTTATTGTAATATTACGATAGTGAGATAAAAAAGAATAAAGAATTTGTAGTGGATTATGTGTGATAAAATTATGAATAAATTGATAAAATAGAGATAAAAATTAAGGAGTTTGTTATGAAGTAATATTTTTTTTTTAAATGTAGTACATTCTTATAAAATATATCGAAATAACAAAAAATTGCACGCTCTTAAATAATGGAGGAAATATTATCCATATTTTATTCATTCTTTGAAGAAATGGAATGGGAAAAAAATTTTGAGCTTGTGTCTTCTGGCAGCGTGGGACCCGACTTGTCTCTCCTCGATTATCGAATTGGTCAACAAACCAATCATGTCTTTCCGCGTCAGCTGCAGCCTAATTCATTTTTTATGACTTTCTCGCAAACTGTTGCCTTTCAGGCTTTAGACTTCTTGTAAACATAATTGGCAAGAAAGCTGCTCAAGATTAGTATATAAATTTATAAATTAATACTCGTTTTCTCACTTTTTAAACGAGAATCATTTCCGCGTCTCTTTAATTAATAAATTTATTATGAAAAAAAAAAATCAATTTTTTAAAATACTTTATTTATTTTTTCTCATTTTGTATTAGATAAAATTTCACTATTTTTCATTCATTCTTTTCACTTCAAGAAGGAAAAAGGAATATATCTCCTTTAAGTGAAAATGAGGAATGGGGTCGTTGCATCCATCTCCTCTGATTGCCGCCATCGAGGCAGCCCAACAGCAGGCTCCGCCCCCGTTCCGCCTGAATCCACCAGAGGAGATCGTTGTTGGGCTTGGTGTCGCGATGAGTGGCCTAGAAATCAAGAGTGTTGTACCGCCTATCACCAACGCTCGCCGCCGTTGACTCCACGTTTCAGACGAAGCCACGAAGAATCCGGTCCTGGCCACGTGCAGTCGATCTCGCCCAGATCCGCTGCCATACAAGATCCGCGACCAGGTCCGCGCCCATCTCCGATCGGCGCCCAGGTCCGCAGCCTTGAGGACCTTGAGGACCCTCCAAGATCCGCGCCAAGGAGAGCTTGCCGCTCGTCTCAAATTCAACGTTTGATCAGCGAGCCATCCTTCCTTCTCCATTCCGGCAGTTGGGGTTTGCCGTTTCCTTCGGCAGTCGGCCCTTCTTCACTAAGCTAAGTCTAACTCTCTCAATGTTGTAAAGTATCTCAGGGATATTTGAGGTAGATGAACTCTGATTATGCTAAATATGGATGCGAACTGAATTGAAAGCTCGAGATAGCAAATTACCACGATTGTGTTCAACTGATTGGTGTTGCTGGAGTTGTGTGAAGTGGGATGAATGTTTGTTGGTAAATGTTAATGGCAGAATAGTTCCATTTGAGAGATGGGAGAGGAGGACTGGAGAGTGGTGAGGAGACGAGGGGCGGTGAGGATCGGAGCCGATGGGATGGTGAAGAAGCAGTTTAACCAAAAGACTCAAATGTTTTCGAAAATTTGGAAAGAAAGAGACGAGAATGAAGCACAAAGAGTTACATTCTTTTTCAACAACATTCCAGAAGAATGTGGTTTCGATTTTTTGAGAAGAAAGTTCGGTTCTGTGCGAGAACCGACAGACATCTTTTGTCCAAGAAAGAGAGACAAAAAAGGGAAGCCTTTCGGTTTTGTCCGCTTCGAAGACGTTGAAGATAGTGACGGTTTGCTGGAGCAGCTGAATAAGTTGTGGATTGGGAGCTATAAAATTAGTGTTTTCAAACCGAGATTTCAGAGAGAAGTGAAGGTACAAGGAAGTAAAGGGAAGGGAATCAAATCTGACGCAGGTAGAAAGCCGGACAAGCCAAAGCGCGTGCATGACGCAAAAAGGATGTTGGGGGTTTCTTTTAAGGAGGTACTCACTGGATCCAAAGAAGGGGAGTCAGGACCTTCAGATTTGATTCAGTTCAAAACTTCGGATGAGGAAACACGATGGCTAGATGGAGCCTTCACGGGTTTTATCAAAGATGAGTTCTTGTGGGAAGAGATTAATGAAGAAATCAATAGTGAAAGTGCTGGGAAACTGAAAGTGACGACGATGGGAGGAAATTTGGTGTTGATTCGTAGTGTCTGCGACGCACCAACAGAAAAAGTTTTAACTGAGATGGATGAATGGAGCGAGTTCTGGTTTCAATGGAAGAGGAAATGGAACGTTGTGGATGTGTTTCAACAACGAGTTGTGTGGACGAGGTGGGCCGGGATTCCACTACATGCATGGAATACTCGTTTCTTTGAGTTGGCAACTGCAAAGTTCGGTAGAGTGTTGAAGATGCATGAGAAGACGAAAGAAAAAGAAAAATTGGATGTTGCTTTGATTCAAATTTCCACGGGCCTTAGATCAATTGATCAAGTGATGGAGTGTTGTATTAATGGAGCAAGGTTCACGTTCCGCATTGAGGAAATTCACGAGAACCCTTTCTCTTCTATGATCGGAGAGTCGGTGCTCGAGGATTCGGGGTCGGATTCGGGATGGACGAGCGGAGAGGAGTCCATGGATCCGGCAGCTGCAACCATCGGAGATCGAAACGAGAGCTGTGAAAGGGATGGTGACGTTTCGGTTCTCCAAGAAATCAACGTTTCGTCTCCTTCGATCCAAACCGTTGCAGACACGTTTGTTGAGGAAACTAATTATGAGGGGACGGTGGAGGGAGGATCGAAAATGCTTTTGAATTTGGTTGGGGCCGTAGGTGAGACTTAGCCATTCGTTAATGATGGACAGATGGACTGCCACGCTTTTCAAAGCACAAATCAGATTTTAGACGAACAGAATTGGGCCAATTTTCAGAAAGTACAGGAAAAAAGCCCAATTGGTGGCTTTACTGGTGTTTCTCTTGATGGGCCAGGAAGAAGCGTTAGTGAGGGAGGTCATTCCTTAATGTCAACTCAAGGGCAAGGAGAGAATAGAAGCGCTATTCAGGAAAAGGAAGAAGTCGTTTCAGTTGTGTACAGCGAATGTCAAGGTGCCAAAAATGTTGTTGAGGATAAGTCGAGGGAAGAGGAAGGGCAAAGGATTGAAGTGAACGAGCTTCCGATTTTCAGCTCCGACGAAGGAAGTCGTCCAAAGCAAAGCAAAAAGTTTGGTGATCGAAATTCAAAAGGAAAAAAAAGGGAGAGAAAAGAAAAAGAATAAAGCCAGGGAGAAAGAGAAATGGGAACTTTTCATTTCAGATTTAGAGCCAATTGATGGAAGGGGGGAGGAAGTGGCAGAGCAAGAAAGAGAGGGGGAAAACGAAGAAGGGCAGGAGACGACAGTTGGGGAGCAAATTTCAGGTCAGCATATCTGGGATTTTGGAAAGAAGATCGGGCTTTCAAGTCGAATTCCAGACGAAGAAGTTGCTCGACAGATTGAGGCGCAAGGTAATTTTCTTTCTTGCGAAATTGCTGGGAGTATTTTGAGGAATGTTTAATGAATTTGTTATCTTATAACATTCGGGGCTTGGGGAGTGTTGCGAAGCAGAGAGATGTTACTGATTTGGTGAAGGGGCAGAAGATCGATTTTTGTTGCTTACAGGAGACAAAGATGGAGGTGTTCAGGGATTTGTTCTGTAAATCTTGGTGGGGGTCTAACTATACAGACATAGCGATTAGGAATTCGGACGGAAGGGCGGGATGAATTGTTTGCTTGTGGAATAGGGAGGTTTTCGAAGCCTCTAGTACGTGGGATTTACCGGGGGCGGTGGTGGTGAATGGTAGGTACAAGGAGGGTGATATCTTATGTTGCATCATCAACGTGTACGCACCAGCCGCCTCAGGGGATAAGCGGATCTTGTGGGATGCCTTAAGCACAATTGTGGAACAAAATACGGATAGGAGTATCTGTATATTGGGAGACTTTAACTCAGTTAGGAGGAGGGATGAACGTGTGGGCAGTGGGGAGGCGTTTGGAGCGGCTGATGCAAGAAGTTTTGAAGAATTTATCCGGGAGAACGATTTGGAGGAAATTAAAACTCAAGGCCGGAAGTTTACTTGGTACAAACCAAATGGAAAGTGCAAGAGTAAGATTGATCGCTTCCTCGTAAATGAGAATTGGATGGCTACTTGGGAAGGAACGTCGGCACGAGGACTTCAACGTTCAATTTCGGATCACTGTCCGATTATTCTCACTACAAGATCGGAGGATTGGGGACCAAGACCTTTTCGGTTCCTCAATGCATGGGTGAATCATTCGGAGTTCGAGGAGATGGTCAAGCAGGTTTGGACGGAGACTAATGTGGGGGGATGGAGCTTTTTTTAGGTTAAGGAGAAACTGAAGAAACTCAAAGAGGCGTTGAAGGTGTGGAATCGGACTTCTTTCGGTGAGATTGACCACAAAATCAAAGAACTTCAGAAGGAACTTCAAGAGAAGGATAAGGTGGACGAACAGAGAGGTCTTGAAGAATCAGAGGTGATCAGGAGAAATGAGATTCAAGCCCTGCTCTCCCTTCAAATCAAGAATAAACAGATAATGCTGCAACAGAAAGCCAAAATCAAATGGCTCAAAGAGGGAGACACTAATTCGGGTTTTTTCCATAGGGCAATTCGGGGGAGACGGGTTAAAAATGAGATTGGCGGAATGCTCTTTGAAAACTCGTGGATATCTAAACCGGAAGAGGTTAAAGCTAGAGTGAGAAATCATTTTGAAGCTTTTTTCAAAAGGAAAGAACGACTGTTGCCTGATTTCCCCCTGGACTTCATGAGGAGGAAAATTTCAAATGACGAGAGGCAGTGGCTGACCAGGGATTTTGATTTGGACGAGATTAAAGAAGTAGTTTGGAGCTGTTGTGGAGACAAGAGTCCGGGACCCGATGGATTTAACTTCACATTCTGGAGAGCGGCGTGGCATGTGGTTAAAGAGCATTTACTCCAGGTTTTGAAGGAATTTCACGAAAACGGGAAAATACCGAAAGGAGGTAACGCCTCTTTTATTGTTCTGATTCCGAAGAAAGAAGGGGCTGGGTCGCTCGATGATTTTCGACCAATTTCTCTTATCACCAGCTTGTTCAAAATTGTGGCTAAAATCTTGGCAGAGAGATTGAAGAGGGTTATGGGGTCGATCATTTCCGATAATCAAAGTGCGTTTGTCAAGGGCCGCTTCATCCTTGATGGGGTGGTTATCCTGAATGAAGCTATTTTTGAGGCAAAAAAAAAGAGATTGAGCCGTATTTTCTTCAAGATTGACTTCGCAAAAGCATACGACTCTGTGCAATGGGATTTCTTGGATATGCTTCTCGATCGACTTAACTTTGACGGAGTTTGGAGGAAGTGGATTAAAGGGTGTCTGGAATCTGGAACGGCAAGTGTATTGGTGAACGGGTCATCGACGGGAGACTTCAAAATGGAGAGAGGTTTGAGACAGGGTGACCCGTTGTCACCTTTCCTTTTCCTTATTGTGGCGGAAGGCCTCAACGAGTTCATTGAAAGAGCAGCTGAGAGGCAGTTCCTAGTTCCGGCGAAGATTGGCAAGGATAAAGTGCCAATTTCACATCTGCAGTACGCGGACGATACTATCTTCTTGTTGGAGGCAGATGACAAGAATATGGAGAGCGTAAAGAAACTCCTGATTCTCTTCCAGTTCGTCTCTGGTTTAGCTGTAAATTTCGACAAAAGTTGTCTTCTGACAGTGGGAGTGGATGAGGCAGTTGAGAGGAGATGGGCATCGCTACTCATGTGCAAGATCGGATCCTTTCCGTGCAAATACTTGGGTACTAAAGTCGGGGGGCGCAGCAATGGTGTTGGAGATTGGAAGTTTTTGGTTGATAAAGTCTCAAACAAAGTGGCAAGTTGGAAGAAAAGACATCTTTCGCTGGCAGGGCGAATTACTCTTGTCAAATCGGTGTTGCAATCCATCCCGGTCTATCAATTATCCCTCGCTTTCATACCTAAAGCGGTGATTAAGGAACTTAATTCACTGTTCTCCAAATTTCTGTGGGGAGGAGGTACACAGACGGGAGGTATCACCTGGTTTAAGTGGAATACCTTGTGCCTTAATAAGGATTCAGGAGGTCTGGGGTTTCGGAATATAGATTGGTTTAATCAGGTGCTGTTAAGTAAGTGGCTCTGGAGGTTTTTAGGGGAGGGGAAAGCTCTGTGGGTAAGGGTGATTAAATCGATTTATGGGGAGCTAGTGTGGGGGGAAGGGGGTGAATGTTCGGTGGCGGGAAGAGGTGGACAGAAAGGGTGGTGGCAGAAAATTGTGGATAAGGAAGGAGGAAGGAGAGATCGGTGGTTCATCAATAATTTGAGGCGAAGAATTGGGGATGGGCTGGAGACAAGCTTCTGGGAGGATGTGTGGGCGGTTGACAAACCCCTTAAGTTTGTGTTTCCGAGATTGTATAATTTGAGTCTGAACAAGAAAAGGCTGGTTGGTGAAAGCGGGTGTTGGGAGGGAGGGTCGTGGGTGTGGAGGGTGGAGTGGAGGAGGGAGTTAAGGGAGAGGGAGAAAGGGTTTGCGGAGGATCTCCGGTTGGTGATTGCTGATTTTGCTCCTTGTGTAGATGTAACAGACGGATGGAATTGGAAGGCGACATCAGATGGATGCTTCACAATCAAGTCGGCATATGAAATTGTGGCAAAAACAAGACAGGAGCAACAAGTTTTACCTTTGGAGATGGCAAAGGTTTGGAAGGCCCCAACACCAAATAAAGCCAAGGTGACGGCATGGAGATGTCTTAGAAACAGATTGGCAACATGCGATAATCTGAGTAGAAGAAATGTCCAGATCAGCGTGGAGGAGAGATGGTGCAATGCATGTGTTTCTAATGAGGAAACGACGGAACACCTGTTCCTCCATTGCCCGAAAGCAGCGGCGGTGTGGGAACAGATCTTTCAATGGCTTGACATCAAAACGGCAAATCCGAGAGGTATATTTCAACACTTCATTTCTTTCATTGCGGCTGGAAAAAAGAAGAGAGAAAGAAGATTGCTTAAAGCTTTGTGGGCTGGAACAGTGTGGTTGCTCTGGGAAAGCAGGAATGGTAGTCGTTTTCAGGACAAGGCTTGGGATATTGATAGACTTGTATTACAGATTAAGGGGAGACTTTGGAGTTGGAACGAGGCCTACAAAATCGTGGAGTTAGGAATTCCTTTTA
Source organism: Salvia miltiorrhiza (assembly GCF_028751815.1). NCBI lineage: Eukaryota > Viridiplantae > Streptophyta > Magnoliopsida > Lamiales > Lamiaceae > Salvia > Salvia miltiorrhiza. The sequence continues at coordinate 19,446,557 of NC_080391.1, read as the reverse complement.
CTTCTTGGTGTTCCAAAGACTTCAAACTTGTTGTGTTGTTTTGATTGGCATTCCTGATGCCTTGATACATTTTCTTTCAATAAAAGTTTTACTTTACTGATCAAAAAAAAAAAAAGTGAAAATGAGGAATGGAAAAATGGTTAAATTTTATTTTAAGGGAGAATTTTTCGTTATCCTTATTTTTCCCATTATAAATTTATCAATCAAATAAAACACACTCTATACTAATAAAAATAACAATACGCTTCAACTAGTTCGAGAAGTAAGATTTTAAAATGGCCTTGTGTGATAATTGGCATGTATATCTATTACTCTCTTCGTCCAACTTATAATGTCTCAGTTTTTTTTAGACGTCTCATTTATAATGTTCAACACAGAAAAAGAAAAAAGAACTTTATCTATTCTCTCTATCTCTATTCCCATTTGTTTTATCTTTATTTACTTTTTCACCGCTCTTCCTAGCTATCCCTCTCGTCATATACTTTATCTACATTTTTTTTAATTTGCGCGCCTCATTTTTTTAGGACGTTATAAGCGGGACGGAGGGAGTATTTATTACGTGTCTAAAACTTAAATCTTAGTAATATTTGTAATAATACCATTTTTCCTTAAAAAAAATTCATAATTGTCCAATGAATTTTTCATTATCACTGTCTAATAAATTTTCAGTTGATAGAATAATATTTTTACTACTAATATTGTATTGAAAATTAATATGTGAATATTTAAATATCAAATAAAGTGAACATGTATTTATAAATTCAAAATTTTATTATATACTACATCCATCATATTTCAAGTGTTTTGTTTTTCTTTTTGGACGGTCCTACTTCAAGTGTTCTATTCAATTTTTAAAAAAAATTAGGACCAATATTTGCTTGTATATAACAACTTTACATAACACCACTTCATAATCTAATTAATATTCTCTTAAATAACTGGATCCAAAAGAAATAAGACCCTTGAAATGGGACGGAGAGAGTAATATATATAATTTTTTATATAGTTATATGTATAATAATTTTATAAAGGTGAGAAACAAATATTATTGTTTTGTTGGTCATTTTGTATTATTATATTGGAGCATCCGCAGCCGAGAGCCCCTTGAAGAAGAAGGGCTCTTAAATGGTCTTCACCATTTCTGAGATCATTTCCTACAGTGGGGCTCTCTGCACCTGGATCTTAAATTTTCTTTTTCATTTTATCTTTATTTTTAATGTACTTTTCAATTAATATAAATAACATAAATTTTATTAAAATTAAAATTTAATATTACATTAATTAAAAAGAATACAATAATTAAAAAAATATTACAATAATTTTCATTTCTATTTATCCTTGTTTTAAATGCATTTGTAAATTAAAATAAATATTGAATTTTAACAACAAATAATAATAAAAAAATAATGATTTAAAAATGAAATGGAAATCTAGAATTAAAACTATTTAGAAGCTACATTAAGTTTATTTTGTATTGAATTCCACATCAAAAAATGTATGTTTCTCTACAATATGTAGACTCTCTCTCTCTCTCTCTCTCTGGATACGATATTACAGGCAGTGATCGAGCTCGGGGGTGCAACAATGGGGCGGGTCTCACGTGGGCAGGCACGCGCCAACCACGGCAAGCCCCGCTATGGATGCTCTTATGATTAAATAATCTCATAAGTTATAACCTTATAATTAATCCAGGTAGAAATTTATTCAGGTTTACTACTTTCTTATCTAAAAAATTTAATGTATGTTATTCATTTTATATATATTAAAGGTATAATATATTTATCTTCTATAATGGATATAGTTTTTAACTATAATAAGTGTCTAATTATAAATTGCGTCTAATTTAGGCAAACCAATTTAAAATGTATAGGTAATTATAGGCGTATATATAATACATGTAAATATATAGATTTCTTCAATAAATTATATAAATAAATAAAGAAATTTAATGACCATGCGACAGAGGACTCGAACCCAAGATCTCAGGTCTTGGACATTAACTTTCTACTGCTAGGGCCAACATACGCACACATAATACATAATACATGTAAATATAATACTACTATATATATTTATTGCTTTGTGTTTGTGTATATGAGAATATGAGATGTTATATTTTCAAAAAGCCCATAATCAAAAGAATATGAGATGTTATCAAAATGAAATGTTGCTTTATTCTCTCATTACTAGTCCGTCGGGCCATCCCTTAAATCGATCAGACTAGCAAGACTCTTCACCCAATCGATTTGGCCCATTTTTTATTTCAAGTTATAAAAAATTAGGCTTAGCTCTTTATAAAATTTAGGTTCTTAGTTCTTATCTTAAGAAGGGTTTCTATGTTAACCCACCCTTATATATATTTAGCATTCTCTGTTTAACTTTTCTATATATATATATATATATATAGGGTGTGGTTATAATGAGAACCACACTTATCGTGAGAACATAAGAACCATTAAAATCAATGCATCTGCTATATAAATTAATGCATTCGCTATTAAATTTAATGCATCCGAAAATAATAAATTTTTTGCTCCCTTCAGGATTCGAACCCAGGATCTGCATTCATCCACCAAGATGATGCATCCACCGTAGATCTTGATGATCGAATGGCTTAAAATGGTTCTCCGTTCTAATTTTATTTAGTTGTTCTTATTTGAACCTCTCCCTATATATATATATATATATATATATATATATATATAGGGGTGTGGTTTTAGAGAGAACTACATTATTTGTGAGAACGTGAGAACCATCAAATCTAATGCATTCACTATAAAAATTAATGCATTCGCTGTTAAAATTAATGCACTCAAAAAAATAAAAAAAATTGCTCCCTTCAGGATTCGAACTCAGAATCTGCATCATTCAACAAGATGATGCATCTACCGTAGATCTTGATGATCGAATGGCTGAAAATGGTTCTCCGTTATTATTTTGTTTAGTGGTTCTTTCTTGAACCTCTCCCTATATATTTATATATATCGCTAAATAAGTCATTATATCGCATTCAGATACACCATACACCACATAAAAGTGAAAAAAATACTATATTGCACGCAGGCTAGACCTCTACACGATACAAAGATGAAAAAATATTACACTGCATGCAAGTAGGACCTCTACATCACACATAGGTGGAAAAAATACTATATTGGACGCAGACAAAATTGTACCCAAAACCTTTTGCAAAGTAAAGTTCATTTTTACCGGTTGAGTTCATTATTGACATATATATTTAAATCTTTCTAGAAATATATTTCATTGGATTTGTATATTGTATAAAGGCGCTAGGTTTAAGTGATAATATATCATTACTAAAACAATTTAATTCAATTAAATGTTTGATTTAAATGAATATAGGACCTATAATGAATATTTTGATCGATATTTTAACCATTCAATTAGATATATTAGATAGAAAACAATTTTTTTTTTGTTAATTGAAGAAAGGATGACCGTGGAAATTTAGATCTCCCTATTAACACAAAAAAGATCTTCACCCTTTTAGCATTCACAGCAGATCTCTCAAAATTTTACTCCTGAAAATACTCCTAAAGTTTTTCCTAAATTATTTTTAATCTCTATTTTACAATTGCACACAACAGCTCTCCTATTTTTCATTATCTATTTTATAAATTTAGGATTAGATTTAAGGGGGTGTATTTAGGATTAAATTTGAGGGGGTGTAAATTTTTTTGTGGGCCCAACTTAATATAGGTGATCTGTTGGATGATCATTTTATCTCATTTTTTTAATATTTTAGCTCAAATTTAAAGTTATGATTATTTTTAACAGATCTACTATAGATACTCTAAGAGCACTCCCAACAGAAATCCCAAAATTATACTCCTATATTCCTCCCTAAAGCTTCCCTATTTAATTTTAGGATCTTGATTTTATAAATGCATACACCAGATCTCCTATTTTCTACATAAAAATAATTATGTGTGGGCCCTACTAATTATAAGCTTAAAATAAATTTAGGGTGGGTGTAAATTTAAGATTGAATTTAGGTAGATGTAAATTTTTTTGTGGGCCCCATCCAATTTAGGGGATCTGCTGGATGCATTTTTTATCTCATTTTCAATTGTTTTAGCCTAAATTTAGAGTTAGTGATGCATTTAGGTGATCTGCTGGGAGTGTGCTCTAAAGAGACTATAGTTAGGCCGGAAAAACAATAAAAAAATAAGCTATATTACACATATGATGAGACTTATGAATAATTTAGTACTTGAAGAAGAAATTGGTGTTGTACTAGACTACTAGTTAAGAAACTTGAAATCTTACCTTAGGCCTTCCTAACCCCATAGACTAGTAGCCGCCGCATTGACTATACACACAGTGCTACTCCTCAGGATTAATAGTGCTTCCAATCATCTTATTCTTAGCCTTCCTAAAAAATGCCGTGGTAATAATAATATGTTGAAATAGTGGTAGGAGGTTAATGCTCATGACCTAATCTGATGTCCTCAGTTTGAATCCTTGGAATTCTGAGTTTGAGTTCTTTGTCGTGCGGTTTTTATATTTATTTATTTATTTTATAAAAAAGCAATAATAATAATAATAATAATAATAATAATAATTATTATTATTATTATTATTATTTAATTTATAAAAGAATGAAATAATGGCTTTCCTCAAAATGCCGCATTATTATTATTATTATTATTATTATTATTACTCAATTTCCCAATAGTATATTCTATGTGCAAATTGAAGAAATATACTTCACAAAAATTAACACTGTTGATATGAGAGAAATGATAAATTTTTGGTACATGTTAACGATAACTTCATTGTTGCATTTCTTACATTTCATTTGTTACGTTATTCTCAAAATTATGAGGATTTTCTTGATATTTTCCTCACAACTCTGCCAACCATACAGGCTAATAAATCATTGGATTATTGGTTTATAAATACAAAAATTTTGAACCAATTTTTATTTTTAACATGAACTTTAGAAAGTATCAAAAAATACACTAACTTATTGATTGTAGTAATTTTAACACGAATTCTATTTTTCGGTTAAATTAAAGCTTACTTAGCATGCCGGAATACTGATGTAGACAAATCGAATTGTAGTAGTTTTAACACGAATTCGAATTGCTAGATTATATTAAATTGTAAGACATTTATTTTGGGTCGTCTCGAATTGTATCTATGAAAGTAAATAGAATTCGTGTTAAAATTACTACAATCAGTAAGTTGGTGTATTTTTTGTATTTTTTAAAGTTCATGTTGAAAACCAGAATTGGTCCAAAATTGGTGTATTTATGCACCAATAGTTCTAAATTATATGGTTGGAGAATACCTTTGAAATAGAGTATAAAAATCAATACTTTAGGGATATTTACTTTTGAGGATGAGTCTAAATAGATAAAAATAATAAAGTTAATCCATTATTTATTAAGATAAATTAATTTTTTTAAAAATATTCCAAAGCTCTTAATAATTTTTGTTATTTGAGCTAATTTTTTTTTAATTCATGTTCCACTGAAAAGGTCAGAATGGACAAATCCTAATCATAAGAATAAAAACATTCAATCATACATCTTATTAATTATGTAAAGTAAATATCCCCTTAGACAATAGTACATTACAAAATTGAGTTTTAGGTTGTATGGCCTAAGACGTGATATGAAATATGAGTGAGGCCACAATAAACAAGCCATTTTTTTTTTTTATTGTTAAAAGCCTTTATTTTAGAGATTGGCTTTAGGAGTATTTACTTTTGAGGAATATAAGGCTTGATAGATAAAAAGAGTAAGATTAATTCTTTGTTTATTTAGATATATTGTTGTTTATCTCGTTTTTAGTTGATTTTCTTAGGCTTGGGGACATAATTTAGAGCATACATTGCTCATATTTTCTCGTCTTATGCTTGTTTTGGTAGCTTTTGCATGTTTTACAGTCTTGCAGGGTGTTTTGGTGCATTTTGGCAGATTTTTGGACTTTGGAACAAATTTTAGCATTTCTTACGGCCATCGCCGCTGCATGACGCTCTCCGCGCCTCATACTTTTATGAGAAATTGAATGTTTGATGATTGTTTTGTACTTAAATTATTTTATCTTGTGAAATATGATACTTGCTCGTACTTTGATGATTTTTACAGAAATATGGAGTTCAATTTTTACAGAAATTATTTGATGATTAATGAAAGTTGTAGATCATCACGATACGAGTTCGTAGGCGCAAACGGATTGTAAATCAGAGTTCGGACGAGAGAGATAGTGTCCGACGGGAATTTTTGAATATTCGGGATTTTGCGGGATTTTTAGATTGGACAAATTGCATGAAAATACCCCACTTTATACCAAAATCTGGTTTTTTGACAATCTTTTTTTTTGTTGCAAAAATTTCAACTACCTTTCAATTTGTTGCAATGTCCGGCCCGTTAAATTTTTCGGCCAAATTAAATCTTAGTTGGCAGCCGGAATGCCAACGTGGCATTAAAAATGCCAAATCACACCCACCCTCCCCTCCCACGTCACCCCCTCTCTCTCTTCCCCTTTCCCCCTTCCCTCTCTCCCTCGACGGCTCTCACCCACTGTCTCACTTCCTCCATCGCCTCCACTTCCTTCACATTTTCTGGGACCTCCGCAGCAACGGCCGCCGCCCCCAAATTCCCAACAACTCGCCGGACTTCCTCCCTCCACCGCCCCAGATACCCAACAACCCCGCTGCCCAAATCAGAAATTGAAGAATGGAGAAAAACTTCCAATTCTAGAAAAAAAAACTTCAAAAAATCTCTCCTAAATCAAGGAAAATCGAGAATTTCAGGGGTGGTCTCAGAGATGTTATCATCATCGACCTTTTTCCCGGAGAGGATTTCAAGAAAAATCGAGGGGCAGCGCTGCTTGGTTAGGGTTTACAGAGGGGCGGCGGCGGCCCAAATACCCATCAACCCCGTCGCGCCACTTCCTTCTCCGCCCAGATCTGCCCAGATTCTCGAGTCTCCCCACATCACCATTTTCGACTCCCCGTTTTCCAGCGCCCAAATTCTCGGGTCCTCCGGCTTGAGGACCGACGTTTTCTCAAGCCGAAGAGTGGCGAGCGAGCGAATTAGGGTTAACCCCCTTTTCTCAGGCGGCGACTCTGGTTTCCATTTGGGCACCACTACCTGTTTCGTTCTCAATAGAACGACGACCGGCGATTTGAGAAAAGGAGGGAGCGGGAGAGACGATAGGAACCGACGATTTGAGAAAATAAGGGAACGAGAGAGACGATGAGAACCGGCGATTTGAGAAAAGAATGGAGCGGGAGAGATGATAGGAGAATTTGGAGGGCGGCGGAAACAGGGTGTGGAGAGAGAGAAAAAGAGGGAGAGAGAGGGGGGTGACGTGGGAGGGGAGGGTGGGTGTGATTTGGCATTTTTAATGCCACGTTGGCATTCCGGCTGCCAACTAAGATTTAATTTGGCCGGAAAATTTAACGGGCCGGGCATTACAACAAATTGAAAGGTAGTTGAAATTTTTGCAACAATAAAAAATTGTCAAAATACCAGATTTTGGTATAAAGTAGGGTATTTTCATGCATTTCGAGTTCTACATTGTATTTATCCCCTGTGCCTATATATAGGTCATTTTCCTGACATATTAGACATATCTTTACCTCTTTTTCACCTCTTTTCATATTTTTCAGTTTTAGACTTAGAATTTTATTGTTTTCATAGATTAGATTTATTTTCTTGCAAGATTCAAGTTGTTACTTCAGAATTTCTTTCCGGGTTTTATTAGTTTCATTTATTTTTATTGCTTTCTTATTTATTATGCTTTTCGGGTTTTATTAGTTTCATTTATTTTTATTGCTTTCTTATTTATTATGCTTTTGATTTATTTTCTGGTGTCTAGTTAGATTTTTTATCTGATTCTAGGGTTTGTAAATAGTTAATTAGATTTATGTAATTAATTTGTTAATACCTTTTGCGGATTCAAGAATGTATGATATGATCTTAACCTTGAGACCTAGCGGAGATAGGTGGATCATAGGGAGCTATTCCTAGGAGCTTTTGCGAGTTAGTAGATTTTCTTGAGACCTAACGGAGATAGATAATTTACTAATCTACTGTCATTGCTGCTCTAACGAGAGTAATTGATTAAATTAGTGATATCTCATCATAGCTGGATTAAACTAGTAAATAGGATTAATATATTGATTATGTGAATTTGGTTAATGAATTTACTTTCCTAGGATCAGTCGTTTTATTATTTGATTTTCTACCTGCATTTTATTTGCTTTGTTCCAAAGTTTAGTTTTAATTAATTCATTGATCTTGGGGGTTGCTTGAATATTGTTAGAGTCCTTGATAGGATTTCTTACAGTAATTTCGTTTATCAATCCCTGTGGATACGATACTCGATTACTGATTATTTGCTACAACTGCACCGTATTAGTTGCGGTATTTTTGTTGCTAAGAACTTAATGACCATTTATTCATAAATCAAGATCTCTTTAAATGCATGCCGAAAAGTAAGAAACCATTTATTCACTCACCATTTTTTCACTCAATACCCCTCTCTCTCTCTCTCCCCCCAACAAACACAGGCATGCATGCATAAAGCATGTTCTTATTCTTCTTCTTCATTATTCGATGATCATCCAACGCCACCAACCACCATAACACCCCTGATTTCCTCATATTTTATTAATATTTGTTGCAAGTTACGCATTAATATAGTTTTTTTTCTAAGTGTTCTATTAAGAAAAGTTTATTGTTCCTTTTTAAGTGTCTTATTTCAAAATTTAAAAATAAAAGAATGACAAAGTTTCTACTTTACCTTTGCTCTTTAATATCATAAGTTCACAATTATTTTTGTGCGAGAACCATTCCAAATTCTTCATGATAAGTAATAATTGTGTACATGTAACTAAAACAATGAATTAGTTCATGTATTTTTGTAACGTTACAAATTCTTTCGTCAAATGATTTTTTCTTCGGCAAAAGAAATAACTCTAATTATTTATCCATTTAACACTTGCAATCCTAACAAGAGAAAGGGGAAATTTATTTATAGTTTTCATTTTGCTTCATTTTTTTCAAGAAATTGAATCTCCTAACAACTGAAAATTCACCAACGAAGATAAAATGAATTTTTTTATTAGTGATCAAAATACGTAAAATAACAACAATTCTCCCTAAGACTTCCTTAATGAGTAAGGATTTAAAACAAAAAATGCCCGAACCATATTATTCTCATGTATTAATCTCCCTGAAGACTTCATTAACTAACTCACGATCACATTTTAAATTCAAGGGAATATGTTTTTCTTTTTCAAATTGCCCTTTCTTCAAGTGAGGAATTTTATAGTGATTAGAGCCCCTAGCTTTGAAATTGTCGTTTTCATCCATCCTTGAACGAGTAATTACAGCCAAAAGCATTGTTTTACCAATAAAATTTGTGCTCTTACATGTCCGTAATGGTTCAGATAATAATTCTATGTCCCTTTTGTCATGTTAAACCACTTCTCATCTATAAAAACAAAATCAAACATGCCTTTAAAAATTAAACAATTCTTGGATCAAGCATCGATAAGCACCATTCTTTCTAACATCGTTTTCTTGTTTTGTTCAATTAACATAAGCTTTATGCAATTTGAATGCCTTGTAATTTCCCCCGATTTCAAAAGTTGGTCAACGGCATGTAAATCCTTGGTTGTTGTTCTTTTTGGTAGAGGTATCCATGATGCTATCTGAATCAATTTTTGGATTTTCCACTGCAAACATTAATTGTCTCATTACGCAAAAACAGTCCTTCCCTTATGTCTCACAGTTCTTAGATGCACTGAAAATAATTATGTCACTTCATTCGTTGCACCGTCAGCTAACTTCAAATCTTTACTTCTCGTTAAAATTAAATCAAATATTTACTTAGGTAAAACGTCATGTACAATTGGTGTTAGAGATCAAAACTATGGTGGTTGTCATTTCTTATAATCAATTGTAGAATTCAAATCAATTTCTTGCGAGTGTGAGGGATGGTAAGAGTTTGTAATCATTTTGCTGACAATTTTTAATTTAAATCATGAGAAGGTTTCCACTATTGATTAATTACTCTATTTTATATCATCACAAAAAAAAAAAAAAATGAATCCAAACAAACTTTTATAATTTTGACGTTGGACAAAATTATTAGCGGCATTTGAATTTTTTAAAAAAGATGGGAAGATTGCCATACGTGTAGGACTTTAACAATCTTAATGAAATAGTAACATGTTTGTATTTTAACAATAATAATGCTATTTGGACAAAATTTGTCCGGACAAAATATGATTAAATATTTTATAAAATAAATTTATTTAAAAAATTTGGTTCAAAATAAAATAGAATTTAACTACTTTTATTGATTTCTTTATATTTTAATTTTTTAATAACCCTTTTAATTATTATTATTTTTAAAGTACACAAACTACAAAAAAAATAATAAAAAATAATAAAAATTGTTAAAAAATTACGAAAAAACTACAATATGGAAAAAATAACAAAACTTACTAAATCTTTTTAAAACTTGAATCAAAATTTATAAATAATTTATTTTTTAAAATTTTTTAACTTAATTTTTATCCGGACAAATTTTGTTCAAATAGCACTACTCTTTTAACAATTCTAAAAGGTTATCTCGAAGAAAACAATTCTAAAAGGTGAGCGGCTCACGAATTAATCAAATGCTCAGAAATTTAATTGAAGAATGAATTTATTACACTTTAAAAATAAAAATAATACATATAGGCATAAAGGTAATACTCCTACGTCCTACCTAGCGTATGCCGTATGTATCTTTCCAACACTTAAAAAAAAGGACTAGTTATTTATCTAATTGTATTTAATAGTACTAGTTTATATAGTTATTTACAAAAACGACATTGATTGTCTTAGAAGTCAACACACTATAATATGGAGTACTATTGTATGTTCCAAGCCGCATTAAATAGGTATAGTATGAGAAGTTAGTTATACAACTCTTTTTCCAATATAATGCTTTAATTTATCTTTTTTTTAGTTGGAGATGGAGGATTTAGATTCGTACTTGGTCACTCATCTTTATTTAAAAAAGGGTTAAGGTGCAGATAGGCCCCTTAAGTAGAGGCCCTTATAGCGTTTCACTCCTTTTACTCACTGTGTGTGCAATTTAGCCCCTAAAGTACCAAAAATCGAACATTTAACCCCCTCCGCCCTAACTCCGTCAGTCCACCGTTAGTCAAACTTTTTTTTTTTAATTGGGAAAATGTGCAAATTGGCCCCCGAAGTAGTAGCCCCTATAGCGTATAACTCCTCTTACTCACTGTGTGTGCAACTAAACCCCTGAACTCCGAGAAAAGGGTGCAAATTCCCCCCTCTGACTAACGGCTGTTAACGACGTTAGGTTAGAGGGGGGAATTTGCACCATTTTCTCGGAGTTCAGGGGTTTAGTTGCACACACAGTGACTAAAGGGGGTTTTACGCTATAGGGGTTACTACTTCGGGGGCCAATCTGCACCCTTTTCTCGTCGTTAACAGCCGTTAGTCAGAGGGGGGAATTTGCACCCTTTTCTCGGAGTTCAGGGGTTTAGTTGCACACACAGTGAGTAAGAGGGGTTATACGCTATAGGGGCTACTACTTCGGGGGCCAATCTGCACCTTTTCCCTTTTTAATTCAAACCCCTTCTTCCGGCAAGGCCCTTCCTCCGGCGTCCGATGCCCCTCGAGAACGGCCAAGCAGCGGAACCGGTCGTCGAAGCCGCCCTGCCAAAATTCGGCCGTCGAAGCCGCGACACCAGGAGCAGCAGCTACTCTGACTCCCAAACCAACAGCAACATACAATCCAACCTCTCTCTCCTCACCCTCTCCTCCATCTCCCAAACCGACCGCCGAAGCCGCGCTGCCAAAATTCGACCGTCGAAGCCGCGACACCAGGAGCAGCAGCTACTCTGACTCCCAAACCAACAACAACATGCCAACATACAATCCAACCTCTCTCTCCTCACCCTCCCCTCCATCTGCCTTCGTTTTCTCATTTGGATTTGGAGCGGACTGGTTTGGAGATTCTTGCTCACCAGTTCTTGAATCTCGAGAGGGCAGATTGGATCTTAGTCCCAGTCCCCCATTGGCGTCATCTGCCTCTCCGACGCCCTCCTCCGCCGCATCCTCTCCCTCCCCACCCCGCGCCCATTCCACGCCTTAATCTTCTTCGACGTGCACCAGCTCTACTCCAAACCCGAGCTCTCCTTCCCCACAATCAAATCTGAATTCGCCCTTTCCAATCTAATAACCCTGATTTCAAATCCAAACTCTTCTTCTTCGAAATCGATTTCCAGGAATCCCAATCTTCCTTCGCCCTATTCGGCGTCATCTCCCTTCCCCACATCCGCCTCATCCCGTTGTCCGCATCCGACGCCAAGACGGATTCCGTTCAAATGGACGCCGCCGATTACTCGAGACTGGCCGACTCCATGGTCGAATTCATCGAATCCAGAGCTAAGCTCACCGTCAGCCCCATTTTTGAAATTAAAATAAATTTCTATTAAAAAAAAAAACGTTTGACTAACGGTGGACTGACGGAGTTAGGGCGGAGGGGGTTAAATGTTCGATTTTTGGTACTTTAGGGGCTAAATTGCACACACAGTGAGTAAGAGGAGTGAAACGCTATAAGGGCCTCTACTTAAGGGGCCTATCTGCACCTTAACCCTTTAAAAAAAAAAGAGGAATATTACTGAGCTATAATGTTTGGGTAAAATTCAAAATGGACGCAAAGTTTAAATTCTGAAATCAGTGATCTAATAACATATGCAAAATATAATTGTCTCTACCTTTTCCAATCGGATTCATACCATCCAATTAGTCACTTAAATTTCAAACAATCACTTCGTCTGTGTTATACATAATTTTCTAGCAATGAACTTGTATGAAACAGAGTAAACAATACCCAACTTTGTAATAATATAGTAAATCTAAACCTCAAAAATCTGATCGAACACACCAAAGAAAATTGCCAAAATAACAAGCAAACGAAATAAACAGAAATTACTGCTTCCCACATTCAAGAACTCCACAACCAAAGCTATTAGTAATACTCTTCAACTTGAGTTTTTACCACTATCACATTCAAATTCACAATGTACAGAATCAATATAATAATAATGAAAAGCAGAGATGAGATGCGTAAACACCAAGTAGGATTATGATATGATCAAGAAACAAGAAATCATATAAGTTGAATTGCTATGCTATTTCATGGCATAGCAGAATATCTCTCTCTCTCTTTTTTTCTTTTTTTTTTTCTACAACAAACACCAAACTTTTCATTAGCAGCAAAACTAACTAGCTTAAGTTAGTTCTGCCTATGTGCAATGTAATCGGCCAGCGCGGTCAGTGGAGCCGCCTTGCTCGGGTCGAACCCTGCGAGCTGCGCCTTGGCCTCCTCGTTGAGCTTCTCGGCAAACTCCACGGCCTTGTCCAGCCCCAGCAGCTTGGGATACGTGGTCTTGTCGACGGCCAAGTCCTTCCCAGCCGTCTTTCCCAACTCCTCCGAAGACTTGGTCACATCCAAAATGTCATCCACAACTTGGAAAAGCAGACCAATTTTCCTAGCGAAAGTTCTTAATTTCTCAATTTGATCGCTGCTTCCACCTCCCAAAATAGCCCCCAAAACTACAGAGGCCTCTAACAATGCAGCAGTTTTGTGTATGTGTATGAATTCCAATGTGTCTAACCCTACGTTTGCATCGCCGGTGCAGTTCAGGTCCACCACTTGCCCCGCCACCAGCCCCTCTGTCCCGATCGCCTTCGCCAGCTCCCCCACCGCCGCCAGTATCCTTTCCGGCGCCACCCCCGTCGTTGCCGTGGCCATGAATTCAAACGCGAAAGCCAACAGAGCATCCCCTGAAACAGATAAATCATTCAAGAGTATTTAGCAAAGGATTCCAACATTTCAAACACGTATACAAATTTGAATAATCAAAACAAAATTAATAGGGTTAATTGCTAATTAATGCCTTTACTTTCACCGATTTTGTAATTTTGAAACATTGCAAAAATGCCACCACCTTTGCAATTTAACATCCGAAATTAATTTTTACCGGAAAGTTGATGGGGCATGCTTCTTCAAAGTCGGAGTCGCCAAATTGCGATTGCACGGATCAAAATTTTTTATTTTGGAAACAAATTGAAAGATAGTTATATTATTACCACGTTTCAAACCTCCATAAAATTCATTCCAAAAAAAACAAATGGAGTTGTGAGTAAATCTGAAGTAAATTATTTTGGGGGAGATTTGCACCTGCGAGCACAGCAACGTCTTCGCCGAAGACCTTGTGATTGGTGGGCTTGCCGCGGCGGAGGTCATCATTGTCCATACAGGGTAGATCGTCGTGGATGAGAGACATGGTGTGGATCATCTCGACGGCGCAGGCGGCGGGGATCGCCGCCGACTGGGGGCCGCCGACGATCTCGCAGGCGGCGATACAGAGCATGGGGCGGACGCGCTTGCCTCCGGCGAGGAGGGAGTAGCGCATCGCGTCGTGGATCATCGGCGGATTCCTGACCGCCACGGCGTCGTCAAGCGCCTTGTTCACGTGATTCGCCTTCTCGACGACGTAGGCGTTGAAATTGAAGGGCGCATCGTCTCTCTGCGTGGACACTCTGGCCTCCTCGCCGGTGAGCACGGCGGAGACGCCGTGGGAGGAAATGCGCCTCCGTGATTTCAGGAAAACGGGTTCGAATCTCGGGTGGTGGATGAATCCGACCAGGGATTTGGAGGGGCATGGCTGCTTGAAGATTGAGAGGTTTTGGACCCACGCATCCACCAGATTCATAGATCTCATAATTTTCTAATTTTTTTTCTTTTTCTTTTTCTAGTTGGTTTTTGAGCTAAGAGTTCGGGTAAGTCTGTTGATGGAGTTTGTTTAAAGGAGCAGAGAAATCCGCACGCATATATAGTGTGTGTGAGAGAGAGAGGGAGCATAAGTTGGGGGATAGTGGAAGAGATAGGGTTTTGGATGAGGGGCAGTCAAAATGCACCTACTAAGAAACCACTTTTGGATTTTACTAAAAATATAATCAACATTTTTTCTTTAAAATTAAAATATTGCTTTTTTGTTATGGTAAAATGTGGTAAGATTTAATTGGTTTAGATTATACTCCCTCCTCCCTTTATTACATAAAATATATGTAAAGTGATTAAAAATGATAAGACTTACACTTTTTTATATGAGTTAAAAAATTTCATTTGTAAAAACAAATCACTTATAATGTGATAATCTAAAATCGAATACAAATCACTTTTAGTAGGGAGGATGGAGTATATTTCTCACAGTGTTCCTTCAACTAAATCGATGGCTCATTCCTTGTATAAAATAAAGAGATTTTCGGTTCAATCCCTCATATCACCTACTAAAATATAATCAGGTTAAAAATCTTTACTTTCACTATATATACATTTCAATACTTATTATTGATTATTTTGTAATATTTTTTGTAGGCAAATATGCAATAATACAAATTTTTAGATGATAATCATGGATTATATAATGATTCATGATTTTTAGATTTTGCATACTGTGAAAACGAAATATTTTATTTGATCTTCTACCCTTCGTTTCTCACTCAAAAAGATAATATAATTGTGGAGGCAAAAAAAAAAAAATCCAAGGTTGACTCATTAACTTAAGCGAGCTCAGCGGAGTTAAAATACTGACTAAATAGAGTTAAAATATACTTAAAATATTACTTAACTTAATGATTACTCGACTTAGAATATATAAATAAAAATAATTCAATTGATAATAGATAAAATATAATTTTAATACAGTGAACGTGTTGAACATTAATTGAACCAAATTTAAAATAGTTTTCTACTTAGTGGCTCAGCTCAATTACGCCAATGCTGTAAATCCAACAAAATTCTCAAACAACCAACTTTTTCGATAGTAACCTAATTTTCCGTAGTGTTCGGTAAATTTTCTCCCATGTTTTTAATTAATTCAAAGTCAGCCAGGACATGTGTATTGAGCTAGCTGCGTCTACAAGTAATCGTTAATTTTGAAATCAACCTCTTGTTTCCGTGGTATGACCGTAACGATTTTAATATATACTACTCCATAAGATAAGATAAATAATTTAGTCATCAAACGATTAATATATGTAACAAAAATAATCGGCAGTCATCAAAATTGAACAACAAAATATATTAGCATGAAAAATAGTATTAAGTCAATGGTATATAAGTATAAGTTGAATGAATCCTAGTTTTCTTTACTTTATTTTATTTTATATTTTTGACTTGGAATCCATGTTTTTAACACAGCCGAAATAGACCGACTAACCATAGTACAATAGACGACAACTTAATCAATGAAAATTTTCTGCAAGTAAGAGTCTCACAAATTTCCATTTATTTCCATAGTCAATGGTCCTAACACGAGGCATTTGTCATCAATATTGGAATTTGAATACTAATTATAGGATGGAAAATTATATGGGCAATTATGGCTGCAATAATACCCTTAATTTTTTTTTGGGCGCCTCTGCTTCTTCTAACTTGGGATGGTGAGTCTTTGGTTTTAGATTATTTTAGTTTTAAATGTTTGTTCGAGTTTGCACTTTGCAGCAACTCCGCCCTCCAATTTACTAAGGTGATGACTAATTTAAATAAAATTAAGTTAACTATCCAAAAATAAATCAATGCATATTCTCTAATAATTAATTAGTCAAATATGGTACTTCATCCCTCCACAATAAATATGATGTGGATGGAAGGACGGACACGGATTTTAAGAAAAAAAAATATTAGTAGTTGTGTATAAAATAAAGAAAATGTCCCATAGCATTGATTCGTAAGATAATAAATTTCCCACCGTCCCCCATAAATATGCATAGTTGACCATGACATGAATTTTAATAAAAAGTTGTTTGAAGTATTGATAGTGGAGAGAGAATCCTATATTGACAGTATTGTTAAGTAGATTGTGGGTAAATATAAGTTATAAGAATAAAATTGTGAAAATTGTGTGTGGGGTAGTGTGCATAAATTTGGATGACGTACCAAAAATGAAAAGTATGCATAAGTATGGGGGACGGAGAGAGTAAATGGTTTGTAAGATGAATTTTTTGTAAATATTGTGTGTAAATAAGATAAAATATAAGGTTATATATCCTAAAATAGAAAGACCACAATTATTGTGGACAGACGGCAATAGCAAAAAGATCACACTTATCATGAACAGAGAGAGCATAATTAGTTTAAGAGTCAGTATGTAATACTATCCATTCTCATATAAAGAAAATAAAAAAATATCGACATAGATAAAAAGAAAAATATAAAAATTAATCAATTTTTGTTTAATATTACAATATTGCCCTCTAATTATTTTTGGATTTAACTAACTTTGTGTGAGGCACATTGAGAAACGTCATCCATCTTTTAAGTTGTCGCGCTAGTCATGACTTCGCATTTCACACGGAACCTACGCATCCACACCATTGTTTTTCAAGCTCTATTAAGTCGATCCTCTGAGTTGTTGATGGCGCCGATTGATTTCTGAGTGTCAATCTTCGTTTTTCTATCCAGCTGGATTTATTGTGTAATTCATTTTTATTGACATGATTGCTTTTGATATTATGTGAATCGCACGAAATTATTTTATAATTGTGGTTTGTATCCCCAATGAAGATGATTTAACGCATTCGAGAGTTTTTATAATGATCGAATCAATTAATTATGGATCATGATTATTTATAAGAGATAGAAGATTATGAGAGTGCAGGGGAAGGTGGCGCGACCGCGGGTGGTCTGATTATCAGAGATGGACGGGCCAAGAATGAAGCAACTTGCGCCAGCGTCGAAATTTTGCTTTGAACCCTCTGTTTTCGATTTTTGCGTTTTCTTCTTCTCATGCTAATTGAAAACATAGAAAAGCGATCCTTGCAAAAATTATCAATGTGTTGGTAACTTTCAACAAAGCGAAGGTAAGTTGGAAAATTATTTTTGTTTGAACTGAGAGTTATATCATGTTTTTATTGTTAATGTTCTTGAATTCACAACTAGTTTTAAAATAGTGATGAATTCACAACTCGGTTAGTTGTGAATTTGAATTTTAAAACTAGAATTCACATTTCGAATAAACTAGTTGTGAATTCAAGTTTTAAAACTAGATTCACAATTATGAATAATCTTGATTGTGAATTCGAGTTTTAAAACTACAATTCACAACTATGAATGATCTTGGTAATGAATTTGAGTTTTAAAACTAAAATTTACAACTCGAAATAGTCTAGATTGTTAATTCGAGTTTTAAAACCAAGAATTCACGACTAGAAATAATCTTGGTTGTGAATTCAAGTTTTAAAGCTATAAGTCACAACTAGAATTAGTGCTACTCGTGAATTCGAACTTTAAAATTCGAATTTACAACCAACACTACTTCTAGCATTGAATTCAAGCTTCAAAACTCAAAATTCACGACTTTGTGGATTATAGCTCAAAAACTCGAATTCATAACTAAAAAATTAGTTGACAATTCTTAAGTTTTTTATGTGAAGGTAAAATGGTAAGTGTAGCTAATTTAATATAAGGAAATAATCTTTAACCATTTAGGAAAGAGAATATATGTAGGGGTAAGATCGTAAGATAACAAATCAATAACTAAAAATAATTAAATATATAATTATAACAAATACAATTACTAATTAACCCGTTATGGCGGCCATAATTATGGATATTGCAACATGCATGACAATTAAGTCAATAGTCGAATTTTTTTAAACTCCTCCTCTGACTCTAAAATTTGTTAGTGCGGTACGAATTTGACTATAATAGCAGTACAGTCAAGCTGCAGATACAATAATAATCCTTCCATAATTATAAATACTGCAACAATGGAAGTAGATAACAAGTGATTACGAGAAGTGAGATTGTTAATTATGTGAGCTTCTTTTTGTGAAAGTATCACATAATCTCTAACGTTAGAATAGATACCAAAAATACCCTACATTTCAAAAATAAGAATCTTCAACCCAACATTTTATAATTATAACAAAAATGTCCCAACCACATTTTCCAATACTAGAATATCTGTGTGTCAAATTGTGGAAATCTCGCCCTTTGTAGAGCATTCAAACATTTTTCTTTTTCGCTCGAAAATTACTTATTTTAGGGTTTTTTATTTTTTTTTTCAGAATCAGTTGAAACAATGTCTGTGTTAACCGAGTTGGCAACTGAACAACTCCAATGTCAACCTCCGGCGTGACAGGTAGACATTCTAGTGTCGGAAAATGTGGTTGGAACATTTTTGCTACAATTATAAAACATTGAGTTACAAATTTGTTACATTTGAAGCGTTACCTATAATATTTTCCTTTTCTATTTTGAAACTCATTTATATTTTTCGAGGGGAACTAGCCGGACGAACAACCGAAAAGCTGAATTTAAATTTGCAAATAAGAGATATCCGAAGATGCAGCTTAATAAATTGAATTCAAAATTTCCAGACTCGCTGAATTTACTTATCTGTAGTAGGAAGGAAGTACCTCGAATCTTGAAAATGTAGAGGATCATTACCCCATGAAGTCCACCCTTCGATCATCTCTCTAGCAAACAGTTCGATGCAACGCGCAGGTTTGGGTCCGGGGACGTAGTCCAGTAGCAACTCTGATGAGAGAAGATAAATAAGGACAAAGGAACGACACACAACAATTCAAGTAAATGAAAAGATTGGGACAAGAATACTACCTCCAATTGGGGGTTTCCTTGAATAATCTCCTGGAACACTGATGAATACTTGATTGTCCGAAATCCGTATCAGTCTCTGCAGCTCTTCAGAATCCATTCCCTGCATGGACTGGATCATCCACATTTGGAACAGAAAGACAGCAGATTGAAACCTGGATCACTCAGCCTCACCTTTCCATCACTGAGACCTAGGAGAAGACACTCGTATGGCCTGTGATGGAAGAGATCCAGTTCACTAATCAAGAAGCCGTTCGCCTTCACCTATCACTGGATTTGTGAAAAACAGAGAAACCTACAATGCTTGCTAATGCTGTGAGAAGACAATACCTTCAACCAGTAAAACGTAGCAGCATACTTGACGCCCCATTTGGGAAACAGTTCATTCTCCACAAAGGTTCGCAGTTTCTCCCGATTGGTTACCCATAAGGCTACCAAAGCTCCACGACTATGGGTAAGT
Source organism: Salvia miltiorrhiza (assembly GCF_028751815.1). NCBI lineage: Eukaryota > Viridiplantae > Streptophyta > Magnoliopsida > Lamiales > Lamiaceae > Salvia > Salvia miltiorrhiza. The sequence continues at coordinate 19,426,393 of NC_080391.1, read as the reverse complement.
TGCTTTACAGGAAGAGATAAAAAGTAGTTATTAGGTAAAGTCCGGTACCTGCAGGTGGAAAACCCAAGAATAGACAAAGCAAATGAACTGTATGAGCATACAAATAAAATTGTTCAAACAGCCAAAAATAGATGATATTTTTTGAGTTTTTTCTGCATCTGGTTTAATAAAATACTAAGAACTGCATGAGCATACTTTTGTTTCTGATGAGCACTGCTGTTCTCCCATGGAGGATCAATCACTATTAGATTGAAGCCACGATCAGATTCAGCTGCCAGAGATCAACATGAAATCTTAATTCACTTTGTAAAAAGCATAGGATGTTAAGTCTCGGAACCATGCAAAGCACATGAGCTAATGACTTTTAAAGGAACTATTCATAAAACAAAAGAGTGGACTGAAACACTGACAATTTTAGTGCACTACAAATTGGTGTTGTAATGAATAACTTTTATCCACCAATAACACTTCCCTAACTTACAAGGTCCCTGACTGCTAAAGCGATTTTTGCATATTTTTGGACGACTTATTGAATATTAATAACAAGGATATAAGCTCCTTACCAGGAATCAACTTGTGAATCTGCCTCAGATCAGACTTCCTTGTCAACAAGGAAAACAAAGCATTTGAAACGTTAGTTTGCTCACATAGTAGCCACATCTAAACAAAAATCTAAGTTACCAGCAAAAAATGGTACCAACATCACCACGGCATAATCTTTTAAAAAATCATAACACTGAGAGCATATTAAGCAACTAAAGGAGTATTTGTATATTAAACCATTGAACATCAATACAAGCGAACTCTTAGAAAGTGTTCGAATACATACCATATAGACACAACTTTTTTTCGGCAATATGTATTTGTGTTCCAGTAATTCAGCCTCTATGTCAGTACTCCACTCATTGGCGATTAAGTTGTCAAACACTGGAACCTCTATTTGATTCGAGGACCCAAAACCTGAAAATTTGAAGGGACATTCATGCCCATGGGCAGCCAAAACAACATAATGCATCCAATTATTATTTTTATCAAGCTCAATTGGCTATGAAAATAAAATCATTCCATAATCCAGCTCACATATATGAACAACAAATGCACTCCTGAATTAACAGAGCTTTAGACATTTCAAGAACTCATATTGAAATGAGTAAGTTGAATCATGAGATGCTAACAACTCTTATGGCTTCAACAAAGAGAGTCGCACATAAGCTAAGGCCTTACATGCAGCACAGGTACTTCTTTCAAACAGTTTCCCATAACTGAGATTAGCATCACAGAAATACCTTTACGGAATTAACCATACATCGATTTTAACATCATAATTCATAAACTTAAATTTTCAGGGAGGAAAAAAAAAAAAAAAAAAACTCAGGTTCCCCTTAATAAATAAGATAAATCTGGTCATAAAAAAAATTCCAGGTCCGCAGTATTATTGCATCCAATCATAAAGTAATAAACCCAGAGTATCATGCTATTAGCAGTGCATACGTAATCTAATGAATTAAATTATCAAATAGATTCATGGGACATTGATTTTTCCACTCAAAATCTAAAATGACTACATTTTCTGCAATGGAAGAAGTCGGTCATAATGCCACACCAATAGATATCATGCATTAATATAAATCTGATGTGATAATTGATAAATCCTGACCTGCATTTTCAACTGCACTGCCATCATCTCCAATCTTAAGAACAATCTCGTAAAATGGAGCTTGCCAAACGCTCCCTAATTCCACAAAATCTAGCTCACGCTCCGCAAAAGTCAATTCCCCGCAATTTCCCTGTCCATCACTCCTCAAATTCCTCAAAACTCCTAGCAGCTCGCTAGCACCAAGCAATGCTTCATGCGCCTTCAATAAACCCGCTCTCACCTCCTACAGCCGAAACCAAAAACACAAACAATCTTCTTTTAGTAAATTTTTTTTTTTTCGAAAAAGAGAATAAATAAAACATAAATTTTCGCGCGCTTGTTTGCTCAATCACCTGATGCCGACGATCGGCCAATTGCTCCCGCGAGTTGAGCGCCCGATATTTCTTCTTCTCCTTTCCGCGGCATTTGCGCTTCCTGGGATTATTGGGCGAAGCATCGGGATTATCGATTGAAGAATTAGAAGAGGCGAAGAAGCGGGAGTAGTAAGCCGACGGAGAAACCCTAATCCGGGTGTAGGACCGGTTCAGGACCCGAACCGGATCGATGAAGTATATGGTGGACTCATCAAACCTGTAGGTGCCCGATTTTAGGAAGGCAGCTAACCGTCCGTCCGGCTCGGAGGCAGCCATTACCGGCGACGACGAGTTGCAATGAGGGGTATTTGGATAGGTGAATCCGGCCCAAAATCGTTACTTGTTTTCTGCTCCACAACTGCAAATACAAGGCCCATTTGCTAGTCTGTTTTGGGATTAGTATTATTTTTTGGGTAATTTATGTATAAATACATGAACTTTACTCATTTTTTTGGTATTTAACATGAGCTTTAAAATCTAGTTATAAATACATGAACTTTAAATTTATTTAATTTTTGACTCATTTTTTATATTTGATGAAATTAATGATGACATGTCAAAATTAAAACTTAGTTGCCAAAATTAATCCTCTAGCTGACATCTGACTAAGAAATTTCCTCTCATCCATTCAATTTATGCAAAAAATCTCTTTCACTTTTACTTATCTTTAGACCCGCCCTACGCCGCCTCACCAAATCGAAGCTTACTATTGTGTTGAGTGAGGGGCTATTCATTGGCGGCGATGGTGTAGACAAGACGTCGTCCTCATCGGTTTTTGAAAGTAGGGGCTGCGGCGAACCACCATTTGAGGCTGTGCCATTTTCCAGAGCGAGGGAGCTACTCCTTCTAGGTCGGGGTGTATCGCAAAATCTCCATATCTGAGATGATCTCGCCGGTTGTTAGAAACGGCGGCGGCATATATTTCGTGCTTCTAACAAAAGATATAGAGAGTAAATGAAACGCCTTTGCCTAGTGAGGCCTCCGCGAGGATCGGGGAAGTGATTTGGAGATTATAAGATAGAAGAGTGTGAAATGAGTTGTGGTAATGCTTCTCTTGCTCTTGATTTAATGTCTTCGCTTTCAACATTATGCGAGTTAGGATGTCTAGACAGTGACTTTAGAGGTAGTGGTAATGTAGATGGTGCAGAAAATCTGAGAAAGATGGGATTTTTATGCTTTCTCGTCAAGAAAATTCGTGTTTCTTGCATAAATTGAATGGAGGGCGGGTCTACAAATAAGTAAAAGTGAAATGGATTTTTTGCATAAATTGAATGGAGAGGAGGAAATTTCTTAGTCAGATGTCAGCTAGAAGATTAATTTTGTCAACTAAGTTTTAATTTTGACATGTCAGCATTAATTTCATCAGATAAAAAAAATGGGTGAAAAATTAAATAAGTTTAAAGTTCATGTATTTATAACTAGATTTTAAAATTCATGTTAAATACCAAAAAGTGAATAAAGTTCATGTATTTATACACCAATTACCCTTATTTTTTTAAGATTATATTATGAATTCTATATTGATAATTTATAAAGAATTTTTAAACAAATTATTAGAAATTATATTATATATTTAAATTAAATTAAGCTACAATTGATACGTAATTGAGAATTGAACTAATTTTCAATAAATAAAAAAATAAAAGATCTTTGGTACCCACTCGGGCTAGTCTATTTTTCGACTTCATTTTTATCAATTAAATCTAAATAAGTGGAATGGGATTGAAAAAAAAATTATATATATATATATATAGTATATATATATATATATATATATTTGTAGTTATTTATTGGTATGATTTAAAATAAAATCACCATTCGTACTATAGATGAAGAAATGACTATTATTATTATTTTTATGGATGTAAATTGGATCAATTCACTTGATTTCGACGAGCAGCTTATTCAATTTTAAATTATTTTCGATTTGCTAATCCTAAATTTTAATTTTCGGGCAAACTCGTTGGACAAAATAAGTTCATGTACAAAATATAACATTTATGAATATTGTTGATAATTTTATTCTTTATAACAAAAAATAATGATTTTCTCAACTAAGAGACTCAGTTTATATTTATAAGTAAATATCATTTCAATATCATCTTACATAATAAAATAATAGTCAACTTGTGAGATAGCTGTATTGAACAATGAAACTCAATATTTGGTCACCCAACTAAAAAATACAAATTTTAACAAATTTTTAACGTTTTAAGGCTGTTTTGGCCTTAATTAGGGTGGAACGGATTTGGATTTATGCGCAAATTAGGTATACTTAGCACTATTAGTGCCAAAAGTACCAATAAGAATTTATAAAAAAAAAAAAAAAAAACCAGTAAGTTAGTACTTTTGGCACAAATGGTAATATTAGTGCCAAAAGTATCATTCGATGATTAAACTCTAAATGGATAATTTAAATCCTAAATGGATAATGTAAATCTTAAATAGAGAATCTAAACTCTCAATGTGGAATCTAAACACTAAATGGAGAATCTAAATCCTACGAGAAAGTTTCAAAATAGTAATATGTATATGACACTATTGGCACTAATATGGTCACTAGTATCATTCGTGCAACACAAATATGTGTGATCGATGGGTAAAAGGGTAGTTTGGGCAGAACGCATAAAATATAGCGAGATTTTATATTTTTCAAATTAGCTGCCAAAATTTGTATTTCCTTCTTCAAAATGGCCACGCAAATGTATTGTTTCATAAAATAATTCATAAGTAATTTAGTGAGAATTAACAATTAGACACACAATTAACCTAAATAGTTAATTTTTTTTAATACTTATAACTAAAAATTGTTAAACACTGAATAAAACCAAAATATGTATCACAAGAACCAATACCTTATTATCTACCAATCTATAATCCATATTCTATAATATAATAAAAAGGTAAGTTTTAATTTGAAAATCAATTTAAAAATTAAGTGGCAATTTTATAATTATAATAAAATTGAATATTTATTTATATACTAAATTTTTTCTTTTTATATTTTTCTTTAACTTCCTATTTTTTGTTTTACTTTTTTCAAAATTATGAAATTCAATTAATTATAAAATATTTAATATGTATACCAATTTAAAGATCAAGATAAGAGCTTTAATTTGATACTATATTTTATTTAAAATGTAAAAAATATATTTGTTTAAATATTAAAATTTAAAAAAATTCTCTCTCCTCTCTCATTTTTTTTGAATAAATCTGTATTTTAAAACTTTTTATTAGTTTTTTTTTTTTTACTTTTCATAATACTAAATTTTATAATTGTGAATTCTTCTTTATTTTTTTTTATTTTTTCAATATTCAATTCAAATATATTCAGTTAAAATTAATTCTTTATTATATTTATAAGTATGATAATTGAATTAGTATTAATTTTATATAAATATAAAAATTTAAAATATTTTTCCATGCATTGCACGTGATGCAAATGCTAGTTATATATTAAAAATGCAACTTTCGATTGGAAATCAATTTCAAAATTTGAGTGGCAATTTTGTAATTATAATAAAAGTGAAGGTATATTTGTAAACTATATTATTATCTTTTTCTTCATCTTCTTATTTTTTTTTGTTTTATTTCTTTCTACAATTATGAAATTTGACTAATTATAAAATATTTAGTGTGCATATTAAATTAAAGATCACGATAAAACTTTAATTTGGTATATTTTTTGTAAATATTTGATTTGAAATATAAATTTTATATTTATTTAAATATTATAATTTTAAAACATTCTCTCACCTCTCTCATATATTTTTGAATAAATCTATTTTTCAACCATTTTATTTTTTTATTTTCATTGTTTTAACCGATATCTCTTTTGCCTTTTAATAATTATCAATTTTTATTATTGTGATTTTTTTAAATATTTAATTCAAATATATTTAATTAAAATTATTATTTTTATTATATTTATAATATAATAATTTAGTTGATATCAATTTTATATAAATATAAAATAAATAAATAAAATCCGTGCATTGCACGAAGTGCAAATACTAGTTAATATAAAAGTGAAGTAACAACACCAGACAACTAATCAATAAGAAAACTTCGATTAATCAAGCCATCCTACTCGATTTTTCAACGAGATCGGATTAAATTTTGTCGGGCAATAAATTTTTGGCCATGTCCTTTTATTTCTCGATCTATTCAGATTGGTCCAACAGTTTTAAGCTAATTAAATTGGCATTCTTATTAATTTTATAGTTTGAGCTATTCCTATTATTTGACATTTTATTATATTTATAATATTATTTTCATATTTAGAAAATAATTGTGAAAATTAGATTAATAATTTAAAACTACTTATTCTATTTTTAGAAATTAATATTCCATCTATCCCAATTCAATAGGCTGTAAGGCTTGGTCACAAATGTTAAGAAACGAAAGTTAAGAAATGAATAGTTCAAAATAATTACTTGACCAAAATAAGTACACCACGCCCTTCACTCCGCGCCCACGCCCTCCGCTGCTCTATTAGTCAGGATTGGTTCAAAAATATGAATTATTTGAAGTAATTATTATCGTGATGAATAGTAATAATCGACATGAAGAAATGTAATGTTTTTGAAACATTACCTTTCTTATATCAATAATTACTTTTTCTTACAACGATAATTACTTGACCAAAAAAGTACACTGTCGTCGCGCCCTTCGCTCAGCGCATGTACCCTGCTCAACTCTGCCAGCCACCCGTGCCCTCAACTCCATGCCCTTGCTGCTTTGCCAGCCCCGCGCTGCGCCCTCTGTTGGGTCGGATAAGAATCGGCCTCACTCATACACTCAGTCTCACAGGAGACCAACTCTTCGCTAAAAACTTCTAGCATTAACTTTTCTTTCACCACAATATTTTTTTGGACAATTAGACAATTCCACGAAGAAACACCTTGTCACAGAGTCACGTCAATGTGTTCTATTTAGTTGCAAATTTATAATAAGAAATGAAGGGGGGAAAAGGTGGAAAATATCTACTATTTTTTTCGTCCATCAAAAGTATGACACTTTTTTTGGGCATTTAGTAAAATGAGTGGTTATATTTATATAGTAGAGAAAAGGTTTCACCATGAAATGCGTGATTGAGATTAAACTAAGAGTAATTTTTATATAAAAAAAGGGTATTTGCAAGCATTATTTATAAATATTGGCATTATGGACCCAACACTCAACTAAATTAATCAATTTAAAACTACAATAAAAGTAAGACACTTATTCCTTTCACAACACACTCAACCAATTTATTAAAACTTGTGTCATTACGAAATGAACATTTTTTTGGTGAACGGGAGAAGTAACAATTGTTATCATAATATTGATTTTATAATAATCATAAATCTTAAGAAGATAATTTATTGCTAGTTAAAGAAATGGGGAACCATTATTGATCATTTAAAAAAAAAATCCAAGTTCACAAGTGAATTTTTTTTATTCAGTCATTATACTTAAAATATATTCCCTCTGTCTAACTAAGTATGACTCCCTACTTTTGGACACAATTATTAAAAAGAAGAATGATTAAAGGATAAAAGTGATAAATAGTGGTGAAGCTCATCACTTTTTATGAGAAGGAGTAGTTTCCTTTTTTGGAATGAGCTATTATTCACGGGACGAAGGGAATATATATATGAATATATGATATATTCTATTTGTCTACAAAAAACTTTACCATAATTGCTCAAAGACGAAAATTTATTCGCGGGTACCCCCAACCCCAGCCCCATGATGAGGCAGGGGCGGGTGTAAAACATTGGGTTAGGGTTAGGGTTGGGTTTATATTTTCATACTCGTATCTGGTTCGCGTCGTGTGAAGTGGTATAAATCTCCGCCCCAAAACCGCCTCGATAAATTATAAACTTAATGTAATTGAGTTTTATATATGATATTTATGATTATTTATATGATATTGAATAACTTATATATACTACTACTCTCTGTCCATGATATCGTTTCCACTTCTACTATTTTGGTTCATTCACAATATCATTTCAACTTTCATTTATAGTAATAGGATCAACAAACTCCACTCACAACAATAGTGGAATCAAAACTTCACTCACAGCAATACCCACCACTATCAACTACTATCCACCACTTTTTTTAAACTCGCCCATCAACAAAGTGACAATAATATCATAGAAGTAGTATTATTTATTTTAAATATTTCGTAAATTTTATGTCTATTGTGAATATTGATGGATCAATATGTTAAAGTTAGTCTTAATTTTTTTTAAATAACATTTATAAAAAAATAATATTTGATTGATATCCAACATGTACCCTTTCTCCATCGGATAATCATCGCCCTGCCCCTTGTTCTGATTTAAACAGGTATGAAGTTCACTCCGAGCATGAAGTTTTGGACCATATAAGGGTGGAAAAGCAATACTTGACCATGCATCGCCTCATTTGCATTTCTATAATTCTTATTTGGCGTTCATAAAAATACTATTTCCATCCACGTTATTTTCTTTTCTAATTTATCCACGAAAAATTTATGTCATCCATTTATAATAGTAGAGTCCATACAACTCACCATCTTATTAACATTCAATTTCTTATTATTTACAAAATTTGTTATTGATATGATCCTTAGAGCACCCACATCGGCTTACTCGAAGGGGCTTACTCGAGTAAGCTCGGCGATGAGTAAGCTGATGTGGGAGGGGCCTTACTCGAGCCTTACTCGAACGGATGAGTAAGGCTCGACGGGCGTTATTTAAGGCACGTGCAATGACGCGCCTATTAAGAAAAAAATTTGATTTTGAAATTGAATAATTTGACCATTTTCAATTTTTTTTCTTTTATTTATTTTTTAACGGCTATTCGACCGTTTTTTTTTCATTATTATTCCAACGGTTTTCTCTTTAATTTTTTTTAATAAATTTTCATCTATTTAAACCCTCTTCCTCCACCAAAATCATACACCCGAAACTCAATTCTCTTCATCCGTTATCTCTCAAACTCTTTCAATTTCAATTACCAAAATGAATCCGAATAATCCCGACTACTACTCTCCAAATTGGACCCCTGATCTTACCGGCGACTACCATCCCAATTTATTGGGATTCAACTTAGGGGAGGAGCCCCCAACGGCTGAGGAGGCGGCGGAGGAGGGCGGCGCGTCAGCAGCCCATAGTGAGGCGGCGGAAGGCGATGGCCTTCAAGGAAAATGCGCCGTCGGCGGAGGGCAAGCTTCATCATACTTACACCCTTGAGGAGACATACCTCATCGCTTGAATTTGGGTGGAGTAGACAAAGGACGTCATCCATGGTGTCGATCAAAAGGGCGAGGCATATTGGCAACGCGTCCTCGACCGAGTGAACGCCATCATTGGTGTCAACCTCAACCACCACCAAATAAAATCTCACTAGGCCCATGTAAGTTTGGAGGTTAAGCTGTGGGAGACTATTTGAGTCAAAACCAACGCAAAGTGGTCTTCCGGGTATTTCGACGACATGATTCGGGAGAAGGTCCAAACTCTCTATGCCTTGCGGAGCAAAGGCGGTGCCTTCAAATGGTGAAACGCATGGAAAATACTCCGGACGAACGGAAAGTTAAAGAGCTTGTACCTCGATGGAAACGTGTATTCCTCCAAGAGGATAAAGACGAGTGAGAGCGGTGGCTTCACCACCTCGGCTTCGGGCGAGGAAATCTCGTCTTCTCGTCCAATTGGAAACAAAGCGGCGAAGGCGGCGGCGAGAGCAGAGAAGGGGAAGGGAAAGGCGAAAGACTCGGCGTCGCAAGGCTCGGAGGCTCCACCCGAATGCAAAGAATACATGGCGAATACCGAAGCCAAGCTCGATAGAATGATCGATGAGTACGCCACGAAGAATGCCCTCAAGAGGGAGATCCACGACAATCGGATCTTGTTCTTGAATACCGCCAACATGACGTTGGAGCAGCGAGAAATCCATGCTCAACGGGTGGTGAAGATTCTAGAACGACAAAGGGGTGGCAATTAGCTAGTTTTAAATTTATGTAATTTTTAATTATGTCTTTAGTTTTTTTTATGTAATTTATAAGTTTTTCAAATTAATGCAATTTTAATTTCAAGTAAATTTGTTTTAAGTTGGTGAAATTTAAATTAAATGAAAAATACAAAAAACAAAACTAATGAATATGAGTAAGTGGATGAGTCTCCCCAATGCAGGCTTCTTACTCATAAGTGGTCCCCTACTCCGTTGAGTAAGCCCCTTACTCAACGGATGTGGATGCTCTTACTCCATTTATGATGAGAATAAGGTTTGTATTAAAGGAAAAGAAAAAGAGTACAAAACATTCAAGAAAGCGCAAAAGAGAGCAAACAAAAAACCGAGCCTCATTAAAACCTTCTAAGAAGAAGAGACCTTAGAAGGAAAAAGAGTACTCGTGAAAGACTCACATCCGGTTCAGGAGCGGGAAGAGACAACTTCAGGAGTTCCGGCCTAACCATCACCCCTAAGAAGCTCGGCTCAAGAAAACCGGAAGAAGAAGAACCAAGAAAGAAAACAGGAGACCAACAACAAAAGAAAACAACCCAACCAAAGCCCAAGGGAACCAACGAACCTGCTTAAATAACCATACGGATATGACTATGCGTCGACATATCCCTTGCAACCGCAATCCGAATCTCCTCAATCGCAAAAGGCCACCAGCCTTCCTGCCGATCATCATTGGCCATAATATCTGCCGGTTGATTACCCTCACGGTAAATATGCGAGACCATCAAAGAAAAATTCCGAAGCAGGCGAAGAGTATGCTGCCAAAACGCCCTAAATCTCCAAGGAACATCACTCGAGCGAGAGTACAAAAGGTGAACCACATACATAGAGTGTAGTGACCCGCTCTTTTATAAATATTAAATCCAGTAATGAGTGTTTATTTATGTTCATCAGTGAATGAAAACGGTTATTATTCTGATATGAATTCAGCTTATGATCCTGAATTTATATTGTTTAAGCAGTCAATGATATTATTTCAGAGTTATAACTGACTTAGCAAAGTCACGTTATTTATTTAAGCGAGATGGAATTAGAATTTATTTTTACTCAAGTCGTGGATTATTTCCGACTCGTGAGTTAATTAAATCTGCGGATTTAATTTATATATCAAGACAACGAACAAATTAAATCTACGGATTTAATTTAGATTCATTTTACAACTTATCGATTTTAGCGAGTTATCACATGTCGAAATCGAGATTTATGTAAATATACAATATTCCAATCACATTGATACATTGATGTCCACAACTCATAATAACATACAAAGTCATCAGTATCATTACACAAATTTTCTTTTTGCTCCACCATGCTTTTCTCCCCATTCATACAACACCACCACTCAACACTCAAGTGCACTCCATCGCCCCTTTGCCTTCCTAGCCTACAAGTTCAGCCAAAACACTCCCTTAATCACTAGCAAACCAAGGGAAGTAATTAGTCTAAGATGCTGCCAGAAACTCCAAGGTGAGATTTGGCTTTCATTCATCCGGTGCTCTGCCACTTCTAGGTAAACTTTGGCTACATTTTTTTTTTTCCATCTTCTTCCATGATTTTACCTGTATTCATTAAACAACAACCAGTACTACCATTTTCAGATTCAATCATTTGATACCAGTTAACACTTGAAAGAGTGAGAGATAGAGCAGTTCAAATTTTGCCAAACTTCAACAAGATCCAATCAACTTATTTAACTCAGCAACAACGGCAAACCTCTAATCATTTTCTAGGTATATACTACTGTTTCAGTTCATTTTCTCAACTCATTCAAGCCACATATATTGTCATCATATCATAGCATAATCGATCATCTATGAAGTGCTTAAGGAGATGGAACGAATTGTAGGCATACTTCACTATACTTTATAAACACAATGAGATTTCTTAACTTCATAAGCAAATGAATCAAGATACAATAGTAGAATGAAATAGACTTAACTTTAGAAGAGAAGAACGTTGGGCTGCACTGCGGGCCGCTGGACCTCAAGAACAGCGGCAACGGTGCGACGAATCAAGCAGACGCCGGCAGCGACGCCCCTAGTCGTCAACGACAGCGCTACTCGCCGACTGCACAGTGCCGGTGGTGGATCGAAACGATAGCAGCGGCTTCCCCAAAACGGCAACACACGAACCACGTCGGTCCAGTGGCGACGACAGTGGCGGAAGTCTCGAGCGCAGCAGCAGCGGACGCTCGGCAACGGCGTTCTGCCTTTTCTAAAACTTAGGGCTCGACGACGGAGGGAGATTCTGAGGACGAGGGAGATGAACGGCGCCGCTCCCAGGCGGCGATATCTCGCCGAAATTTCAGGGCAGCGGAGGCGCGACTGATTTTATGGGAGCAAGAGGCGGCGAATCTCCCGGCCTTCCAGTTACAGCGGCGGAGGGATCGACGGTGGTCCAGAGATGGTGAGATCGACGATTGTGGTGGCCGATGGCTGCTACTGTTCGTCTGTCAAGGAGTCGGATTCACTGGTCGGCGGCGGCTTTTGTCGTTGCTGTCGCCGGAAACGGACGGAGAAGGGAGAGCAGTGGGTGACGACGGCTTATCGCAGCTGCTCCCCGGCGAGCTTCCGCAGCGGCGAAGCTTTGAGAGAGAGAGAGAGATGGAGGGAGACGGCGGCGATACCTATCATCGTTGCCAAGGAAGGAGGCCGGTCGACGGCTGTCTCGCCGGAGGAAGCCGCGGCGGCGGGACTGATGGCTGAGTGAGAGAGGTGAAGAGAGAGCCGAGAGGCAGAGAGGGAGAGTGAGGGCTGAAGCTATGTGTGTGTGCGTGAGAGGCGCAGATTTGAGGGAGGAAAGGAAGAAAAGGGCTAGGGATTGGGGAGTGGATTTGAGTTTGGGCCAAGTGATGGGCCGATTTTTTATTTAGTTGGGCCGAAAAATTTGGGCCTCCTATTTATTTTTGGGCTTTGTTATTTATTTTCAGTGGGCTTGAGTTGGGCTGAGTTATTTATTAATTTTGGGCCGATTTTAAATTAGGAATTGGGCTTCAGAATTTATTTATATGGACCGATTTTAATTACTGATTGGGCCTCTGATTTTATTTATATGGGCTTTGATTTAATTGTTGTTTTGATTTGTATGGGCTTTATTTAATTGAGTTGGACTCTATTTATTTAATTGTTTTGGGCCTCATCTTTTAATTGTTTTGGGCTCCCCTTATAATTCATAAATTGGGCCTTTATCTATATTATTTGGGCCGAATTATTTGAGCTTGGGTTTGTTTTATTCTAAAGGAAATGAGCTTCCAATTTAATTGATTGGGCTTTCACTTAAATTCGAATTGGGCCAGTCTTTTATTTAAATGGCCATTCCCATTATTTCTATTGGGCTTGAATTATTTTAAAGATTGGGCTGATGCTTATTTTACGATGGGCTATTATTCTAATCTCATTTATATTTCAGCTGGGCTGAGTTTTATTTAATTTTAAGCTCAGAATAATTCATTCTATTCTTGGGCTAATTTTAAATTATGGACTGAAATTTTATTTAGTTGGACCTTACATGATTTATTTATTTGAGCCCAACTATTTATTATTTAATCATTTGGGCCAAGAATGATTTAATTACTAAGCCCAATGAATTATTTTTAATTGGACCTTTCATTTTAGCTATCCAGGCCCATTTCTGCTTAATTAATTATTGAGCTACCTTATGTTGAGCCTTTTAATTATTTAATCTTATAACATTACTTGTTCCTATTTATTAAGCCCGATTAATTATGAAGTTATAAAGCGAATAAGTTGAAGTATTATTTATTTTCTATTGACTACGAGGAATGGGGTTTATTTAATTGGCGGATTAGAACACCTGAAGCGAACAGATTATTTTAGTTAATTACTCAACCACGCAAGATGAAACCTAGTTGGTATTTATTTGATCCGATAGTGAGGATTAATAGTAGTAATTCTCTAATATCATCTCGGAGTAATAAATCATGCATAAGGATCATGCATAGTTAAATACACATTCTCATTTGATGATTTTATTAGAGCAATATCTTATTTATATTCTCGTAATAAAGGTCAAGCACGAGATTAATAATCAGTCAAGGAGCTACTGTACCACAAAAAGTTTCTAACAGGTGGGCATTACTTTCATATATACCAAATGAGTTTAAATGTTACGTTCAAGCAAGTTATTTCATGACTAAATTAATTGAAGTTATTTCAAATATTGTCTTGCCATAAAATGTTTAAATTTCAGTATGATATCTATCTGATGTGACTTTTATTATGCAATCGAATTCGGGTCCTGAGCAGTTGATAGCTATCCTGCCAGGACTAGTGTACACCAGTGACCGTGAGTCATCTAGCGGGTTGGCCGGTCAAGTGACCGTGAGAGGTGGCCACCTCTCCGGCACAAAGTTCCAGATATGATAGATTACAAGAGAACTTAGACTGCAGTCAAACTTTAAGAATCACAAATGAATTTAGTAAGCTTGGGCCTTTTAGCGAAAAACTCCCTTGCTATACTGTTTATGATGGCATGACAATTTACAGTTTTAAAGCATGTATTTTTTTTATACTTAGGCATACGTGCCCACTGAGTACTTTTGTACTCAAGCCCTGCATATATTTCTAAATGTGCAGGTTGAGCAGCTGCAGATGGTGATGAAGTGACGAGCGGGATTCTTTTATCTTATTATGTATTAATGAACTCTAGGGTTACATGTCTTCATACATGTAATTAGAATCATATTCCGCTGCGTACTCAGAAGTTTTATGTTTATTTGGCTAAGTCAGAGATATCTGAACTTACTAGTTATTTGAGTCTATACGACTAAACTTCTGTTATATTATAAATATCCCTTTGTTTAATGAGGAAATGCGATCCTTCCTTGTTTGATTATCCCCTTTCTACCCCGCTTCTAATCTCCCTCCATTAGTCACGATTTCCCGGCTTAATTATCCTTAATTAGGAGCGGTCGTGACAGAGTGGTATCAGAGCAGTTCATTTGCTCTGAACCCTAGAGTTAATAAATTTTTCTAGTATGATCACTAGTATGAAAGAGTCAGTCGGCAAAAGCTCAGCACTTCATCACATCGCTATGCTCAACAGAAAGGAATGCAACAGAAAGTTTTGAATGTTGAAGTTTATATTTCGCCTTGATGCAAATGTTGATTTTATTTATGCCTTTTTATGGAGATGTTACTCAATGAACTTAGATGCGCTAAGGATGCATGATCACTGTTATGAACACAACAATAGAAGGAATTTAGCAAGAACATTTTTGCTTTTCTCTGTAAATTGAGGCGATGAGTAAGTTACAAAGTTAGTGAACCAGACGAGAAATCAACAAACAAAATACAAAGGGGAGTAACGAAAAGTGTCACACACGAGATAGTGACACGGGAATAGATCTTCGTTCGGATTATTCACGCGAGGCGGATACCGAATCAACTATCGCCTTAATCAGAGTATAGTGGGAACACTTTTCATAGTAATAAGAATACCCTACATAGTTTGGAAACTGCAACATAGCGGAGTTATCTCTTTTCAAAAACCTAGTTAGTACTAGTTGCAGCATATTTAAGACTTCACGAATTATATTCGAGTCTAGTGTTAGGCTATTATGATTATAATACCGTGGTTTGAATTTCGAGACCTCAAGTAGAATTATTACCTTACTGTTGTAGATATGTTTGAACCCTATTGTTTTTGCCACCCATTTTGATATTCGTGAGTTTGATTATGCGACCTTCATGTATAGATGGCAAGGATGCGCTTTACCAGACGACGGCCGTTGCGTCGAGATGCTAGTCCGGATGCTATCAGGAACTCATATTTTACTTATCGCCAATGCCACGGTGATGACTTAGGCCAATTCTTGGCCGGCTTCCATCGACACTGGGTCGCTGCAAGAGACCATGGGATATCGGACTATGACGGAATGGAGCGGCTAATGGATTTGCTGCCATCAGAATGGCAGGGATGGGCGAGGATGATTTCCGCTCACTACATCACTCGTTCTGGCAGGTCCTATGATTTGCATTATGACTTCTCTGGATTTACTGCTGAGATCCAGGCACAATTCACTCGTTGGGGAAATGCTCCTCGAGGGCCGTATACACGTCCGGGAGACCTTGCTCGAGTCGGAGTACCTTCGCCCGACGAACTACTGGACCCACTTCCGGAGCCGACTCCACCAGCAGCCCCTATCTTAGGGCAACCCAGGAGGCACGACGCTGAGGCAGGCCCCTCTAGGCCTCAAGCCTACAGAGATTTTCCACCCGGCACGGGTTCAGTGCCATTAGTCTGTGAGCCACCATTGTCATCGAGGCAGTTGAGCAAGGCAGAGATAGCAGCCGCTATGGCCGACGTGGACAGAGTCTTAGCCGATACCATGGATTTCCTCAAAAAGGGCAAAGCCCCGGCCATGGACGACCGCCCAACTCTTCGAGTCACCTTGAAGATGATTCGCTCAGCCATCATTGGCCAGGCAGCAGGTGAAGGAAGGGGGTGAGTCGCACCCATCTGGCGGAGAAACAGATGAGGACCCAGAGGAAGATCCGGAAGAGGATCCAGAGGAAGACAGCCATGCCCCGACCCAGGGATCTTGTACCCGATCTTCTTAGACCGGTTTATATATATATATCTAATAGGATGATATTTAAATATCCCAGAAACATAGATTGATCTGATGCTTTTGTATGCCATGTGTCGGCATAGACTTTTGACTAATATTAGGACGGAGACGCGAAACCTTGGGACGTTCTGTGATTGAGTACTTTTTGTAATGGCTTCGCTGGATAGCCAGTTCATCATGTGTGGTACTTACATAGATCTTTGAACCTAGATTTTTTTATGATGATGTAAAGTCCTCATTGAGGCAATTTTCCCTATGTTATATATGGTGACCTTATTGGTCTTTCGTGGCAAGTCATTCCGCTATGTTTTATTTATATGTTCGCTTAAGTTTTAACAGGAGCAGAACTCGATGAGTTAAAGAGTAACTATAGAAATGATAGTATGTCCTTATTGCATTTTAATGCGCTGACAACTTATGTTTTGACCTAATAGAATGCCGCCAAAACGAGGACGACCAAGAGGAGGGGGCAGGATTCCCCGAAATGAAAGAAGAGACCCAGAAACAGTGCCAGAACCAGAACCCGAAATAGTTCAACCACCTGTTCAGCCAGAACGACGGATTGAAGAATTATTCTTGCGACAGAACCCACCTACCTTCAACGGGACAGGAGACCCGGCAGAAGCTGAAACTTGGGTTCGCGCTATTGAACGCATTTTCAACTTTCTGCGTTGCACCGACCAAGAACGTCTGACTTGTATGTCCTTTCAGTTGACTGGGTCAGCTGATTTCTGGTGGGAAGCACGGATGAAAACGATGACAGCAGAGCAGTTAGAAAACCTGACCTGGGAACAATTCAAAGCTGGTATATATGACAAGTATATACCCAAGAGCTACCGCAAGAAGAAGGAAGCTGAATTTTACAATCTAAAGCAAGGGAAGATGTCGGTAACTCAATATGACAGGATGTTCTGCGATATGTCTAGATATGCGCCGGAACAAGTGGACACAGATGAGAAGATGGCTGAAAAGTTTTGTGCCGGTCTGAGGCACGAGATTAGGATGGCCTTGGCAAGCCATGGAGGATTATCTTATACTGAGTCGCTCAGCCGAGCGTTAGACATTGAGGCAGCCATGCCAGGAGAAAGACTTGCAACTGTACCTGCTCCAGCACCTCTACATGATCAAAATCATAATCAGAATTTCAAAGGGAAGAGGAGATGGGACAACAGTAACCCGAACCAAAGCGAGAAGAGGCCATGGCAGGGACGGGTCTTCCAGTCACAGGGCTATGGAGGTCAGAGTGCACCGAAACAGATGGAAAATAACCAACAGAGGGCCCCACATTGCCCCAAATGTAACAAAAATCATGTGGGAATCTGTAAGGCCGGCAGTGATAGTTGCTATATCTGTAACCAGAAGGGGCACTATGCAAACCGGTGCCCGAATAAGCAACATGGAACGAGTTCAAGGCCAAACCCACCTATCCAGGCTCCGCATATTCGAGCAATTCAAGCTTTGCCGCAACCATACCCAAGGCAGCAACCACAGTATCAGCAGCCACAGCAGCACCAACAGCTACAGTACCAACCACAACCTCAACAACAGTATCAGCAACAGGCCCGCCAACAACAGCAGCGACAACAGAAACAACATGAAAAACCTCGTCATGCTAGAGCCTATGCTATGAGGCAGAAGCAGCCCGAGAACAACCAGGGAAACCTGGCAGGTATGGGCATGCTACTCAATACTCCTGTTGTACTTCTATTTGATACGGGCGCATCGCATACTTTCATATCAAGTACATGTGTTGATACATTAAAACTTAAAATGGAAAGAGCTGACCAGGAGTTGAGTATATCATCACCTATAGGAGGAATGACGACAGTAGATCATGTGTGCTTGAACTTAGAACTGAACATAGGGTCACACAAGATTGTAGTGAACAACTCCTATGTTATACCGATGGGAGATGTGGACATAATCCTAGGAATGGACTGGCTAGCCGAGAACTATGCCACCATCCTTTGTAACGAAAGACGGATATCGTTTCGACCCCCAGGAAGGGAGCCGTCACATTTCCACGGAATTAGTATGGGAAGAAGAAAGATGATCATCTCCGCCCTACAAGCAACGAAAATGATGAAGAAGGGATACCCAGCTTACCTCGTATACTTGCACGGAGAACTGGGTACTGAAAAGAGTATAGAAGATGTAGCAATTGTACGGGACTTTTCAGATGTATTTCCAGAGATTCTGCCAGGGCCACCACCGGACAGACCAATTGAGTTTACCATTGATTTGGAGCCCGGGGCAGCTCCCATTTCGAAGGCACCATACCGGATGGCTCCTAAAGAGTTGGAAGAACTCAAAATACAACTGCAAGAACTTTTGGAACTTGGATTCATTAGGCCAAGTGTATCACCTTGGGGTGCACCTGTACTTTTTGTGAAGAAAAAGGATGGCACATTGAGAATGTGCATAGACTATAGGGAACTGAACAAAGTGACACTGAAGAACAAATATCCTTTACCAAGGATAGATGACCTCTTCGACCAGCTCAAGGGAGCAAGCGTGTTCTCGAAGATTGATTTGCGGTCTGGTTATCACCAGCTGAAGATTCGACCAGAAGACGTACCTAAGACGGCATTTCGAACTAGGTATGGCCACTACGAATTTGTAGTTGTACCATTCGGGCTAACTAATGCGCCAGCCGTGTTCATGGACCTCATGAATCGAGTGTTCCATCCGTATTTAGACAAATTTGTCTTGGTATTCATAGATGACATCCTAATCTACTCGAAGAACGATAAAGACCATGAGGAACATCTGAGAATTGTTCTAGAAACGTTGAGGACAGAGCGCCTTTATGCCAAATTCAGCAAGTGTGAGTTTTGGCTCAGCGAAGTCACGTTTTTAGGACATATTGTATCATCAGAAGGGATTAAAGTGGACCCCGAAAAAGTGCAAGCAGTGCGCGAATGGAAATCGCCTACTAACCCTAATGAGATAAGAAGTTTCTTAGGATTGGCAGGTTACTATAGGAGGTTTATGGAAGGATTTTCCAAAATTGCAAGGCCAATGACGCAACTACTCAGGAAGGGAATAAAATTTTCTTGGACAGAGGAGTGCGAGAAGAGCTTCCAAGAACTTAAGGAGAAGTTGACTACGGCACCAGTATTAGCCGTCCCAACAGCTGATAAGGAATACATGATCTACACAGACGCGTCCAAAAATGGACTTGGTTGCGTGCTGATGCAAGAAGGAAGAGTGATAGCATATGCGTCACGACAGCTTAGGCCACATGAACTGAATTACCCGACTCATGATCTGGAGTTAGCTGCAGTGGTGCATGCGCTGAAAATTTGGAGGCACCACCTATATGGAGTTAGGTGTGAAATATTCACAGATCATAAAAGCCTGAAATACTTTTTCGAGCAAAAGGACCTCAACATGAGACAGAGGAGATGGCTCGAACTAGTGAAAGACTATGACTGCGGTATTAACTACCACCCAGGCAAGGCCAACGTAGTGGCTGATGCATTGAGTCGTAAGACCCAATCTAAATTGGGAGCTCTCATCACTCGAGAGACGGTGCTCATAAGGGAATTTAGCAAAATGAGCATAGAAGTGGTTAAACCACCAGGGACGATAGCAAGCGTTGTGGCAACAGTACCTAACTTGAGGAAGATGATCGTAGAAGCACAAAGAAAAGACGGGAAGATGGAAAAACTACGGGAAGCAGTAAGAAAAGGAGACGTCAAGAATTATCAAGAAGCATCAGATAATGTTATCCTCTTTGAAGGAAGAATATGCATCCCCCACGATGATGAGCTTAAGGATAAAATCATGAGTGAGGCTCACGATACCCCTTATACTGCCCACCCAGGCAGTACTAAGATGTATCAGGACCTAAAGAAACACTTTTGGTGGGAAGGAATGAAAAGAGACATAGCGTCATTTGTGGAAAAATGCCTAGCATGCCAACAGGTGAAGGCCTTACATCAAAGGCCATATGGAAAATTACAACCGTTGGAAATTCCAGAATGGAAGTGGGAGCACATAGCAATGGATTTTGTGACCAGTTTGCCCAAAACAAAGAAAGGAAACACTGCCATTTGGGTAATAGTGGATCGACTCACAAAATGTGCTCATTTTATACCAATACCGATCACACATGGATCAGACAAGCTAGCTCAGTTGTATGTTCGAGAGATTGTACGCTTACACGGTGTACCAGTGTCGATCACTTCAGACCGAGACTCAAAATTTACTTCTAGATTTTGGATGAGCTTACAAAAGGAGTTAGGCACGAGGTTAAATTTCAGCACCGCCTTCCACCCGCAGACAGATGGGCAGTCTGAAAGGACAATTCAGACCCTCGAAGATATGTTGAGAACAGTGGTGTTAGATAGAGGTGGAAGTTGGGAAGTAGTGCTGCCGTTGATTGAATTTGCCTATAATAACAGTTACCAGGCAACTATCGATATGGCACCATATGAGGCATTATATGGAAGAAAATGTAGATCACCGCTTTATTGGGATGAAGTGGGTGAGAGAAAAGTTTTAGGACCAGACTTGGTCAATGAGATGGTTGAGATAGTCCGCCAAATCAGAGGGCGAATAAAGGAGGCGCAAGATAGACAGAAATCTTACGCTGATGCACGCCGAACCGAATTACAGTTTGAAATAGGAGACAAGGTCTTCCTAAAGGTATCTCCTACCAAGGGAATAACTAGGTTTGGTGTCAAGGGAAAACTTAGGCCCCGATTCGTAGGACCTTATGAGATTTTGGAAAGAATAGGCCCAGTAGCCTATAGGTTGGCATTACCGCCAAGTTTTGGAAACGTTCACAATGTTTTCCACGTATCACAACTCAGAAAATACGTTTTCGATCCAAAGCACATAATCCACCAAGAAGAGATGATCCTTTGCCCAGACTTGAGTTATGAAGAGAGACCAGAGGCCATTCTAGATCGAAAAGTACAACAACTCAGGAATAAGGCAATCACATCAGTGAAAGTCTTATGGAAACACCACGGACAAGAGGAAGCCACGTGGGAGCTTGAAGACAAAATGAAGGATAAATACCCCGAACTGTTTTAGAAGAAATATGCAAATTTCGGGACGAAATTTTTGTTAAGAGGGGTAGTATGTAGTGACCCGCTCTTTTATAAATATTAAATCCAGTAATGAGTGTTTATTTATGTTCATCAGTGAATGAAAACGGTTATTATTCTGATATGAATTCAGCTTATGATCCTGAATTTATATTGTTTAAGCAGTCAATGATATTATTTCAGAGTTATAACTGACTTAGCAAAGTCACGTTATTTATTTAAGCGAGATGGAATTAGAATTTATTTTTACTCAAGTCGTGGATTATTTCCGACTCGTGAGTTAATTAAATCTGCGGATTTAATTTATATATCAAGACAACGAACAAATTAAATCTACGGATTTAATTTAGATTCATTTTACAACTTATCGATTTTAGCGAGTTATCACATGTCGAAATCGAGATTTATGTAAATATACAATATTCCAATCACATTGATACATTGATGTCCACAACTCATAATAACATACAAAGTCATCAGTATCATTACACAAATTTTCTTTTTGCTCCACCATGCTTTTCTCCCCATTCATACAACACCACCACTCAACACTCAAGTGCACTCCATCGCCCCTTTGCCTTCCTAGCCTACAAGTTCAGCCAAAACACTCCCTTAATCACTAGCAAACCAAGGGAAGTAATTAGTCTAAGATGCTGCCAGAAACTCCAAGGTGAGATTTGGCTTTCATTCATCCGGTGCTCTGCCACTTCTAGGTAAACTTTGGCTACATTTTTTTTTTTCCATCTTCTTCCATGATTTTACCTGTATTCATTAAACAACAACCAGTACTACCATTTTCAGATTCAATCATTTGATACCAGTTAACACTTGAAAGAGTGAGAGATAGAGCAGTTCAAATTTTGCCAAACTTCAACAAGATCCAATCAACTTATTTAACTCAGCAACAACGGCAAACCTCTAATCATTTTCTAGGTATATACTACTGTTTCAGTTCATTTTCTCAACTCATTCAAGCCACATATATTGTCATCATATCATAGCATAATCGATCATCTATGAAGTGCTTAAGGAGATGGAACGAATTGTAGGCATACTTCACTATACTTTATAAACACAATGAGATTTCTTAACTTCATAAGCAAATGAATCAAGATACAATAGTAGAATGAAATAGACTTAACTTTAGAAGAGAAGAACGTTGGGCTGCACTGCGGGCCGCTGGACCTCAAGAACAGCGGCAACGGTGCGACGAATCAAGCAGACGCCGGCAGCGACGCCCCTAGTCGTCAACGACAGCGCTACTCGCCGACTGCACAGTGCCGGTGGTGGATCGAAACGATAGCAGCGGCTTCCCCAAAACGGCAACACACGAACCACGTCGGTCCAGTGGCGACGACAGTGGCGGAAGTCTCGAGCGCAGCAGCAGCGGACGCTCGGCAACGGCGTTCTGCCTTTTCTAAAACTTAGGGCTCGACGACGGAGGGAGATTCTGAGGACGAGGGAGATGAACGGCGCCGCTCCCAGGCGGCGATATCTCGCCGAAATTTCAGGGCAGCGGAGGCGCGACTGATTTTATGGGAGCAAGAGGCGGCGAATCTCCCGGCCTTCCAGTTACAGCGGCGGAGGGATCGACGGTGGTCCAGAGATGGTGAGATCGACGATTGTGGTGGCCGATGGCTGCTACTGTTCGTCTGTCAAGGAGTCGGATTCACTGGTCGGCGGCGGCTTTTGTCGTTGCTGTCGCCGGAAACGGACGGAGAAGGGAGAGCAGTGGGTGACGACGGCTTATCGCAGCTGCTCCCCGGCGAGCTTCCGCAGCGGCGAAGCTTTGAGAGAGAGAGAGAGATGGAGGGAGACGGCGGCGATACCTATCATCGTTGCCAAGGAAGGAGGCCGGTCGACGGCTGTCTCGCCGGAGGAAGCCGCGGCGGCGGGACTGATGGCTGAGTGAGAGAGGTGAAGAGAGAGCCGAGAGGCAGAGAGGGAGAGTGAGGGCTGAAGCTATGTGTGTGTGCGTGAGAGGCGCAGATTTGAGGGAGGAAAGGAAGAAAAGGGCTAGGGATTGGGGAGTGGATTTGAGTTTGGGCCAAGTGATGGGCCGATTTTTTATTTAGTTGGGCCGAAAAATTTGGGCCTCCTATTTATTTTTGGGCTTTGTTATTTATTTTCAGTGGGCTTGAGTTGGGCTGAGTTATTTATTAATTTTGGGCCGATTTTAAATTAGGAATTGGGCTTCAGAATTTATTTATATGGACCGATTTTAATTACTGATTGGGCCTCTGATTTTATTTATATGGGCTTTGATTTAATTGTTGTTTTGATTTGTATGGGCTTTATTTAATTGAGTTGGACTCTATTTATTTAATTGTTTTGGGCCTCATCTTTTAATTGTTTTGGGCTCCCCTTATAATTCATAAATTGGGCCTTTATCTATATTATTTGGGCCGAATTATTTGAGCTTGGGTTTGTTTTATTCTAAAGGAAATGAGCTTCCAATTTAATTGATTGGGCTTTCACTTAAATTCGAATTGGGCCAGTCTTTTATTTAAATGGCCATTCCCATTATTTCTATTGGGCTTGAATTATTTTAAAGATTGGGCTGATGCTTATTTTACGATGGGCTATTATTCTAATCTCATTTATATTTCAGCTGGGCTGAGTTTTATTTAATTTTAAGCTCAGAATAATTCATTCTATTCTTGGGCTAATTTTAAATTATGGACTGAAATTTTATTTAGTTGGACCTTACATGATTTATTTATTTGAGCCCAACTATTTATTATTTAATCATTTGGGCCAAGAATGATTTAATTACTAAGCCCAATGAATTATTTTTAATTGGACCTTTCATTTTAGCTATCCAGGCCCATTTCTGCTTAATTAATTATTGAGCTACCTTATGTTGAGCCTTTTAATTATTTAATCTTATAACATTACTTGTTCCTATTTATTAAGCCCGATTAATTATGAAGTTATAAAGCGAATAAGTTGAAGTATTATTTATTTTCTATTGACTACGAGGAATGGGGTTTATTTAATTGGCGGATTAGAACACCTGAAGCGAACAGATTATTTTAGTTAATTACTCAACCACGCAAGATGAAACCTAGTTGGTATTTATTTGATCCGATAGTGAGGATTAATAGTAGTAATTCTCTAATATCATCTCGGAGTAATAAATCATGCATAAGGATCATGCATAGTTAAATACACATTCTCATTTGATGATTTTATTAGAGCAATATCTTATTTATATTCTCGTAATAAAGGTCAAGCACGAGATTAATAATCAGTCAAGGAGCTACTGTACCACAAAAAGTTTCTAACAGGTGGGCATTACTTTCATATATACCAAATGAGTTTAAATGTTACGTTCAAGCAAGTTATTTCATGACTAAATTAATTGAAGTTATTTCAAATATTGTCTTGCCATAAAATGTTTAAATTTCAGTATGATATCTATCTGATGTGACTTTTATTATGCAATCGAATTCGGGTCCTGAGCAGTTGATAGCTATCCTGCCAGGACTAGTGTACACCAGTGACCGTGAGTCATCTAGCGGGTTGGCCGGTCAAGTGACCGTGAGAGGTGGCCACCTCTCCGGCACAAAGTTCCAGATATGATAGATTACAAGAGAACTTAGACTGCAGTCAAACTTTAAGAATCACAAATGAATTTAGTAAGCTTGGGCCTTTTAGCGAAAAACTCCCTTGCTATACTGTTTATGATGGCATGACAATTTACAGTTTTAAAGCATGTATTTTTTTTATACTTAGGCATACGTGCCCACTGAGTACTTTTGTACTCAAGCCCTGCATATATTTCTAAATGTGCAGGTTGAGCAGCTGCAGATGGTGATGAAGTGACGAGCGGGATTCTTTTATCTTATTATGTATTAATGAACTCTAGGGTTACATGTCTTCATACATGTAATTAGAATCATATTCCGCTGCGTACTCAGAAGTTTTATGTTTATTTGGCTAAGTCAGAGATATCTGAACTTACTAGTTATTTGAGTCTATACGACTAAACTTCTGTTATATTATAAATATCCCTTTGTTTAATGAGGAAATGCGATCCTTCCTTGTTTGATTATCCCCTTTCTACCCCGCTTCTAATCTCCCTCCATTAGTCACGATTTCCCGGCTTAATTATCCTTAATTAGGAGCGGTCGTGACATAGAGTCAGCCTCAACCCACAAATGCCGCCAGCCTCGGGTATGAGCAATGTGAATAGCATAGATCACAGCCAACAATTCCGCCTCGAAAGCTGTCACGACCGGCCTTAATTAAGGATAATTAATCCGGGAAAACCATGACTGGGGAAGGGAAATTAAGAAGCGGGTTTAGAAAGGGGCGCATAAAAGAATACTCAAAGAGTTTGAATACGCGTGAAATATTCCTTAAAAAGGAAAAAGGCATAGTTCACATAAAAAGGGTACTCAAAGAACTTGTATACGCGTTATATTCCTTAAAAGGAAAAAGGCATCGTTAGAGGCTTGGCTAAAACATTATCAGAGTTTGCAACGGAAGGCGTAACTGAAATAATCAGTGTTTACAGCGGAATGCATAACTGAGATACATGTATGAAGACATGTATCCTTTCTGAGCCTACTTTAAGTTCGACAAAAACTCCACTCAGCAACAACACTTCATCGCCCATCACAGCTCAACCTGCACAAACATAAACATCGAAGGGCTAAGTACAAGAGTACTTAGTGGGCAGTTGCCAAGCATATAACATAACATTATTAACAATTTCACAATATCGCATAAGAGGCATGAGTTTCTTTCATATTCTTTTCTCATTAAACATTTCCAAATTCTTAAATAGCATAAGGGCATTCTTCATCATCAATCTTCATTAACAAACATCGTGTCGTGGAGAAGGCCTTCCCCAACGAACACGGGCATCGCACCGTGAGGGGGAGCCTCCCTCAGCGGTCACGGCATCGTACTATTGAGGGAGGCCTCCCCCAATAGACGCTGTAACACTGGCATACTGGCATCGCGCCGCGAGAGAGGCCTCTCTCAGCGGACACGGGCATCGCGCCGTGAGGAAGGCTCTCCTCAGCGGACACGGCATCGTACTGTTGAGGGAGGCCTCCCCCAACAGACGCAAGCATCAAACATAGGCATAAACTTATCAGCGTAAAGCATTCAAGCGTAAATAAGCGTAATCAAGCGTAAATCATTTAGCGTAAAGCATAATAAAGCATACCACACTTGAAGATCCAATTTGCATTTTAAAGCATAACACATGCATAGCATTTTATTTACGCGTAAGAAATTGCCCACCTGATCGCAAAGTTTTGCTAAGTACTGTGACTTCTTGAATAGTTCTTACTCTCGCGCTTGACCTTAATCACGAGAATGTAAAATAAGACATTGCCTCGAGGAAAATTCTCAAATAATGAGAAAGCATAATTAACTATGCATGAACTAATCTTCTGAGCGATAATCGGGAATTCTACTATTAATCCTTGTTAATAGATTTAACTAACTTCCGTCCAACGCGGTCGAATAGAGCTGTGATTCTTCCTTTCCCATCGGAATATTCAAATTGTAAAATAGATCTCGCATTTGTACTCGATTGAAAAATGACTAACTCGGCTTTAAACGAGGTGTGACCTTGTAGAAATTATCGGGCTTTTCGATAGAAACATCATTACTAGCGTAACCTCAAATAATTAATAGGCTCAAAAGAGAGTAGTCAATTAATTAAATAAACCAGTGGCTTTAAAGAAATAAATGATAATAGCTCGTTTTAAAGTCCGAAGTCCAAAAACATTAATTAATAAACTGGGCGGCTCATTACTGAATACGAATCGGCTCACCCACTGATAAATAATTGGGCTCCATCAAAAATTGATATTGCTAGGCTTAGCTCAAAGGAGTAACTTCAGCTCAAGCTTTAAAAGAATTAAAGCCCAACTTAAAAAGTCTTCGACCCAAAACAATTAAAATAGGGGTCCAAATAATAATTAATGTGGACTGAAAAGAATTAATCTTAGCCCAAAAAGGTAATTTAATCGGCCAAAATGATGAATTAAACTGGCCCAACGAAATATAAATGGGACTAGAATAATAGCCCATCATAAAATATGCATCAGCCCAACTCCTTAATTAAATCGAGCCCAATAGAATTAATGAGAAGGGCCAATTAAATAAAATACTGGCCCAATTCGAATTTAACTGTGAAAGCCCAAGAAATTAAATTAAAATCAAGCCCAGTTTAAAATAATTCGGCCCACAATAAATTAAAAGGGAAAGCCCAATTTCCTTAAAATAAAGAAGCTCAAATTCGGCCCAATCAATAACTCAAGCCCAAAATAATTAAATGCAATGGCCCAAACCAATAAAAATAAAAACAAGGCCCAGCTCTGCCTCATTTCAGCCCTCTCTTTCTCATTTTCAAATCAATCGGCCCAATTGAAAAATAAAAAGTTAGGCCCAACTATGAGTTAAATGGGGGAAGCCCAAAAGAATTACTCTCTCTCTCTCTTTCAAGAACAGTCGGCCCTCATCTCTCTCAACAATCAGTCGAGAACTCCTACCCCAGAACAGTCGGCCTCCCTCAACATCAGTCCAGGCTCCAGACGCCGTCTCTGCTCCGACCGGCGTCGGCTGCCGCCGAGCCTAGGCCCGGCGTGGTCGCTCCCGCTTCTCTCTCCTTATCTCCGAAAAACAGCCGGCCCCTTTTTCTCAATGATCAGTTGCGGTTTCTCTTCACGGAAGGGTTCACCGGCGCGGCTTCGGAATTCGGCGAGGTCGACGGTCAGACGAACCTTCTGCCCTCATCTCACTTCCTCCTTAGTTCACCATATCAGCCAACGGCGTCATCGAGCCCTAATTCTCTAAAATAGGACGCGACCTGTCAGCCCCTTTTCTCGCCTGAAATCGCCGGCGACGCTGCCGTATTCCGGTCTCTCTCGTTGCACTGTTGCATCCGAAATTGCCTCTGTTGTCGTCTCTCAAAATCAGGGGAGGTCGCCCCAAGATCTGAGCCCTAATCTCGGCCTATAACTATCGCCGCCGCCGCGGTTCCCTGGCCATCAATCGGCGAAGCCGGCGTCGTCTCGCCTCCTCCTCTGAGTCGTTCCGGTCCCGATTCAGACGTCAAAGTAGGCAGGGAGTCGAGCCCTGATTCTGTTCCATCTCCGCCACCATGGTTCTGCCGTCATCTCCACCGTCTGTGGAAGGCCGGCGATTCAGCGTCGTTGCTCTATTCGCGACACTACTGCTGTTGTCGCACGATTTTCGCCGAGGCAGCAAGACCTGCCGCCGTCGTCGTCGTCTTGGCTCGACCGATCAGGCAGCCGGCCTCATTTCTTAAAGCTAAGTTTCAATCCTCGCCTCTTTTCTTTTCGTTATAACGGTCCGCAACGACAGAATATAAACAGATGCAATCTAAACTCTCATTCGCATGTGACTCGTACTATGCTCGTTCAAACTCGAATTCTATTAACACTTGTTCACAACAGTGGTTGGTGTTCTACATGATAAAGCCTGCGTCTGTTATGTTATCATGCTTATGAGAGTCTTATATCATCTGGAATTGATTATGCTTTGGTTATGTCGCCTATCATGCTTGAATGCA
Source organism: Salvia miltiorrhiza (assembly GCF_028751815.1). Classification (NCBI taxonomy): domain Eukaryota; kingdom Viridiplantae; phylum Streptophyta; class Magnoliopsida; order Lamiales; family Lamiaceae; genus Salvia; species Salvia miltiorrhiza. The sequence goes on along the minus strand of NC_080391.1, from coordinate 19,397,175 downwards.
GTAATGTGTGACGGAAAACAATATATAGGCTAAGCAATACCTTGAAATGTTTTGTTCTTTTGGTTGGCGTTGTTGAATGCAGTGGGGGAAATACTCTTCCAGCTTGATAGCAGCTGAATCAATTCCTCCCATTTGAATGACAGCGCACGCGGAAAGAAAATATGAGGGAGTTGCTAGCTGATAATGAGATTATATGGGAAGAGTTGTTGATTTCTCCAGATGATGGATGGGAGTGAGTTGCTGTAAATTGATGTTTGTGATGGTGTTCGACTATGCAAGAAATTCTCTGTTATAACATTGCTGCAGGTATAAGGGAATGTTAATGCATTCTTGCGTGTGGTGGTGGGGAAGGGAGTTGGTGGAGTGCAAAGCTTGGTGGAGAGCAAAGCTTGGTGGACACACCTTTTCCTTTTCCCTTTTCTTATTCTTCTTTCTCTTTTCTTCTTTATGCAAATGCCAATTTATTGTGGTGTAATTGGAAGGTATGAACGAAAATTGGTTGTAAGAGTTTGTAAAGTATGAGAATGAGATTGATGAATAAATGAAGTATATCCTCATGCCTTGGTGATGCTAATACTGTAATAAAATATTGGCTTCGATTTTCAATCATTTCATTTCTGTATCTTGCTTGATATCTTTTTCCTTTCCTGCTAACTTAATAAACTGTAATTTAACTTAGATTAAATCCGTAGATTTAATCTGCGTTGCAGTCGAAATAATTCCTCGACTTCTATGCACTAATAAATATAACTGCTTCTGTTTTTCGATTAATAAATAACATGACTTTGCTAAGTCAGTTACAACTTGGAAATAATAATTATTGAATGGCTCAATAATCCGTCGCGTTTTTTTTTATACGTTATAAAAGTATAAAGCTAAAATAATAACTCCGTTTCTGATAAAAAAAATTAGGACCATAAACTGGATTCATTTATAAAAATTTTTGCATTTACTAGTTTTAATCATAATTAAAAGAACGGGCTACTACAAAAGCAAAGCCGTTGCCGCCTTTAAAATGAAAACAACCTCGGACATGAGACCACTTGTCTCGAAAAACCCCACCCGCAGCAATAACTCCAGGAGCTCCCGCCGCCGAGCCATCTGTATTAACTTTAATCCATTGACCAACGGGAGGCCACCAGTGAACCTCCACCATACAGGGGGGAGGAGCAGCACGGCTCCTCACCCCAATCGCACGAGTGATCGAATAGTCAGCCCAAGAATTAGAAATATTACCCAACTTCCGGAAAACCCCATCAATCTCCATAAAGTAAGCCTTGACAAAGGCCAAAACCGCACGTCTATCAAAGCACAAATCCTCAAAAATAAGCGCATTGCGTCCCGACCAGATACGCCACATCAGAGTGATAATTCCCGCCTTCCAAAAAGAACCAATTTGGGAACTCCAAGATAGATTCCAAGCCAGAACTAAGAAGGAATGAATATCCATGCACCCCAAGAGATTCTCTTTACCAAACCAACCTAAAAAATCAGTCCAAAGAGGGTGAACACACGAGCACTCCCAAAGCACATGCGAAATCGTCTCACTATCTCGGAGACACAAAGAACAAGCATTGGGCGCAATTAAACCTTGCCGGATCAGAACATCAATAGTAGGCAAGCGCCCATGGAGGACACGCCAACAGAGAATAGATCTCCTCATCGGAATAAAGTCCTCCCAGATCCATTTGCCCCAGCTAACAGCAGGAAAACGATGGCAAATATTAGAAAAAGCCAAAGAGGCCGAAACCTCACCCTTAACCGACTGTTTCCAATATCTCGTATCCCTCTGGCTGCCCATCGGAATACGCAGAATATCATCCACAATATCAGGATAACGAGAAACAAAGGATGTCGTGAAATGCCAAACACCATCATAAAAATAATCACTAACCGAGAAGCTCAGAAAATCATGCATATATATCGGAATTTTAAGTTTATCCACAAGCTTGTACCCAAGCCAATCATCCCGCCAAAAGTAAGTATGCTCACCACGGTCAATACAAACATAAGAATCATCCACCAACTGATTGACTTCTTCTTTCATCCCAATCCAAACAGAAGAGTTCGACACCGAATCCTTTGCAACCCCAAAATTGTTTAGATATCTCGATCTCAGAATTGAATGCGCCCAAACAGTTCCCTGAATTAACTTCCAAGCCAGCTTCATCAAATAAGATTTGTTCATTAACGTAAAAGATCTAATGCCGAGGCCGCCTTCTTTCAAGGGGGAGCAGACTCTACCCCAACTAACAGCACAGCTGGGCCGTTTATCAATATTTCCCGACCAAACGAAATTACGACATTTCCTGTCAAGGGAGTGCAGTAACGATTTTGGCCATTTGTAAACCATCATGGAGTGAACAATCGAACTCTGAATAACCGACTTGACTAAACAAAGCCTCCCAGCCATAGAAAGATGACGACCTTTCCATCGAGCAAACTTCTGGACAATCCTATCATGAATTGCCTGAAAGAAAGAAGCTCTCGGACGCCCAACGAAAATTGGAACTCCCAAGTAATTGAAAGGGAGGTTCCCGGTAGTGAAACTGAGCTCACGATGAATAGCATTTTTCCTGTCATTGAGAACTCCCGAACCAAAGTAAATGCAAGACTTCTCCAGACTACACTGCTGACCCGATATAGAGTCATAGTAAGAAAAGATCTTATGAATTTTTCTAGCATTCCGAACCGTAACTTTACAAAAGATCATAACGTCATCCGCATTGAAAAGTTCGACTATAGCGCATCGGTTCAAGATGCCCAGAATCAACGCAGCTGCTAAAAAGCCGACTCAAGATATCCTCCGCAATTCCAAAGAGAATCGGAGAAAGGGGATCTCCCTGACGCACTCCGCGAGAACAAGCAAAATATCCCCGCAGCTGACCATTATAGAGAATAGAAAGCCTCGCCGAGCTGAAAATAATAGAAATCCAGTAAATGAATTTCTCATGATAGTGATTAGCTCGCAAAACTTGCAAGATAAAATCCCATCGAATAGTATCAAAGGCTTTTCGGATGTCAACTTTACAAGCCATATTACGTCCCCTGTCCGTGCGTTTCATACAGTTGAAACCTTCCGAGCTGAGCATGATGCAATCATGAATATTACGCCCGCTAATAAAGCCGAATTGATTGTCAGAAACATGAGACGCAGCCACCACGCCAAGACGAGAGGCAAGAATCTTCGAGATAATCTTGAATAAGAAATTCGAAAGGACAATCGGGCGAAGATCGGCAACAGTGTCGACAGAATCCTTCTTGGGAATCAAAATCATCGTACTGGAATTACACCCAGAAGGTAAATAAGAATGGCGAAAGAAATTCTGAACAGCCGCAATGACATCCGCTTTAATCACATCCCAGCAACTTTGAAAGAAGTTACCAGAGAAACCATCAGGGCCAGGAGCACTTAAAGCATCCATATTAAAAACCGTCGCCGCAATTTCACTCTCATCGGGTATACTTACCAACCGCGCATTCTGATCATCAGACACCCCCGACTCAAAAAGCGCATCAATCTCTAACTGATCTCCAGAAGGTCGACCATCATCAGTGAAAAGAGACGTAAAGTGGTCAATAATATGATTCTCAATAATAGTGGCATCATAAGTCTCTCTACCATCAATCTTGAGGCGAGTGAAAGGAGCATTCCGTTTCTTGAACTTGGTCAAACGGTGAAAAAACTCAGTATTCCTGTCTCCATCCCGAAGCCAGTTTGCACGACTTTTTTGCTGAAGCAAACAGTTCTTATGTGTCAAAGATACATTTAGCTTTGCCTGAAGACTAACCTCCTCATCAAAGAGATCGTTCGTGTATCCAGAAGCAGAAATCTTCCCCTGAGTAGTCTCAAGCTGTTTCATGAGAGAAGAAATGGAGGAATTACTCAATTCATAAATACAATATTACCAATAATTTTATTAAAATTTGTGTCGTTCATAATGTGATAAATTTTTAATGGACGAAGAAAATATATCAATTTTATTTTTAGAATATGAACTCCATACTTCATCTTTATAATTTAATTTAAAAAAATCTTTTATTTACTGAAAAAATCACCTTATTACAATATGAAGATTATAAATAATTTAATTTTAAAAAATCTTTTACTATTTACTAAAAAAGTCACCTTATTACATCTATTCAATCATCTATTTTTACATGGTGAATTTTTTTATTTATTAAAAGCACCCTAGAAATTGTTTTATTAAAAGTAGTGCGAAATAGTTTTGGTGGAGTGGGACTGTGGGAGTATATGGTAAAGCCGAGGTATATTGTGGCGTCAGCGAGGAAGGAGTAGATGGTGTCAGCAGCGATGAACAAAAATGAATCTTCCTCGAAAGAGGCTGAGGTGGTGGTGACTCAGACTCAGCAGCGTAATCCCGCCACTGCCACGCCGCCACGTAATTGGCTTCTCTCGTTAAGCAACCGCAGCCACTGTAGTGCAGTTTACTGTGAGATCGAGTAGTAACCAACCCACGGTCAGCTTAGCAAAACCCCCCACTCCCTCACACTCGCTGCCCCTATAAATACCGACCTCGCTCATCATATTTCGTTCCTGATTTGGATTACTTTGGAAGAGAGGGTTTCACTCACTCAAGCTGGCAGCTCAAGGTACAATCTTGCACTTCAGAAACGTCGATCAATTTTGTCTTCTTTTCAACTCTTTTTGTGTTCTTTGCTGTGCTAATTTATTTATCATATCTTGCTGCTCTTGTTGTTTGATTCTTTGTTTCTTGGTCTTTTGATTGATATTTTCATTTGGTTTTTGTGGGTTGGTTCGTCATGTTGTGATGAGAGTTTTTCTGTCAATCATTTGAAATTTCATCGTGTATTGTCTTCTTCTTCTTCTTCTTCTTCTTCTTGAAGTATCGGAGCTTTGTAATTTCATGTGTTCTTGCGTATGTGCAGTATGCTGTCTAATTTCATTTTTTTTTCCCAATTGAGCCAAATCGTAGACATTTTGGTTGCAATTATTACGTTTGTCCCGGTCGATCGATTTATGATTGTTTGTTTCATTTATTTCTTCCCTGTTTCTTGACTCAAAAACTTAATGATTGAATGATAGTAGGATTCAACAGTTTCTCCAACTTGAATCATTTAAGGTAAAAGTCGTCAGTTTATATGTATACATTAACTGTGCACACACTGTGTGTGTGTGTGAAACCTTTTGCACAAACATTTTACTGGGATATTGCAATAATTTATGTTCACCTTCAAGTAAAATTTATTAGATTTCTTGCAAAAGTTGTGGTTCACCTTTTCATTTCTTTTTTCCAGAGTTTTGGTTTAGATTTAGTGAACTCTGCCATAGTTTGTGCGAAAGGGGACTATTTTTGCTCAAAGCTTTCTGCATTGTAATTTGAATATTAGCCATTGCATAATTGGCCAACAATGTATATAGCACTAGACTTTCTGCAGTCATTCAGATCTACTTAAAATTGGGTTGTGGTTATTGGTTAATGGTTATTATCATTTTAGATTCATTTCCTTTCCTCTCATATTCTTTTTGTTTAGTCTAGATGGAAATTCTTGCGCTTCAATTCATTTTTCTCTCTTACTCGATCAGATAAAGCACCGTGTTTTTGCTGCTCTCCACTCACTTAGGTTGAGATGTGTCCCCCGGCGCAGCCCCCTCCTTGTGAGATTGGTTTTTACTGGAGTGATGAGCAAATCATTTCGTTACTTGCAGATTACTCACCAGGATCCTACCTCCCCGATAACGTGCTAGAAGATTCAAGCCCTTTCCTGTACCCACCCTATAATTTACCTGGTTAGTCTTCTAATTCTTGCTGTTAAGGATTTATAGAAGTTGAATTTTGAATTATTCTTGACTTGGTCCAAAACTACAGTAACAGTTAATTTTCAGTTTGGGCTGTAGATCTTCTTGTTTAACATCTCTTGTAGAACAAGTTGAGGGTTAAATCACCATTGATTCAATTTGGTCAGGGATCTTCACATGGTGTCGATTATGTTGTCATTGGTTTCATAATTCTTGTTTGATCCTAATTGGCAGTTGATATCTAACTACCTGAAGCTTTTGTTTTTCTTACTGTAATGCAACAATGTAAATTAATTTCCAGCAACGGCAGAAAGAGTGTTTGGCATTTTTCTGATTGAATCTGTCTTATTATGGTCAGTTTCCTAATTTTATTGTATTGATAATGTGGTTATTTATTGTTTTATTGTTGAAAATTTACTCAATCCATTTAGTTGTTGTGTTTATGTGAACAACTTATAGTTAAAGATCCAGATTTAATGGCAGAGGCCCTCATCATCAATACTCAAACACATGATTCAGATGTCAACAGCCAATTTTAGAGTATGATATCTTGAGAGGGAGTGGTTCAAATAAAAACTTCTCATTACGAGATAACTGTGAGAATTCTTACACTGAACCTATAAAGTAAGTGCATTGAACTCTACACTCAGCAAATGTCATGACTTACTTATAGGTTCAGTGCAAAAGTTCTCACATTTGTTTGAACCACACCCTTACTCGAGAATTGTCATATATATAATTGCTTTGAGGCGATTTGGGTAAACATAATAATAAGGACAATATAAAACCAGATGTCACCATGAGGTTTTAAAGCTTGCTCCCAATCTTACAAATGTTGTCCTCCTCGCAGAAGGAATGTGGTACTTGGTCCACTCGAATGAGGAAAAAGAATCGGCTCATGGGTTCTGGAAAGCCAAAGGAGAAGCTTGTGAGGTTTATTCAAACAATGTGATAAATGGTTGGAGAACCACTCTCGAATACTTTGAAGGCTTACCTCCTGATGGAAAACTAACTAATTGGCTTATGCAAGAGTACATGATTACGCCCAAGGAATTAAGTGACAAATGTAGGCCAAAGGTACACAAAGGAACAATTTAGCATTTTCTTTGGTTCTTTTATATTCTTTTATTTATATCAAAGCCAACCTACCAGTAAATTTGCCGGTTTGGTTGGAGATTGTGCAGGCCACCAGATTGCTATGCAGAGTCTTCCTCTGTAGTGACCAAATATCCAGAAGCAAGATGAACCCCCAAAATTGCAAAAACGTGATCGAGTCAAAGAACATCAATCCAGTGAAGTCAATTAATTCTGACACAAATATAACCACTCACCAAGACACTGAGCGTGAATCTCAGGTAGGGTCAGTGGCTTGATTTTTAGGTTTTGTGGTTCATATCCCGTTTATCTTTTGAATAGATTTCCTTAGTGTAGTGAATCTTGATATCTACTACTAATACTGATTATTCCTCGTCCATTACTTCTTTTGCTCACACGAAACCATTTTCATTGGATCTTTTCTGTTTGTTTCTTTTAGATCTTTTTTCTAGCTGTTCATCTAAGATACAAAGATGCCTCCTATATGGCGTATTCACTTCTCGAGCTCGATTGCTATAGTATTGCCTAGGATTGGTTTATGACTTTATCCCTAGCTTTTGTCATATGTTACTTAAAACATATATTAGCAATGCCATAAACCTTATTCTGCTGAATGTACCAAAATGAGAAAAAAAAATGAATTGTTTTGTTTTTTTGCACTATAGAAACTTCTGGTGCCAAATTTAGGGTGTTTATAAGCCTACGTTGTGTGATTTGCCATCTTTGTTCTTGTGAAAGAATCATTTCACTTAGTTTTAGTAAAATGTTTATGTCCAAGTTTGATGCTGAAGTTGTCTATTCCGTTTGTGTTGTCTATTCCGTTTGTGCTTGAACGTGGTTAAATCATTTGTAGGCAAAGAGAGAATGTGAAGTCGTATCTGATACGAAACCAAACTCTCCTCCCCAAGACTTGTCCGAACTAGAATGCTTCTCGAGAGGCGACTTCTTGGAATTGAATGATTTAGAAGATCCGGAATCACATTCTTCAAGCTCACAGAATTCAAGCTGTCCGAGCAAGTTATCAGAAGAATATTTTGGCTCCACGGATTTTCTGCGGGATCTTGAGGAGGAAGTGGAGAAGAGTTACAGACAGGAGCAATTTTCAAGTTTGGGTTACAGATTTAGCATGCAAAGCGACGTAGTTTTGCAGGCTGCTGTTTCCGGTATGTCAAGAAAAACAAGTCCATTTTCTAAATAACATCACTAATAAACACTGATCATTTATTGCTTGCTCGTAGGTTCTTCTGTATTGTGCGATTCTGTAAAAGGTGCCGAGACCCCGAGCACCAGTGCAGGAAGCTCGACGAGGGAAGAAAAGAAGGCTGGTTTCAACAAGTTGAGGACCTATTTCTGTTTTGCAACATTCTAAATCCCACAATTCTTCTTCTTGGAGCTACAAAACTTCAACAAAATTCAGAATACGAGTAACAACATTAACCCTATTGCTCATAGGGATAGAGAGGGACCAACACCAACACTTACTATGTAGTTATTAATATCTGCTTGAAGCTGTAATTCATATAGGGTTTGTGATAGTGTAAAAAATTTAACATATTAGTGATTGTTTTGACTGTAGTAGCATGTACCACGTTTCTTCATCACTAGTACATATATAATTTAAACAATTATTGTCCGAATATAAATTCTAAGTAAAAAAAAAATTCACAAATTGGGCCTAAATTTGGGTTGACGAAATGTTAAAATTGATCATCTACATATTGACAGCTCATGCAATTGAAAGAAGGCTTTTACTAGGCCATGGCCTTCATTTTATTCAAGTTAACTTTTTATTTAAAATAATTATGAATTTATTATTTTACCTTGTAGCTCATGACTCCCAAATTATTACTTGATATATTGGTCATTTTATACACAGGCAATCTTTTGTTTCTTAAAATTGGAACTACAGGTATAATATAGTACGTTTATTAGTATTTATAATATTGTTTTTAAATGAACGGCTATAGTGAAGAAAACAAGTAACGTATAGAATGACTTATTTATTGTGATGGACTATGGGGATATAGAGAATCGCCCTAAAAGAAATTGTGTTTGACAAAAGAATTTGAAAGAGAAATGAAATATTGTATGTGGCCTAAGTATAAGATTTATTTGGGCCTGGTTTGTTTCATGTCTCTAACTTTTTGCTTTTATATTTCATTTTTTATATTATTTGTATTTTTAATTTTTTTATTAATTTTGTATTATTTAAATATGAATTTTTAATAGTAATAATACAATTTTGTCTTTTAAGAACCCAAAATTGTTGTATTAAGTGACATCTATTAATTTTTTTATTGATGATTAATGTTATTTGCTCAAAATGAGATCGACTTAAAGTATTTACTTTACAATCTATAAATTTAATATTATTATACGTATTTAATTATTGTTATATAATACTCAATAAATTTCATATTATACTCATTAAGTTGATAATATTGTTATTATACACTATTTTAAATCAAATACTAATATTTAAATTAATATAATTTTATAATTTAAAATTTTAAAAATAAATATATCGTAATTTGTGCATCACACGGGAGGTCGTACTAATAAGTAAATACTAATAAGTAAATTGGGGATATAGTGAATAAATCGCCCTAATATTTGACAAAAGAATTTGAAGGAGAAATCAAATATTGTTTGTGGGCTAATTATCATATTTATTTGGGCCTAGTTTGTTTTATGTCTCTAACCTTTGGGCCTTTTCTTTTTTTGAGGAGACCTTTGGGCCTTTTTGTCTAAGCTTTTCTCATGTGTCTCTTTCTTAAAATAGTTGAAAACCAAGGTACTTCGCTAACTTGGTTTGAAGTTATTAAATTTGGATTACGTTTCACTTCCTTATTTTAATATGTAAAAGTAAACATAAGACATCAATCTGTAAATGAACAGAGCTATTCGAAATTCAATTAAAAGAAAGCTTGTTCGAAGCTCGATAGTAAACGACTCGAGCTTGAACTTGACTTCGAGCTCGATAATTAAACCGAGTCGAACTCGAGCCTAACAACGCTTGACTCGATGAACTCGCGAACATATTCAAATTTATTTGTTCGTGAACATGTTTGTGAACTTGTCCACAAACCTTTAATCGAGCTAGTACACGAGTCCTAAACGAGTTGAGCTCGAGCTCGAATAGTGATTAAGATCAACAACACATTTTAAACATTGTTCAAGTCTTTCATGAATTTTCAACGAATTCGTGCTCAAATATCATTTTATGCAAACATCTGACGAGCTGAGCTCAAGCTCAAACTCAAATTCGACATTATCGGGTATCACACAAGCCGATCTTGAACCAAGCTCTAACTCGATAAATGAGTGATGAGCCCAATTCGACAATAAGACAGAAGTTCGAATCGAACTCGAACACCCTCATATTAAAATGATCAAGCTCGAACTTGCTGTATTCGACTCGACTCGTTTACAACATTAGGCATCATTAATTTGTTTTACCCCGTCCAACCTTCTATAAACTAGACTATATGAATATGAATCAATGTGAAATGAAAATGAACACACTAGTGACCAATTTGTGCTCGTGGGATTATCGTGTACGAATCTTGCCGTAAATTCCTAAATCTTTTTCTCGATTTTTATAAGATATACCATAGAGAATTTTCAGCCGGACTTTCCAATCATGATAGTGATTTCATTCATAATATACAATAATTTACACTATAGCCAAGTAAAGTGGAGGAGGAGGTAGTTTTTTGTTTGTGTTTGTTTTATAAATGAAGTAATTTGGATATTGTGGTCAAATTGCTTTATTATATTCCTATACCAAGTTGGTGCATTAAAGATACACACCAAACTGAGTTTCCACACTTTTGATCATTGCACATGCTATGTGAACATGACTGGTTTTTTTTCAATGCATGCTGCTATGACTTTTTCCAAAATATCCAATGAAACAGCGCCGAAATGATCCTACGCCTCACAATCACGATAACTTCATCAACGGCCCACCGTGCTCCGCCGTGGCGGGAAAATTTCCTTCATTTTTTATTTATTTATTTATTTATAGGAATTCGCACCCAAAATATTAATATTGGGTGACCATTCAATAAATCACTTTATTGTGCAATAATTTAGAAATCATATGTAACAAGTAAATTATACTCAATTTATTTCATTTTAAATATCTCAAAACTATAGTATTATTCTATAATTTTGACACATTTGAAATGAAACGGAAGGAATAGCATTTAAAAATTTAATTGCGATAAACTTATATTGAATTTGAATATGTAAACTTTGGCCTAAGGAAATCCAGTTGAAATTCAGTTATAATTTATGAAAAGATTGCATAATTCTTTGTAGTTTCAATTTTTGACTTGCATTATTATTCTTTAAATATGATTGTTTTTCCATCCCATATATTTTCTTCCCGGCTTAGAAGAAGGCAAGAAACCTTAAAGAAATTAAGTATACAATATATGGTCAAAGTAAAAATACTCTCTCCATTTCTAAAAAATTATGGTGCAATAAATGACATGAGTTTTAAAGAAAAAAAAAATGTGATAATTGTATTTGAATTGAAATTGAGTCTCACACCTTTTTACAAATAGTGAGTGAAGATGTTTGTTGAATCATTTTTAAATTAAAAAAATCATAATTATCAGAAACATATCGATATAGTAATAAGACCATGATTTTTAGGAAATAGAACGGACGGTAATAGATATAATGTGAAAAATTAAAGCATTAGAATAGTTAAAGATAATGGAACTATAACGAGCGAATGTAATAAAGTTAGAATTAAGAATGTGAAGAATACATGTATTTTATTCTTTTATGAAATTAATTGAAGTTTGAACAATACTTCATGTGGTTGGATAACATTTGAATAAATGATAATTTATCATATATATTTAGCACAATATATCGGGAAATATGTTTTTTAAAGGCAATGAACTAATATAATCGGCATTGGTAATAAATACTTCTCCGTGAAGCTTGAGCAATATTTCTTTTTGGATTGTTCACCAAAATTTGAGCGCTTTCCTTATATGACAAAAAAAATTCATTTTATTCTTTTTTTCTCTTTTACACATACCACACTTAACACAAACAATATTTTTTCACTTACCACACTTTACATATAAAATACTAACTCCATAAAATCTGTGCCAAAAAAAATTGCTCAAGTTTCGCGGGATGAAGGGAGTAACAGGATAGCTTGCAAGTTAATTAAAAATATTCAGTATTTTTGCAATAATATTTTAACCTTTTTCTTTGTAGCGATTTTGTTTTTTAATTTTTTGTATCAAGTTGGATTTAAAATTTATATGTTTATTCGATATCAAAATTGAAGTACGAATTTTCAAGCCCATAGTTTGGATTGCCTTCTCTTCCCATGCCATTGATTTCATTACCGGACGTCTAAATTTTCAATTTGAACCATTGGTAAATGGTAAGCTCCACTATTTAAACGCAAATCTGTCAATAAAATTAATAACACAACAAGATTATTTACATAATACATTTCAAACGCTTTTAATTAATTTTAAGTTTTGATATCGAAGGTGATTTTAGTTTAAAGTAAAGGTAAATAATAAGGGTGGGCCCCATTGATTTACAATACAAAAATACGGAAAAGTCCATGCTAGGATACATGTAGTGAGTATCACCCCTTAGGATTAAAACACGTGGCATAGCTTTATTTATATATAAACCCGCTGAACCCCTCTTCAAACCCGGTTCCTAGAATAGCTATTTGAGTTAATCATTCTCATTTAGTCTCATGTGTCAGAGGTTTAAAGTATTTGCGTAAAATAGTAAGTATTTAAATAAAATAGCTAATAAAATTGAACAATAATAATAATGAAATGAAGTGTGTTTTTGTAGTACAATATATATAAGTCAGAGGTTTAAAGTATTTAAGCTAAACTATAAAGTATTATCATTTGCAGTATATTAATTTACTCTATATTCGTGTATCAATTATTAATATACACTATAAATGCCAAATTTATATACAATATAAATTATCAATAAGCCTATACAGCCACATTGTGGCCACCCACAATTTAGTTTAATTGAGAAAATTTTAATTTGTTTAATTTATTTTTTAAAATAAAAATAGAATTTAGTTATTTTATTGTATTCTCTACATTATAGTTATTTTTTTGTAATTTTTTTGCAATTTTTATTTTTAATTTATTTTTTAATAAAAATAAAAAGTTTCAAAAAAATTATTAAAAAATAACAACAATGTAGAGAATACAATAAAATAACTAAATCTTATTTTTATTTAAAAAAATAAGTTAAATAAATTAATTTTTTTTCTATTTAAGTGAATTGTGGATGGCCACAATGTGGCTATTTAGCATTACTAATTATTAAATACTCCCTCCGTCCACGAATTAAAGTCCATTTGAATGTTGGCGCGGAAACTAAGAAAGCTGAAAAATGTGTTGTGGGTGAAATAAAAGGATAGTGATTAAGATAGTATATTATTTTTACTAATCTTTGATTAGGAGATTGCTTTTACTTTTTTAATTTTTGATATTGACATTTGTAATTGATTTTCCTTATTTTCGTTCTTCATTTTACAATTAAATTTTGTCTTACTTTTTTTTGTTTATTAATGGACGAAAATTGTGATAATAATCAGTTCTTAAATTATTAATGGACGAAAAATGACGAAATTTTTATGTCTTACATTTATAAAAAAAATTCTGTTTATTAATTGACGAAAATTGAATTTAAATTAGGAGTAGAATTACTTCTTTAATTAAGTGAGTTAAAAAATGGGATGTGATAATTAATGGCAAAGGGTAGTAATTTCAAGTATTACATTACATGTAGATGTAGGATAGACTCTCCGACGGCATATTAATAATATTAATAAAATATTAATCGAAAATACTCATTATTGAGATAAAATATTAATAATAATAGTAAAAAAAGATTGGATAATTTATTAATAAAAAATATAAGTGAAGAATATTAATGGTATGATATATTAAAATAATATATCAATTAAAAATATTGACGAAAAATATTTTTGCATAATATATTAATAAAAAAATATTATTGGAAAATATTAAAGGTAAAAAAATATTAAGACAATATATTAATACAAAATATTTTTGAATAATATTTTAATAAAAAAATAGTGAAAAATATTAATGGTATGATATATTAAGAAAATATATTACTAAAGAACGATAATGGAAAATATTTTCAGATAATATCCTAATAAAAAAATGGTGAAAAATATTAATGGTATCACTAATAGTGTTGATCGTTCTTACGTTAAATTATGATTCTCATATTATAATTCTAAGTTCTAAACTTATAAGTATAAGTTTTATAAAACTTATATTTGAGATGTAAGTAAATGCTTCACTTGTTATTTCATAAATATCAAATTATAAATATAAATTTAAAACTTATATTCATAATGTTAGTAAATGATTCACTTGTTATTTCATTAATATCAAATTATAAGTATAAGTTTTAAACTTATATTTATAATGTTAATAAATGATTCATATTAGTGGAAAATATTAATGGTATGAAATATTAAGACAATATATTAATAGTTTATAATGTATAGTTTAAATTTGAGAATAGTTTGTAGTTTGTTGTTTACATTTAGGTTCTATAGTAGTTATACATTTTATAGTATATAGTTTATAGCTTGTTGTTTATAGTTCAAAGTTGTTGTTTAATAATTATCAAAGAGTATATGATTTGCATTAATATTTTAAAAATATAGTATATTTGATAGTATATTTTGAAAAATATACTAGGTACCAAAATAGATTTTTATATAGTTCAAAGTTTTTGTTTGAAATGATCATAAAGTACACAATATAAAGTATGGTTTATAGCTTATATTTTGAATTTCACGAATATAACTAAAATCCTAATTTAATTTCTATTGTGACCTTATATGAAGAGGTAAGACATAAAAATGTCCCAGTATTAATTGCGATCAAATAGCTTTACTAGAATAATAATACTAATAATAACTGGTAAGGAGAAAATCATAATAGCACATTAGTATTTACAATATTGACTTAACATAAATAATGGCAGATATGACAATTTATTTATTATTAGTGGTGTAGGCTGGGTTAATAGGGATTTGGTGTAGGCTGGGTTAATTTACATGTGAACCGGTTTGAAAGGGGTGGTTCATGGGTTTTATTCCTTCGCCACGTGTCGCAATCAGAGGGGTGATCCTCATTAGGGGTGATCTAGCATGGACTTTACCCAAAAATACGTATAATAGTTGTTGGCGGGGACACGTAGTCTGATATTGAAAAGGACAAGAGTGATGGTAGATAAAGACAGGCTCGGTTGGTACAAGTGGGGCCCAGCGTTTATGTGCGGGAATGCTTTGCTTCCTTATTTCCCGCCTCTCTGTTGCGTCAAAATTACCTATGTACCCTTCTGTACTTGACACCTTCCCCTTTTCACTAATTTGGGGTCTATGTCAGAGAAAAGGGGACCTGACATTTATGTTAATGTTTAAATTTTTGTGATCACCATCAATTTGCTTTCTTTTTTTAAAAATTAGTGCTAAATAATGTTGAGGGCTCAACTTCTTGTGACCAATATGAATATTGAAGACCCAACCACTTGAAAAATTTATACTTCCTTCCTCACAATTTAAATTGGTATAAAGCATTGCATTGGATGCTAAAAATTGAATAGTTTATAATAAAATAAAAGAGTTAAAGTATTTTTTTGTAAAATAAATTTATTTAAAAAATTGAGCAAAAAAATATATATATGTATATTCTTTTTTATAAGTAAGAAAAGAAAGATGAAAGATGATTATTTGTAAGTGATAGTGTCATTTAGTATAAATAATATAATTAAGTAATGAATTATGTTAGCTTATTTTAGGTGTTTGTTATTTTACATCGTGATTTATGTTTAGATCTTCCATTTTAGAAAGTACTCATTCCGTCCCAAATATTTAGTATAAATAATATAATTAAGTAATGAATTATGTTAGCTTATTTTAGGTGTTTGTTATTTTACATCGTGATTTATGTTTAGATCTTCCATTTTAGAAAGTACTCATTCCGTCCCAAATATTTAGTATAAATAATATAATTAAGTAATGGATTATGTTAGCTTATTTTAGGTGTTTGTTATTTTACATCGTGATTTATGTTTAGATCTTCCATTTTAGAAAATACTCCCTATGTCCCAAAAATCTTGACACATTTTCAAATAAGATATAATTATTATCTTATATCTCTTATTTTATCACTTTTATTACATTCTCTCTCCTACTAACTACACACTTAAAACGATAATCTATAACTCCTTAATTCCCGTGCCGAAACCAAACGTGTCAAGATTCGTGGCACGTAGGAAGTAAATTATTTAAAAAGGTTCAAATAAGAGAAAATACATCGAAATTCGATGGGAGTCAATTTACATCGCAATTTATAATTACTTTACATCGTTTTTATAATTATATTACTTCTTTCGTCTCAATTTAATAGGTCACAAGTGATGGGCACAAATATAACGAAACAAATGATTTATAATAAAAATAGGAGAGATAAATTAACTTTTCGTGATGATATATTTGTCCAAAAAGTAGGAGAGATAAATGAAAATATTTTTTTTAATGAAAAGAGAGATAATTGTGTATGAACTACAATGACATATGATGTAAATAATGAGTTATATGATGATATTTATTAGTATGTATTGACTTTACATTTTATGAGATAGCCTATTAAAATGAGACGCCCAAATAAAAAAAAATATAGCCTATTAAATTGAGACGGATGGAGTATATGATATTCTAACACTTCGATTTTCTCATTAAATAATATTAGATTATTTTCTAGAATATTTGATGAAATTTGAGAAAAATTGGGACTCATTTGGACTTTGAACGGACTAGATTGAAATCGGGAACAATCCGTGATTTTTAGTTAAATAAATAAATTTCATTTATTATGATTTCGAACGTCTCCATATTTCTAGTCATTGTGAAGAGTTTTCAAATGCGAGCCTACTGGCTCTTGAATTTTTTAGAACGGATCTCCAATGAACAATGTGAGTTAAATCTCGATATATTCTTAAAACGCTTGCGCACTCTACTGCTTGTGTAGACGATGATGCAATTTATTTGCGTCATTGATTACACAAATAGGCTTCTGAAAAAATTATAAATAGGGGACTTTCTCATAAGAATTTAATATTCATTTTAAATTTTAAATCGCTCTAAAGAATTATTGAAGTTTCGAGTCGAGCAAGCGACTGCTGGGTATGCAGTAATTATGATAAAGCAGTTAGGGACCTACCCATCGTCATTGCCTAGCTGCCGCCTCTAGATTGTCGTCTTTCTTGCTCTTTTTCATTTATCTCAAATTGAACTAGTCATTTTGTAGATTTCAATATGTAGAACATATTTTCCTAAAGTAAGGATTTGGAAATATAGTTCCATGGCCATAGATCTAAAATATCATTGTGGCCATGCGCCTCCAAGTGATTGTCAGGCTGATGGTTGGTGTCGGCTTTAAGAGTTTTGTGTTCTTGGTTGTTTGATCAATCAAGTTTTCGGAATAGATTTATCATTTCATGTATGTCGATGATTGCTAGATCCGGGCTTTTGTCATTTTAAATTAATTAAAAATATCAAAAACAACCCATCGCTTGTGAAAATTTTCATGCACATTCATTCTAACGCGTGGGGTTCTTGGTGCTTGCCTTTTATTGGATGTGATATTCCATTTTACTTCTTTGTGTTTGTGTGTGATATGTGGGATATATGCGATTGCATTATGTGGGAGTGGTTCATTGGATCTGAAATGGTAAAAACATGCTCACTTATGAAGTGTTGGTCGGAAAATGACATCTATGATTCAGTTTATTTTGTATGAGATGAATAAATTTATGATATTTACAATTTAACAAGTTTGTTGATTTGGTTTATTTTATAATAGGATTTGTGGTTGAATCTTTTTTATTTGTGGCTAAACCACTTGGTTTGCCCCTGAATATTGTTGGTTGATGTATCTTCAAGTTGGTTTGGTGACTGAACCCTATTTATTTGTCGCTAAACCACTTGGGTTGCCCTTGAATATTGTTGGTTGGGGTGTTCTCTGGTTGGTTTGTAGCTAAACCTTGTTTATTTGTGGCTAAAGCATGAACACTATGTAAATAAGAGTATAAAATAAACTAAACTAAACATAAAATTCATTTCAGACTAGTCGTTAACCTTAAACATGGTGTTCATAGGTCCCGTACATGCTTACAAGGGAGAACTCCAAAAAAAAAAAACATATTCTTCAATTAAACACCTGCATCTTCTTGAAGTCCAAGTTGTTGCATCATATCTTAAATTCCATCCATCGTGTCTGCATTTATTCCTAGTTGTGCAAATAGATCTTCATTAGAATGGATGCCTTTGTCAATCAGATATAGTATGCATTCCCTCACAAGTATAAAAACAAGTATGGAACCTCGAAATTCAACGAGAGTATATCCTGCCTAATTAGAGCATCCTTCTTATGAGGGATCTTATAGCAGTCTCCATCAGAGCTAAAGATTGGCCTATACACTGCACAAATAAACATCACATTGGTGATGAAATTTTGCTTTTGCATGTCTTGTGAAGCTTCGTCTCTCCAGGGGTTAAGTAAAACATGTGTGAACTTTTTGTGATGTAGAACCATTTTTCATCTATGTGGACAGTGTTGTATATACTTTAGAATTTCAATGTTCTAAAAATTCTATCATATTCTAGGGTTTCTAATGAAAACCTTAACCTAAGCAACTTGTTAGGTGCTGTAAGATCGGGCTTTATTACATTTGAGTGAGCTTTGTGAAGGATTATTAGCCCCAACGGGATCATTTCTTGGATATCTTAATTTACCATACAACGATTAATCCTAACATGCTCCTATGAATTTAATTGTTGCACGTTGGAGTTAGAATTACTTACTTGTAAACTGTATGCAGAGGCTGTCAATGATTGAATTGAACGACTCCAGTTCTGATCTTCTGAACTGTGTCCCGCTCAGCTTTCACCGTTGGATGGACAACGAGCTATGAAAGTCCCAAGAGAGAACTCTGCTTCACACGTCTGACGCCTCCCTACTGCTCTCAAAATCCTAATATTTTAGTGTGCATTTTTCCTGAGAGCAGACAACTGTATTTAAAATAAAATACACGTGTGGGCCGCCAGTTTCTTAGTGCTAGGCGATTTCTCCCTCTGCTAGGGCAAGGAGACTTTGGGCCAGTCCAGGGACCAGATATAAGGAATAAAGATGGGCCTCAAATAAATTAATTCTCCATGGTCAGCCCAGACCATAATTAATTTATAAATATTAGTTCATTCATCTAGAGAACCAATATTGACTTACCCTTTTATTGCCGGTGATGAGTCGGGGCTTGTATTTAGACTTATTAAATCTCTGTATTTAAAATATCCGACATCCATTAATTAATTAGAGCTCTGACAGCTTAAATTAATTAATCTCTTTGTAATCCTTAAGCAGTACCACTCAAACTTTATTATTGCGCCTGAACTTAATCAACCTGCAGGGTTTAACGCAATAAACCTTATTGAGCTCCTTAAGGGGATGTCATTATCCTTTACCGGATACGGGTACTAATACAGATAATCAAATATCATATATTGACCGCTATCACCCAAGATACAGAGTACTCAAGTTACTATATAACTCTCACCCATAGTAAATCAAAGTGATACACGAATCAACACATATATTCGAAATCTTATTAGTATTAAGATTCTATTAAGTCACCGAGATCTTGATTCTTCACTTATGTTAAACAGAAGAATACATCTCACTGTGATCCTATCAATACGTTATGACGTACCAGTATAGACAAGTAGTCAAGACAAACCACTTCCATCTATACCGCAGCCTAAACCAATGACTCGTCCTAAAGTCATTTCGGCTGTGATCATTTTATATCTCTTAAGATTATTCCAATTATATGATCTTCTGTGATCTACAACACACCATATAATCTACTTATAAAGAGATAAGGAACATACATGTGCAATTATGAACACAATCAGATAGGAGATTAGATAGTGGTAACAGGAAACATTGTATACAAGCATAAAACGTTCTTGCTTTACAGTATACAAATCCAACACTGTGATAAGCCCTATCATGTCCATCTCCCCTCTGTATTTTTGCTGCATGAATCCCACATGGAAGCCTTCTAATAGTTGATCTTTTGGATATGTCTAAGTTAGCAATTAACTCTAAATCAATGTGGATTTTTTTTTCTTGGCTTTAAGATTTTACGACTTGTTGAATTACCTCACCATTTTGTTGTTGCTTTCTTGTTGCAGCCCATATATGACTGATGGTTCTTCTTGAACTGGACCATTTGGTATTTGCTTGTTGTATTTTGCGGCTAGTTGGTTTCTCATTCTTATTGTCTTCAAACTGAATAAATGGAAGCTCTTTCTAGAGAAGAAAGACATTTTCTTCTCATTTTGTAACTGTGTAATTTGTTTTGTGGTGAAGGGGAGGGCTTCTGAAAGTGAATGAAATTGATTTAGCTAAGTCTCATGTATTTATATTTATAGGTGGTTGTTCATGTAAAAATTATGAAATTTTGAATTTTTTCATGGATTGAAATGTAATTTGGGTTTTGGCATAATATGTTGAAGTGGGTGCCAATATTTTGGTGTTTGGCAGGTTAGAAAATGGCGCCATTTGAAGTGATAATTTCACAATACTTTGAGCACGTTTTTTATGTTCAATTTTTATGGGGTATAATTTCAATTTTAATTTCCATCATTTTTTCTTTAATACAACCGTGCAAGGAGAGTAAAGGAAAATAAATCTGCAATGATAATTTCTAAACATTTATGTTCAGTTCGTGTTCAGGTTTTACCATTCAATATTGTCATAAATATATAGGTAAATTAATCTGAAATGATAAAGAATACGTGAGCGTAAAGGAAAAATTAAAAGTCATTTTATTTGGACAAAATAAGAATAATAAAAAATTCTTAAACACAATACTAAGTACGTAGAACACATACACATTTTTTCTAATTTTATTCTCCTTAATTAATCTTTGTGCACAAAAATTATAAGCCATAAATAATAGAACAGATGGAGTACGATATTTTAAATTTTTTATTAAATCAAAACAAAAAACAAACGATATTTAAATTGATAAATAAATTTTATCTCTTCTTTGTATCTCCAAAAAACACACACCCTCAAAATTTGAGCAATATCTGATATTTTTGGTTTTGTTTTATTTTTTCCATTCCTTCGCTATATGTTTTAATTATTTTTAGTTGGGGATTTTCAACTGCCCAAAAGAGAAGGATAAGTATTCATTCTTCTGTGTGGCAACTAATTCAAGCACGAAGAATTCATTCGCAAAAATAATTTAAAAGATTAATTGTGAATTAGTTTGTAGTCCGTTGTACACACATCTTAAAGATATGTATAGAGGATAAGCAAATAATTTTAAGCAGTGATAAGTTGATAACAGCATAATAGTGACAGTACCGTGGCATAAACATACAACAATAATTCCCTCTCAAAATAAATACACAACAATAAATGTTGTTTTTACCCTTATTACTTGAGCAGGTATAATAATAATATCACACGATTTTGTTGCAAAGAAGCTGACGGAGGAGAATAAGAGATGGATGATCTGGGATTTCAGTGAAGAAGAGATCAAAGCAGCCATCTGGAGTTGTGACGGTTGCAAAAGCCCGGGGCCAGACGGATTTAACATCAATTTCTGGAAATCCTCCTGGGAAACTGTTAAGAGCGATCTACTTAAGGTTCTGCAAGAATTTCACAGGTATGGAAAAATTCCAAAGGGAGGTAACTCATCCTTTATTGTACTCATTCCCAAGAAGGAGGACTCAGGGGCGCTTGAGGACTACCGGCCGATATCCTTCATCGGTAGCATCTACAAAATCATCGCCAAGATCCTCGCGGGAAGAATGAGAAAGATCATGAACTCCATCATTGCCGAAAATCAGAGTGCCTTCATTTCAGATAGACTTATCTTGGATAGCGCCGTGATTCTCAACGAAGTGGTGGGAGAAGCAAAAAGGAATAAAAAGGGCAGAATTGTGTTTAAAATCGACTTCGCGAAGGCTTACGACTCCGTCGAATGGGATTTTCTCGACACTATGTTGGATCGCTTTAACTTCGATCCTGTTTGGAGGAAGTGGATTTCAGGATGTCTTCAGTCGGCATCGGCGAATGTTCTGGTCAACGGTTCGCCGGCGGGGGAGTTTCAACTCGAAAGGGGACTAAGACAGGGAGATCCGCTTTCCCCATTTCTCTTCCTGGTTGTTGCCGAAGGTCTCCATTCCCTCATGACAAAGGCAGTGGAGAAAAATTTAGTTCATCCGGCCATCATCGGGAAAGAAAAGATTAGGATCTCACATCTGCAGTACGCGGACGATACTATTTTCATTCTTGATGACAGTGAAAGCAACGCTCCGGCAATGCGGTATGTGCTGGGTATCTTCCAATTACTCTCAGGTCTCGCGGTTAATTTTGACAAAAGCAGCATTATCGGGCTAGGTGTTGACAGAGAGAAAGTGGAAAGAATGGCCGCCGAACTGAGATGTAAGGTGGGATCAAATCCGTTCAATTACCTTGGGCTGAAAATTGGTAATGGTTTGAACAAGGTGGTGAACTGGAATCATATCGTCGACAAGGTTAAAAAGAAGATCCAAGGGTGGAGGGCTAAAAACTTGTCCCTTGCTGGTCGCATTACACTGATAAAATCTGTTCTCATGGCGATTCCGGTCTACCAGCTCTCCTACACCTGCATTCCAAAGTCTACCATTAAAGCTCTCAACTCCATCTTCGGTAAGTTCCTTTGGGGGGGAAAGGTCAATGAGGGGGCAATTTCGTGGGTGAAATGGGGAGATTTGAGCTTGGATTTCAAGCATGGCGAGCTGGGGTTTAGAGACGTGGAATGTTTCAATTATGCGCTGATGTCGAAGTGGGTGTGGCGGTATTTATCAGGAGGGGAAGACAAGTTGTGGGCGCGAATTGTGAGATCAATTTATGGGGAGTTAGAATGGGTTAGCGAAGGGATCAGCGTGCAAAGAAAGGGAAGATCTCAGGGAGGGGGTGGGAAGGGTTGGTGGCAGAATGTGCTGTCAACGGTTGGGGAGAAGACGGGAAATTGGTTCGCTAAGAACGTCGAGAGGGTGCTTGGAGACGAGAATAATACCAAATTCTGGGATCATCGGTGGATTGGATCAAGACCTCTGAAGGAGATGTTCCCTAGACTTTACAGACTGAGTGAGAGAAAGGAGGCCCTTGTCTGCGACCAAGGGGAATGGGTGGAGGGCTCTTGGGTTTGGAAGTTAAAGTGGAGACGGGCTCTCCTCGAGAGGGAAAAAGAGGCTGCTAACGATCTTCTTGTTGTTGTTACTCCTTTCTCACCAATTGCAGGTAAGAAGGACGCTTGGAGATGGAAGGCCTCAAAGGGCGGTGATTTCTCTACAAAATCTGCATATGATATTATCAAAGCCGTAAAGACACGAAACGACAATCCCAATCCCACATCTGAGATCCTCAAGAAAGTGTGGAATACACCGGCAACTCATAAGGCAAAAGTCACGACATGGAGACTCGTCAGAAATAGGCTTCCAACCTGCGATAACTTGAGAAGAAGAAATATTCAGATTGGCATTGAAGAATCTTGGTGCAACGCTTGCTGTCACAGAATTGAAACAAGCAAACACCTCTTCATCGATTGCCCGAAGGTGGACGCCGTGTGGTCGGGAGTTCAACAATGGCTCGGCATCTTCGGCCCAAGACCAAATGATATTGCTGAGCATATTGAGGCCTTTGCAAATTTTGGGAAGAAGAAGCATAGGAAGATACTCCTTGCACTGTGGATGTGCATCACTTGGTTAATTTGGAAGAACCGTAACGAGAGTCGGTTCGACGGAAAGCCGTGGAATGTTCAAGCTCTAATTCGTGAGATTAAGGTTAGATTTTGGTGTTGGATTAAGACTTTCAAGTTTTGTCTCGCTGATGTTAGCTTCTCATCTTGGATGTCGCAGAATCTTGATCTTAACGCTCTGTAATGCTCTCGGCACTTCTGGTGCCTTTTTTCGATCATTTATATATTTCTTTTTCTGATAAAAAAAAGGTATAATAATAATAATAATAATAATAATAATAATAATAATAATAATAATAATAATAATAATAATAATAATAATAATAATAATAAGAAGAGATAATTGCAATTTAAATTAAATATTAAAGCTTATTACAAAGTAGACTCAATTTTTAAAACATTTCATAAAGAGGTGGTCTTGGGTACACCAAGGTGTACCGTACACCCAGGTTGACCCGTACCAAAATCCTGACTCGCAGGGACGGAGCCGGGGGGGGCTAGGGGGGGCTAGAGCCCCCTCCCAAATTTTGAGTTTTTTTTTTTTTAAATATATATAGATATATGTTTATACCTATTATAAAATAATTTTGTTTTATAAAAGAGTATTTGGTTATTATATTCTCCCATATATACTTAATTTAAGGATAATTCTGTTATTTAAAACTATATAATCTATGAAATATTGTTTGTTATTATTACTATTATACTTGTCTTTTAATAAAAAAATGCCTAATATGTATGAAATGCTAAAAAAAATTATAATGTATTGAAACTAATTTGTAATATATAGAAAATATATAATCTATGAACATGTTGTTTGTTATTATTATTATTATGCTTTCCTTTTAATAAAAAATGTCTTAAATATACGGAATGTCCAAAAAAAGTTTTGTGATATATTGAAACTATATAATCTATAAAAATATTGTTCGTTATTATTAGTATTATGCTCGTATTTTAATAAAAAAATACCTTAAATATACAGAATGCCCAAAAAAAATTTCTCGGGGGCGTACAAGTTCAGCCCCCCCCCCCCGAACTTAATTCCTGGCTCCGTCCCTGCTGACTCGCATTCTGATCCAAACTCTCATCCTAACTTAAAATCGTGTAAATAACACTATTCAGTTATACAAATGACATTATTTATAATTGACACTATTATTTAGACAAATTACACTGCGTATAAATGACACTATAACATTGTAAATGACACTGTGTATAATTGACATTGTTAAAAAATATAAATGATACTTCCTGTAATTAACACTATAAGATTGTAAATGACACTATAATATTTTAAATAACATTATAAAATTGAAAATAACACTATAACATTTTAAAATGTTACAGTGTCATTTGTACAATTGAATAATGTCAATTATAAGTAGTGTCATACGATTTGAGTCAGAATGCGAATTCGAATTAATATGTGGATCATAATTTAGGTACGAGTCAAGTCAACCCATGTGTACAGGAAATTTTGCTTTCAGTAAATGTCAAAATCCTTTGATTTGTTGCTTATTCAACAATCAACACTTCTATCATTTTGTTCGAATTTCAAGTTGACACTTAAATATTCATTCAAAGTTGAAATTCAAAATTAAGTGAAAGTTTTTGAAACTACATTGCCTAGAATGTCATCACTTGTTATCAATTTTACTGTTGAATGTCTAACGATTAAGAGCATCGGTAACGGGCTACTCGATGCCCCTTATTCGAGTAGTCCAAGCATCGAGTAGCCCGTTGCAGAGCTTGCCTACTTGAGGGTTACTCGTTTGTTTGAGTATACTCGAGAATCACCCATTTTCTTTTTTTTCTTTTTTTTCTTTGAAATTAGATATTTTAATGTTAGTTTTAAATATATTTTTTAGGATTTAAGTAATTTTTAATGTGTCTTTAGGTGCTCTTTGATGTAGTATTTAGGATCTTTATTTAATGCAATTTTAATTATTAGTAAATTATTTTATTTAAATTTGAGCAATTAAAATTAAATGAAAAATATAAAAATTAAAACTAAAAAAATCAAGTAGGCTATCAAGTAATCCCAATGCAGCCTCCTTACTCAATGTGATCCCCTCCTATCAAGTAAGCTATCAAGTAGGCTATCATCAAGTAGGCACCATTGCGGATGCTCTAATTAGTAATTGAGCCAGGAGTGGTGCTGCAAATTCGAACTATAATTCTAAACATTTGAGGATTAAACTAACCACATGAGATGACATCTCAAGCAACGGGGCTTCAATTTCAAATCGCAATCTCAATTTGAAACCCATGCAAAAAAGAATAAGAAAAGAAGTATGATAGAATTTACAACAAATCGTAAAACTTGGACATTATTCAAATACTTTAAAAATTGAATCTAATACTATGCAATAAGAGCAAGTTGAGCAACTCCAATGGTGGTGTCTTAGAGGGGTGTCTTAGGAGTGGGCCCCACCTAAGACACACCCTCTCTAATGCATTGTGTCTTAGGTGGGTGCTTAAATCCTCATTTCCACAAAATTCATATTTCTACACTTTTATTTTAAAATTTTCAATTTCATTAAAAATAAAATTAAACATTACAATAATTAAAATTAAATTAAAAACATAATTAAAATACGATAATAAAATAACATAATTTCCTAATTTAAATAAGCCCTCGACGCTTGAGCACTTCTTGGACTAGGTGGTTGTGCAAGGCCAATTGTGCCTCCGTCATACCCGTCGTGTCCTTGTTCAAGAGCTTCATATCCATCTCCTCCCGTTTCATCTCGGCGATTTCCCCCGTTTTGAGAGCATGCTCCCTCATGCTTTCGGCCACCTTCTCGAGGGCATCGGAGAACGTCGAACCTCCTCTCGAAGACCCTTCTCCCTTCTTCGCCTTGCCCTTGTCTCGCTTTGCAGCTTTTTGGCCTTGGGGTCTCGTCGTGACACTCGGCTCCGAAGAAGTAGTGGTTGCTCCACCATCGGAGCCCTTCGACTTTTTTGCGGAGTGGACATCCTCGGCTTGCGACGTGAATCTTTGGCATTCACGAAGCACTTTCCAAGCTTTGATGTAGGAGAATTGCTTCTTGAAATTCGCCTCGAACATCGTCTGGGCTTGTGGGAAGATTTGATCGTCGCTCATACCACTCCCCCAATTGTCCTTGCAAGTGTTGTAGAAGCCCTCGAAAAATTTCGTCTCCTTTTGGACACGGGCGAAGTGGGACTTGAGATGATCGGGCTTTCGCGGCGGCGCTCCCGACGTATTGAGCGCGTTGAACTTCTCCGCGATTGCTCCCCAATATTGGAGCAACTTTTGGGAGGTCCCCAAAATAGGATTGTGGGTTGCCTCCGCCCACAAGATTGCCACGAGCTCGGACTCCTCGTTAGAATATGCAGCGCGGGTGTTCTTGGCTTTCGGCTTCGCCTCCTTCGGCTCTTCTTGGACGTTGGCGTTCGCCGCCGGCGTGGGAACATTTCCCGTAGCCAAGACATTGGAGGCTTGTGAAAATGGAGCAAACCCCATCATTGGAAGCCTCGAACCGCCTTGTTGCTCGAGGTATTCATCGAATTCACGATCCAAAATGTAGAAGAGAGAATTGTTGTTGGGAAAATTTTTAAAGAGAGAATTGTAGTTGAGAATGTGGTGAATTTGAAAGAGTGGAAGAGTGGTATTTATAGAAGGGAAAAAAGAAAAAAAAAATCAAAATAGCCGTTCCAAAAGCAACGGTCGAATTAAAAAAAAAAAAAAAGAGCCAACGGTCAATTTTTAAAACAAAAAAATGATTTTCGATTTTTTTTTAAATTGGGCGCGTCCCGCCATACTCCTTCGCCGCTCGCCCCGGGTCTTGGCTTCGACGCGGCCTCGCATCACGCGGCGTCTCCAGTGCGGCTGCTCCCTCTTCGCCCCGCGTCGATCCAGCGCTCGACACGAGCGCTGGACATGCTCTAAGATCCCAAATTTTGTAATTTAAATTACAATTATCTGAAATTATTATTATCTCCTTTGGCCTACATACCCTACATACTGTTTACCTGAAGTAGTTCTTCAAATAAATTATGATACTTAAAAGGTAATTATATTCCAACAACTGAACCTACGGACAAATTAATTACTAGTATAATATTTATCAACCTGGTATAATCTGATCAATGGGATATAAAATGGAATAATAGGACAATGCCTACTGCACTAAATTGTGAGGTTTTTTCGGTTTTTTCTTTTCTTTTTTATAAAATCGTCATTTAATAACTATTATTTCCGTACAGTAAAGTCAACTTTAATAATTCATATGATTACAAACTCTGCTTGTAGCAACACATATTCATTATTTAATTATAATAAACTCCTCAAGTAAAATACTAACGGTCTCGGTTTATTTATTTTCACTATATATTTAAAATAAATAAATGAATATAACGAGCTTTAATTTTATTCAATTCATAGAATTAATTATGTTAAAAATAATTTTAAGATATCAGAATCAAAATAAATTAATAAAATATTGCTAATATGAACTAAACGAAAGCAATGCTAATATGAGTATACTCACAATATATTTGTAATATATCATTACTTTGTGTATAGTTTTGATATTATTATGAATAGTATTTATAAGGATAGCATGAAAATATATAGTCGAGGAGATATTATTTAGAATAAATAGTAATTATATAAAAAACAAAAGATAAAAAGAAGTGAAATTTTGTAGGAAGGGCAATTCAGTCATGTAGCTGCTTCATCAAGTCAAACAGTCAACCCTTTGTCTAATTGGTATTTGTTGCATCAACTCAAAAAAAACTCAGACTGCATGATTGGGGAACCATTACGAACACGTGGCGATCTCTCATTGGTCAATTGAAGACCCTCGGGATTCACAGCTCTCGCACATAATAATAATAGTAGTAATAATAATAATAATAATAATTAAAGTTAAACAAAAGAGCAGCAAGAAAACACAAACGTACTCTCTCTCTCTCATCTTCTTACCTGTTCCTCCCATCTCCAGTCACACTGTGTTTTCTCTCTCCAAAAAAAGACCCAAATTCTTCCTGAATTGGCAGCACTCTTCATCCAGAGACGCCGAGAAGCTGCACCAACCAATGAATTGTCTTCCCATCGGGCCTCATTTGAATATCGGGAATTGAGTTCATTAATTTTTCTATAATATTTGCAAGACAATTTGAAAATGCTGGAAGCTGCAGCAGTGGTGAGCAATGGCGGATTCTCTTCTCACTCATCGCATCTGCACAGCTGCGGCGACAGCTCCGAGGAGGAGCTATCGGTTTTACCTCGCCACACCAAGGTGGTGGTCACCGGAAACAATCGCACTAAGTCGGTGCTGGTGGGGCTTCAGGGCGTCGTCAAGAAAGCTGTTGGCCTCGGTGGATGGCATTGGCTGGTAAAATTTACCACAAATAATAAATTCCAACGTTTTTTTGCTTTAATTTTTTTTCCTACTCAATTTTGGAATTCTTCAGTTGCTTACTGGAGCAATGTGTTTCGGGTCATACTTGTTTAAGGTGGAATGATTCTGCGTAGATTATGGGACTAAAAAAGTAGTAAATTTTTACAGATTTTATTGCTTTGTGCTTTTTTGGAAGCTTAAACTTGAGTGATTAAAATTCAACTTATGCTCAAGTGACATTGAAATTTATTATCTGAATGTTGTTTGAGTTCTGATGATAGTAGATTCCTTTTTTTTTGCATGTGGAAATTTTTGTGGTTAGATCT
Source organism: Salvia miltiorrhiza (assembly GCF_028751815.1). Taxonomy (NCBI): domain Eukaryota; kingdom Viridiplantae; phylum Streptophyta; class Magnoliopsida; order Lamiales; family Lamiaceae; genus Salvia; species Salvia miltiorrhiza. The sequence continues at coordinate 19,367,707 of NC_080391.1, read as the reverse complement.
GATTTTATTACTGTTTATTTGACTTTAATTTTTACCCATTGATTAGTTAAAAATATTGCTTTAGTTTCCCTTTTTGGTGCTTCGTCATTTATAAGATGACTTTCTCTAAGTTTCTGTTATTGCAAATTAACTTAATCGTCGGAGGTTGAGGTAATTCTGATATGTATTCCTTTTTGTTTGTTTATGAATTTAGCGAATATTGTAAATTAACTTTGGATGATTAATGCTTCCCCTAACTGATTAAACACTGCATTGCTGGTTTTGCATTTATCAAACAGTAGATTTTAATTTAGTACTAGTTCCCAACTCAACCGGAACTGTCTTAACTATTTTTTTATTTATCTTTTTTGATATTCTTGGAGGAAATAGTTGGGCTTGTTGGCCATTATATAAGGAATTATCCCCTGTGAGGAACTCGATTTTTAATCTTCATATGAAAAAAATTGAACATGCTTGAGAAGGATGCAATGAAGCCCTGTTGATTGAATGATTAGTTAGTGGAATTAGTTTTTTTTGATGCGTATGTTGCTGCAAACGGATGTGCAGGTTCTCACTAATGGTATTGAGGTGAAGTTGCAAAGGAATGCTCTAAGTGTTCTTGAAGCTCCTACTGGAAACGAGGAAGATGACTACCTTGAAATTGAACACGAGCAGTGGAATAGCTCGGATATTGGTAAGCTATGTACTTAATGTCGATAGTTTTTGAATTTGGCTCCTGTTATGAGGTTCTCTTTCTGCAAAATCAAATGATAAACTTTGAAGCTGGAACTGGTCTTGCCTATGATATAAATGATTCCTAATTTTCTGTGTATTATATGCCCAAATTGATTGTTTATGTTGGTGATACTGCAAAATTCTAGCAGTAATAATAATGCTTTATGTTTGAAGATAGGCAAAAGTATTGTGAATGTCACGCCTGCTGTCTGTTTTTCTTGGGAAAGTTACATAGGATGCTCTTCATTTCTTTACCACTTTTTCTTATATTACTTTTCCCCCAAATTTGGTAAGACCCTTGTATTCATCCATTTTGCAATTATGCAGCGTTTGATGATGGTCATAAGTCCCATAGGTCGAGGCATCGTATGCACCGTTCATCTAACAAGACTCTTCGTGGGCCTCTCTCCTCCGACTCACAGCTTAAGGGTTCTGTTTCTACAGCAAAAGGGTCCTCGGTGAGAAAAGAAGCTTTCCCTTTTTCTTTCTTTTATCTCTTGACAAGAATAAAAAGCTGAAACTACTTTTGTTCATTGAGACAAATCATCTACAATTAAACCATTGCTAAAATAACCTCAGGTGGACCTCAGCAAACTTGAGATGGCGGCACTATGGAGATATGCGCTGCATTTTAACCTTGTGAGTGGCAAAGAAAGATATCACTTGATTTAAAGTTCATTTCTGCACACACAGTGCATTAACCAAATCTGTCCGACTTCAGGTGGATACGAATCCTAACCCTTCCAAGGAGCAACTCATCAACGTTGTCCAGAGGCATTTTGTTTCACAGGTTTGTTCGTTGATTTTGTTATGAATTCCACATTTGCAAGAGATGAATGTTGATGAATCTGTGTGGGTGTTTGTAGCAACTGGACGAGCTTCAAGTGATCGCGGGGTTCGTGCAGGCAGCAAAGAGACTGAAGACAGTTTGCAAATGATCGATGCTAACTTGGGCTTTGCAACCACCCTAACAAAGTTGCGGATGTATATGGTTTGGTAATGGTGTGTAGTTGTGTAGGTGTAGATAAAAGGCTATGTAGATATGTTTGGGAACTGACTGAGAGAGTCCTAAGAGGCCATATCCAAACCTTTGGTTCAATGCTCTGCTAACCTGCAAAAAACTGGGGACTTTTCTTCAAATGTATAGCCCCCTCCTCTCTAATCAAATTAACTCCACCTTAACCTTTTCACTTGTCATTCATCTATTGTTAGTATTTCTCAAACATCTCTGCTCTAACAAAACTTACTATATGCATTCACTTTGATAATTATATGGTGAATTTATCCAATTTTAGGGGACACAAAAAGCTCTTCAAAGCAAAAAGAAAAATTGGATAGGACAGGTGGATTATTTAATTATCTGATTAGACAGTATAGGTTTTTGAATCGACAATTCAACTTGACATTTTTGCAGTGAAGTGGTAGTGTCTCTTTTAGTCAAATTAGATCAACATGTAACTATATAAGCGGGAAATTTTAATACTAGTTCATTTTTTATTTTTATTTTTATTAAAAGAGGTAATTAATGCAGTGGTCTGCATTATACTTATCATAATTTTATTATTATTAGTTTGCTTTATTATTATTATTATTATTATTTGAGTGAGATGGAGTAGTGGGGTTTGAATTTAAATTTTGATTTTTAAGTTGGCACCGCTTGATTATCACAAAATTTAAACATTAAATATAGTTTTGTCTGCAAGTGGAGACTGGAGCATTCCCACTCATACTATCAATATCTTCCAGCCCCTAACTTACAAGCTGCGAAATTCATGGCGTGATTAGCTCAGTTAATAATGATTTTTTCACATTATATTCCTACTTTTTCGTACTTTTTTCAAAATGATTTTTAGTTTCTGAAAATATAAAGAATAGTTGGATTTTTAGTTTTATTATCAAGTATATGATAAAATAAAGTTTTTTGGATAAATAATAGTTGGATTAGTGGAGTTAGGGTGAGTTGTAGATTAGAAGTTTTCCGAAGCAAAATTCCAAAGTAGGTTTTTGGCAATTGGGATTGGGATGCCTATGAGAGTTACCAAATTTCGATTTTGAGGTGAAGAAAAGTTGATACCTAAATACTCGTGTTTATGTATAAGATGAAGTGGGAAACGGAAATCTGTTGAAAGCCTGCATCTGCATGTACAAAATGGCAGTGACCAAAAGTGAAAAACAAAAGTGACGCAGCAAAGCTTGTATATATTACGATGATTTGGACCCATTTCTTCTTGTTTAATCAAATATTACTCATTCATTTTACACATTTATCATGAGAAATGAGTACCACATGTCGCATAACTAATGCCTTCATATGCGTGTTTGATGGAATTTCCCTGTGATCAACTTAGAGCATCCACATTGGTGTTACATGATAGCTTACTTAATAAGGGCCTGTTTGATATGAGTTTAAAAGCAGGATAAGTTAAATTAATATGAATTTATGTAGTGTTTGATATTATGTGTTACTAATATGGTCAACTCCAGGTTTATCCCAAGACCCTGGCTTATTTTGTGGGATTAACCCACACTAATTATACCACCTCCCCCATGGGATTAACCCACACTAATTATTCCACCCCCTCCATAGGCTTCTAATTTAGGTATTTGATATGTTAATCCAACCTATTTCAATGGATACCAAACACTTTTTGGGATTAATTACCAATGATATCAAACACACATCTGAGATTAGAAATCATGACTAATCCACACTAAATTATTAGGATAATTTATATCCTGATTAATCCAATACTGAAAATCAAACGGGCCCTAAGGGGAAGCATATTATGTAAAGACATGATAACCTACATAATTTTTTTTGTTTTGATTTTTATGCTTTAATTGCTCAAATTTAAATAACACATTTTACTAATAATTAAAATTCCATTAAAATAAAAAAGAAGATAAAGAAGAGAAAAAAAAATGAACGGTAAAAAAAAAAAGCACGGAAATCGAGGCAGTCAAATTCAAAATTCAAATTTTATTTATTTTTTGTTTTTTTTACACGCGCTGATTTTGAACGGCCGAGCCCTTGTGTAACTTAGGGCTGCATCGCCTTACACGATGCGAGCCTTACACGAGTAGGCCGCTATTGTGTAGGCGATGCGGATGCTCTTATGTCCGATCAACACACCAACATCTTACGTGAAGCTCACCTACCAATCTTCAAATTTGATACATTTGATTTCATTTTTTTGCTTTTATCATTATAAGTAACCAAATATATTCTTTTACATGTTTTGTAGGGTGGATAATTTTTTTCAGGCATTATGAATTTTTTTGTGGACAGATTTTTATCCTCATTTTCAATCAAATTCATGATAATATTATTCTGGAGTATTTATGATAGTATTTTTTTCACACGATATATTTGATTGTAAAATTTTCATTGGAAAATGATGGATAAGGAAAGACAGAAAAATTCAAAGTTATGGTATATGAGATTTTAAGATTTTAATTTTTTGAAATAAATTTTAAATGTAATTCATAGTATTATAATAAATTTTATTTTTATAAAAAATATTATTAAAATAATAGATGAAGAGTGATACACATAAAATTGGGCAACAGTGAATCTCCTCCCCTAAAAGTTAAGTTTTACATGATTAAAGAGAACATAGGTAACCCTTGGAGGTGGCCTGCTCATGGAGGTGGAGGTAATTTGTGGCCAAAGTCAAGTTGTGGTTTATTCTACTTGTGTGATTTAGAGCATCCGCATTGGGACCTCCTTGATAGCCTACTTGATAGTGTTTGTGTTATTGAGTAGGTAGTGCTGCATTGGGGTTCCTTGATAGCCTCCTTGATAATATTAGTTTTGATTTTATGTTTTTCATTTAAATTTTATTGCATAATTTAAATTGCATATTTAAATACTGGATTAAACATAAAATTTTAAAAACCTATTTAAAACATAAAAAAAAATACATAAAAATTTAAAAAACCTATTTAAAACATAAAAAAAAATACATAAAAATTTAAAAACCTAAAACATCATTAAAATCACATAATTAAAAGCCTAGGATAGACCACGACGCCTGAGCACATCGGCGACCATGGACGCGTGCAATGCATGTTGTGCGTCCGTCATGTTCGTCGTATCCGTGTTCAGGAGCTGCATATCGAGCTCCCTCTCCCGGATATCGTTCCTCCGCTGGTACTGGGCGGTGAATGCCCTCATCTGCGCGTCGTTCCTATCCAACCTCTCCACAATTTCTGGTGGAGGATCCGAGCTCGTATGCGACGCTGCTGCCTTCCCTTTCCCTTTCTCCGCCGCCTTCGCCGCCTTGGCCGCCGCCTTCGCCGCCTTGTTGCCAATGGGCCGAGCAGAAGAGATCTCCTCGCCCGACGCCGAGGTGGTGAAGCCGCCCTCTTCCGTAGTCTTTGTCCTCTTGGAGGCATGCACGTCTCCAAGGAGGTACATCGACTTGAACTTGGGATTGTTCCGGAGAACTCTCCACGCGTTCCAGAAATTGAAGGAGGCATTGGTTGGGCTTCTAGCCTTGAAGATGGTTTGGGCCTTTTCACGAATCATATCATCCGAATGACCGGACGGCCAATTGTTGCGCGTCTCCACCCAAACAGCTTCCCAGAGACGCACATCCGCGCTCACCCGGGACCAGTGGCTTTGAAGTTGCTTGATGCCGAGGTCGACGCCGAGGATGGGGTTCACACGTTCGCGGATCCGGCCCCAATATGACTCTCCCTTCTGATCCGTCCCACGGATCGAGTCGTTGATCTCCTCCACCCAAATTTGGACGATGAGATCCGTATGCTGTGGAAGGTAAGTATGACGGTAAACTTTTGGTTTGTCGTGCTTCATTTTGGTGGCCTTTTCCTTCCTCCGGCCGCCTTTTTTTGGTGGGGAGACACTCTGCTGGGCACTCACCGGTTCCTCCTCGGGCGGGCTCTCCTCCAAGTTGATTCCTCCCATATCGGGATGATAATCGGAGGAGAGATCAGGGCACCAATTTGGATCGTAGAAAGGGTTGTGTGGATCCATGACGGAGAAAATTGTAGGAGAAGAAGAGGTGTGAAGAGAAGAAGGAAGAAGAAAGAAGGAGAATAGGTGTGGAGAAGAAGGAAGAAGATGGGTTGTTTTAAAGAAGAGAAGAAGGAGAAAAAAAAAAAATTCAAACGGTCGGTCAAAGGTGCGGAGACCGAGGAGGGCAGTCAAAAGAATATATATAAATTCGAATTTTCGAATTTTTCATATTTTTTTTTTTTAAATTGGGCGCGTGCATTGCACGCGCCATCTCCACCGGCCATTCGAGGATACTCGATAACTCGAGGAGTCCTCGAGGAGCTCCTCGCCGCATCGCCCTCCTCGACGCAGATGGTCTCCTCGAGTACCCGCGATGCGGGTGCTCTTACATGTGAATTGTGATAGAGGCTGAGGGCTTTTTCTCGTCATAAAAAAATCACCAATTTATAACAGATGTAGGAATTCAAATATGTATTTTGCTGATCTTTCAATAAATATTATGGTTTGCCAAAATAATCTCCATATACTTTAAAATAGGTATAATCAATAGTCAATACACGTGAATAATCATATAGGTGGATACCATATGTCATTTGTTTCATGAGGAGGAAAAATGGCAGTCTTACTTGAACTAGGCATTGAAACAAATCCATTCACAGGCAATAGTTTGCAAATTACACATGAAATAGATTGTATTTGAAAAATTAAATGTGATATGTTCAATTTAGGATGCATTTTTTTCTTCTTCAAGAACTACAATTTTCATAAGAAAGTGTGAGCCATTAAAATTGTCGCATATGCATTAAAAATAATGCATTCGCTGCTAAATTTACTGTATTCGAAAAAAAGCAAAAATTTCGCTCCTTTTAGGATTTTAATCCAGATGCTACATTCATCTATCAAAATAATGCATCCATTATAAATCTTAATGATTGAATAACTGAAAATGCTCATTCTTATTTTATTTAATCGTTCTTAATTTCAAATATATAAAATCACACACATTCATATATCGTGCTGCATTTATATAACCTCCAATAATAAAACAGAACGTAAACATTCTGAATATTTTATATGTAAGTTTTCCTTAATTTTACAATTAATCCCATAACTTTATTTTAAATACGTAAACATTTTCCCCTTAATTTTACAATTAATAATCTCATAATTTTATTACTGACAACGAACACGTATATAAGGCAGGTGAGACAATAAATACCATCGGTACGATTTAAATCTCATTAAATGTAGAGACGGCATTGTATAGTATTGCGCATTAACTCACTTTGCTGCTATTATTATCTTTGCCAGACAAATGACAGACATCCACTCAAACTCATACCTTAACTCCATTATCCAAATCTTGCAATAATTTAATTATCATCATTAAATTAAACTCTTTTGTTTTGAAAGGTAAAGATAAAATATATAAATGATGAGTACAAGGAGTACTCAACCCTTACAAAGAGCATTAAAAAAAAAATACAAGCTAGATGGTATACAGTACACTCGGACTAAAACATCAATTAGTTAATGAATAGGAGAAAGAAATAAGATAGTTTGCATGTATCCATTTCAAAGAGTTAATCTTCACACCTTCCACAATTTTTGCAGAATCCGGATTAATGCCCTTAAAAATAAGCTCGTTTCTTGCTTCCCAAATTCTCCAAACCGTGCATTGCCAAATTAAGTTTAGTACCTTTTTTCCACTTTTCCTTGGCCATTCATGATGAAGAATCTGAAATGATTGCACAAATTCGAAAAGGTAGTAAATACAGTACAACTTAACCATAACTTTACCAGAGACCATACTTGAGACGCGCAAGGACAATCAAGCATCAAGTGTGAGGCAGTTTTGGGGCTTCCTGAGCATAGAACGCAGGATGACGATTCAACATAGGATAAAATGTTTCGTTTCATCAAGTTTTTTTAGTAGGAATCCTATCTTGGAGGAGTTTCCAACAAAAGGCAGCCACCTTAACTGGAATTAGCTTCCACCACACCCTTGGCAGAAGTGAATCTGAAGCTGCAATCAGGTCGGCAAAGGTGAGGGAGTCGTACATTGAACGGGTTGAAAACAACCCATCCGTAGAGCGTTTCCACCTCAGGGAATCAACCTTATTAGTCAAGACTTGAAACCTACAAATACAGCTCCAAAAATCCAGAAATTCAAGCATTTCATTAGCATTAAAAGTTCGTCTCCAACTAAAGGACCAAGACCAAGAATCTTAAAAAATAACCCCCACATCTGTAACTAACCAAATTTTTTTAGAAGATAAATGATAGATAGAGGGAAATTTATCTTTTAGACAAACACCCTCATTAAACCACGGATCCTCCCAAAATCTAGCCTAACTACCATCTCTTAACACAAAAGAAAGATTACTGAAAAAGATGTCACCCTCATCCCCTTGAACTAAATCAACCAAATCACGCTACCAAATAGACATTTTTTTTCTTCTAACAAGACTACTTTGGTATCCACAAAACAAAGACTCATATCTAGATTTAAGAATTTTCACCCAAAGAGACTTATATTCTCTCGACCATCACCACACCCATTTACACAAAGAGCTAAATTAAACGATTTCACATTTCTAACTCCAAGACCCCCCGAACTTTTACTCTTACAGACCACATCCCACTTGACCCAAGAATGTTTGTTTTCTTTTAAACCATTTTAGGTGCGAATCAAATATTAAAAGAAAACATCATAAGGAAATATCTTGTTTTGGTTTAAATGTCCCAAATAATAACATAAGTGGATCTTTGTAAAATTATTTACAAAAAGTGGTTGTTTTTTGAATTTTTAAGAATTAAGTCGTGTCAAATTTGGACAACAACGAAAGTTGATGTATTAAAATATAAAATCCTAACTTCGCGTCAAATATGGATTTTTAGCAAAGTTGGTGTATTTTCACGCAATTATCCCTTTTATTAAAGTCAACTTTTTTTCCTTCAATCTCCACATTACATTTGCCCCTTTTTTCTCAAAATTTTGGTGGGGCAATTATCTTTTTCTTTTTATAATTATACATATATATTAATATATTAAGTATAGTAATTTGTTTTTGAGGGTGTAGCTCCGCCCCTGCTTATTCTAGACTCTTCCTATTTTTCGTTCCCTTGGGTGCTTAGCTTATTACTGTTGGAGGGCTATGTCTTGATTCTTTGACGTCCGCTCCTCCACTGTTGTTCGTTTGTGGATTGATTGCACGATGCCTTTCTTGTATATGGTGGTTTTGGTTGGAGTGGCCGTCCTTTCCCTTGCTGCTTGCACTTTTTGTTCTCCTATTTTTCTGCTTTCTTCTTGGTTTTCGCTTGTATTAGACAACTACTCTTTTTCTTTTACCACTATTTCTTCTATTGAGTTTTTGTCGGAAATTTTTTGACGAGGCTCATCCCTTAGTTAGGGTCTCTGTGCTATCGTTGAGTTTCTTATGAATTTTTTCCCTCTTTTTTCTCAATAAATTTTAATTCAGCAGGTAATTCAAGGAAAATTCGTACTTGTATTCAAATTAATGTATAGTCGTTAGATGATACCAGAATACAAAGAAGACTTATTTACATTTCTAACATTATTGATTTCACTCAGTAAGATTCATGGTAATAGATCCTTAATTAGGGAGTATTCAACTGGTGAGCTTAGGCAAGCTGGTCCTCTTTCACTAGTTCAAGGCCAGGGTGTTTGAATTTTTATATTGGATCATAAAATTAGCGAATACTTTTTGGCTAATATTTGTTAATGCAAAATCAGGACTTGCGTATCATGAATTTCGGAAATTCAATTAATAAAAGATGGAATTTACTTTGTAAAAATTGAGTACGTGATAGATGTCGATTTTTTTAAAAAAATTCCACCTCAAAATTAGAATGTCCACATTTTGAATCGAAGAAATTAATTTGAAATCTCCTTTGTGGTAGATGTTTTATCACATGTTTAGTTCGACTGTGCTGAAAATATTATCTATCAAGTTATGTGAAAGTCGAATTTTCCTCGTTGATTGAAGAATTGGCTCCATGGACTATAAATAATGTTTTTTGAATTTTTTCCATAAATAAAAATTGAAATCTTAATAGGCTTTGGGCCCAAGTGATTCTAGTTCGGCAACCACTTGGTGGTAGTATTGGCAACTTATGATAGGGATAGTTGCATAACCAAACTCCAACTAATAAACTCGTAGTTTATTAAATTAGTAATTAGTAATTCACTGTATGAATTCATTTTATGTATTTCAAATAAATTTGTTAAAGTGTCACCAATCAGCGACCCATTTTTATCTCTCATGGAATGGGCCCAATTATTAGGCATCAACAACATCATCTCTATCGAACTTGAGACCATCTCCCACAGTACTGCAAACTTCATTTTGCAATACCAAATCCACTTCAAGTCTTCAATGGTACTTTGAATTTAACTCCAAAATGAATTTGGGGTCACATTTCGAAGAGTATAACATCAAATTTTGATGTTTCATTATTCATCACACCAAAACACTTTATTGACTTTTAAAAATTGCAAACTGACCTCTTTTCTTGATGGATATTGAGAATTCATCAGATTGAAGAGTTGTTGTGTTGCAGACGTTGAGGAAGAAGAATGTTAAAGAACACAGCTGCTCTGATTTTATTTCTTTCGCTTTTAATTCTTTCGCGTTTAAACACTTCATTAGGATTTATGACTATGATATTAGAATTATGAATTTATTGGGCTCCCTACAAATTGGGCTCAATAATTCAGTTGAGATCAAAAGAAATAGAAATAATATTGTATCTCGTAGTTTTCGAAACAAATTTATTTTGTTTTGTTAATTTAGGCATTTATTTTTGTTAATTTATAGTTTTAATTTGCAACAATAAAATAGATTTTTAATTACATGACATATTAAAAACTAAAAAGTACTCCCTTCGTCCCATTATTCATGACACATATTCCATTTTAAGTTGTCCCAACCTACATGACACGTTTCTATTTTGGGAAGAAATAAGGGGTGGATTAAGTTTAATTAATTGACTAATTAAATCTTAATATTAACACTTAATCGGATCGAAAATTGTGGACTTCAAACTAACCCTAAAACTTAACTCTTTTGAAAGGCATTTCACATCCGCCGCTCCATCTCTCTATCTCTGGCGCGTGAAACCCTAGATCCCATCTTCTTCCACCTCTCTCGCGTCGCCTTTCTTGGGTGTAGCCAGCCGCCCTCTCTGCATTCGTCTCTCACCTATTGTGACTCAACCATCGCCATTCACGAAAAATCCTTATGATGTCGATTCTTTGAGATTTTTCTTTTACCGCCATAACTAGGTTTCGTTTCTGAAAACATTCACTGAGGGATTTAGAGTAACTCACTGCCTTGTTTCGTGGTATTTCACCGAATAGATGTCGAAGCTGAGCGAAAATTCGTTCGATTTAGATTTGCCCTCTCTCTCGAAACCCTACGGTGATTCCTACGATTTTGAGTGGATGACTACTTGGCAAATGTGGATTGAAGTCACTGTGATAGAAGATAAATGCAGAGAAATGGGTCGCCGGGCTTTAGCCCAAGAAGGTAATCGCTCGACCTCTGGTGAACTGCCGATTTGCTCTTCAGTGCTTGAAATTGATGCTTACCCTGATTCGTTCTTTTTTTGTGAGAAAAATCGGGAGCATCGAAACATGACCGATGGTGCGCTTTCTATGTTGCGGATCATGTTTCCTGCGTACTTTTTGGTGAGATCTTCCCTATTTTGGATCTTATCTTTATGGTTATCTGTGATGTGTGGGATAATGTTGCAATTGTACTGTGGGAAGTGATAAATTAGGTCTAAAATGATAAGATTATGCTCATTCTATGTGTTCTGTCCGAATTGTAGTGCATCGATTATTACAATCTGAAATTGTATGAGATGATTTATTAATTTGATCTTGCATGTTCCACTTGTTGATTATGGTTTGGTTTTCTATGGTCTATGTGATGTGTGTAGTGCATGTTCTTGTTTGGCCATGTTGGTTGGCAATTTCCTTATCTGTTGGTATATGCTTGTAGCAGTGTTTGTGATGTATGTGCTGGTATCTGCTTATAGCAGTCTGTTAGGTGTTAGCATAATATGAAATTAACAAGGATGGCATTTGAATTTCATTAGAAATTTGCGAACTTTGCAACCATTACATAGTAGGATATGCATCTGTGCATTTCACTTTACAAAAGGCAGACTAAGAAAAACCTGTACATTTCACTTTGCAAAAACAACAAAAACCTGTGCATTTCACTTTACAAAAACAACAAAAACATGTGCATTATCAATATGCACTTGTGCACCCTTCAATTTGTAGTTGTTGCATGCTACAAGTTAGCCCATCAGTTGTGCCTCCAATCATGCCTATAGGAAGCTGCCTTAAGAAATCTTCACTCCCATTAATAAATCCCTGCACAATTAGGTAGGATATGCATTCCCTAACAAGCCTTGAATAAACTTCAAGGTATAAAGGGAGCATATTCTGCCTAATCAAGGCATCCTTCTTCAAATGGGGAATTTTGTAACAGTTTTGACCTTTTACCTTGAGTATTTCAATCATGCAGCTTTCTAGACTAAGAAAAACCTTGTTCAAGGTCTGTGGACTTAATTCATCAAATGAATTTTGTACATCCATAACTAGGTCACTCACATTGTTACAAACTGATTCAGTTTGTAGCGATTGTATCACCCTGAATCACCCCAAATCATTTATGTTTGTGTAGGGTGAGTTTGGTGGTTGACCTATAACTTGATGCAGCTGCCATGAAATCAGGGTCATTGTGTTTAATGTGTGGCTGCACATTATCCTACTGTATGTAGATGATTTTGCTAGCAAAACTAGGTCACTTTACTTTTATAGCAGGTATAATCTGAAATTGAATGAAAACATGGATATTTTTGAAACCTTTGGTTGGACTTGGTTATGTAGAACCATTTCTTTGTAATGTGGACTGTGTTGTGCATATTTTTAAATGTCACACTCTTCATAATCCTATCATACTCTAGGGCCTCTAATGAAAACCGTAGCCTAAGCAACTTGTTAGGAGCAGTAAGATCAAGTTTAATAGCATTTGAATGAGTTTTGATCAGTCCTTGCTTAATCCATCTTCCTATAGTACTTTTGCTGCATTGGATCCCACATGCAAGCCTTCAAATTGTAGATCTTTTAGACAAGTCTAAGCTAGCAATTAACTGTAAATCTAATTGCACTCTTTTTTGTCTTGGTCTTTGTATTTTTCGACTCATGGAACATATTACCTCACCATTCTCTTTTTGCTTTTTTGCAGCTGCCCAAATCCGATTGATTGTGCTTCCCGAGCTGCTCCATTTTGTAACAACGGCTGAAATCTTCCCTCTAGCAGGCTTCCCCTCTTTGCTGTCTTCAAGGAGGAATTGGATTATTGTTGCCGTCTCAAATGTGGAGAGATTTTTTTCCCTAGGCATAGTGTAGTTTTTGTGGTTGTAGAAGCTGTGTAATTTGGTCTTTGGAAACTGGGATGAAACTTGTAAACTGTGGGAAATTTAAAATTTCCAAATTTTCAATGAAAAGGCAGGTGTTTTGAAATTCTGGCGCCTGATTTTACTTAACTTGAATTGCACAGATTTTACTCCTTTTTACAGAACGTGATAAGTCTCAGAATTTAAATTTAAGGTTACAGGTTCAGATTTTGCTCCATTACATTAGTTAAATAAAGGTTTAAATTACAGAATTTAAATTTCAGACTTTAAAATAAAGGGTTAAGGTACAAATGCCCCCCTAAATAAGACACCCCTAAAGCGTATCCCTTCCCATTCTCGATGTTGGCCCAAATAAACACCCAGAGTCCAAAAAAATGGTACATTTAAACCCAGGCTTTAAACGGCCATCTAACGCCGTCCACTTAATTTAATTTTTTTTATTTCCTAACGGCAATGATCTGAACCACTGCAACCTCACCGACTACGTGAAGCGTTTCGATGACATCTTTCTCCTCTGCATAGGGCAGCGCAACCTCGCCGTCGTGTCGTCGCCGAACCTGGCGAATGAGATCCTCCACACGCAGAGGGTATAGGTCAGGACATGGTGTTCACCGTGTACGGTGAGCACTGGCGCAAGATACGACATATCATGAGGTGTCGTTCTTCACCAACAAGGTACCGCCATGGCTAGCTGCTCTCTAACCTTCCTCCTCTCCACGCCGGAAAGAGCGGCGGCAGTGCCGTGCAGATGGGGACGTTGATCATCGGCCTAATCCTTATATTCGCCGATCTCGTCCTCTCCAATCATTTCTTCAATTTTCCCGCCACCTTACCACCACTTCTACCTCATTTCTTATTCATCTCCTCCTCCGCAGCCGCCACCGATGAAGACGAAGAAGACGACGAAGACAGCGATGGCGAAAGCGTGGACGACCGCTGCTTCTTCATCCGCAGCAGCTCCTTCCACAACACGGTGCACTTCGGCGGCCGCGGTAAGGGGTCGTCATCGAGGAACTAGCTGATCCTCCGCTCATGCTCGTCATCGCCGTCGCTGTTGTTATTAATGTTCAATTGATCGGGAGGCGGCAGCGGCGGAGCGGCTGCTGCACCGCCGCCGGTGGTTTTGATGAGGTTGAGGGCGTGGAGTGGCTGGGTTTGCCAGAAGGGGAGGAGCTTGCCTTCAGAGAAGAGCTCGTCGGCGGTGATCATGCTGGTCTTGATGTCGCCGGAGAGGAACTCGAAGTCGGCGGTGGTGATCCTAACGACTATGGCTTCTCTCTTCTTGGGGTAGATGGAGATGAAGTTGGTGTCGTCGAGGAACTCGGCGGAGAAGTTGGTGAAGTTTGTGAAATTGAAGGTGTTAAATGGGGGAGATGAGCCGATTGGTGCACAGCCAACGAGAAAAAAAAAGTTAAAAATTTAAGTGGACGGCGTTAGACGGCCGTTTAGAGCCCGGGTTTAAATGTACCTTTTTTTTTGGACTTTAGGGGTTTATTTGAGCCAACATTGAGAATGGGGAGGAATACGCTCTAGGGGTGTCTTGTTTAAGGGGGCATTTGTACCTTAACCCTAAAATAAATTACAGAAATTAAATTGAAATTTCATAATTTAAATTTAAATTAAATTAATTAAATAAAGATTTCAAAATTTAAATTAAATTACAGTAATTTAAATTAAATTACCGAATTTAAATAACTTTAATAAAGAATCTCTAAATACAAACCTAATCAAATGGACCACACACCTTTACTCTTTAATATCCTACTCCTTAATCTCCGTGCCCAAAAGCAATGTCCCATAAATAATGTGACGGAGGGAGTATAATACAAGAATATTTAAACTAATATTAATTATATAAATAGCACATGACATTAAAATAATATAATTGAACATGCTTATAGAGGCACACGGAGGTTGAGATGGCGACAAAATGAAAATGCTCGATTTCAAGAGTTTCTATCTCGGTATAGAGCGATAAGAAATAGAGATGCTCACCTCGAACTTCAGAATGAGTTAATTGAACAATTGTGGGCAGAATATACTAATTTATAGTCTTGAATTTTATGTGTATGTTGATTTGTTTGATGTATTTTATTTTCCAAGTTATGTAATTTTTAATGAATTTTAATAATTTTTATTTTAAAATTTTGTATTTTTTGATTATTTAATAATAATAATAAATTAATTTCGATATAGTATTTATTTTTATATGAAATTATTAATTAAATTTTTTGGGGCGAATGTTTAATTTGAATAAATATATAGGTATGATTTAAAAGGTATAAAAAGTAAGTGAAAAGAGAATATTTAAAGAATGTTTTTTTAAGTTTGAATTTGATATAAATGGTTGGAGTAGAATTAATGTTGGAAGTGAAAGCAAAATGAATTTAGATTTAATGTAAATGGTTGGAGATGGTGTGAGATACTTTGTTCTAATTTGAAACTTCTTTCTTTCAAGTATAATTACGAAAATAACATATTTTAGGTTAATTTATCAGTAAAATCTTACCTACATGTCAAATCATACCAAAACGAAGTCTGATAACTAGCTTTCCTTCTTCTGAAAAACTTCAAGGCGTCATCTATCATCTAAGAAAAACACCTTTAAATGATATTCAAAACTCAATTTATGTTAAGTACTACTAATTTTATTGTGACATATCGTACTCTTTTATGAAAACATATCTTGCTATATTAAAAAGTCAAAATTTTAATTTGAAATCTATTTAAATTGATTTAAAAATTAAGAGGTAATTTTATAATTATAATAAAATTAAGGTTTATTTGTAAACTACTGGAGTATTATATTTTTTTATCTCCGGTTTTATCTTCTTCTTTTTTAAATTTTATTTCTTTCTAAAAATGCGAAATTCTACTAATTATGTACTTCATATTTAATATGTATATCAAATTAAAGATCACGATAAAAGCTTTAGTTTGATATATTTTATATAAATATTTGATTTAAAATGTAAAAGCTTTAATATATATATCAAATTAAGTGGTTTTATTTTTTTCGTATTCAGCTCAAATATATTCAGTTGATTATTTTTTAATTATATTTATAAATATAATGATTGAGTTGATATCAATTTTATATAAATATAGATACATAAAAAAGTTATCCGTGTATTTCACGGGGTAACTTACCAAATAAATCACCAACTATTGATCAAATTTGTAATTTTAACACAGAATTCTAAAAGTTGACAATTAAATACACTTTTTTTTTTTCTTGCAATTGGAACTCAAATCAACCGTAAAATTACCTTCTTTGGTGAAATTGTCCATTGCGACTCAAATATAATCAATGAACCATACATGAAAACGTTCCTTTTTTTCAGGAACATCAAAGCCCATATATTAATTGCACGAGTCGTATTCTATTTTGGCAAGAAAGAGGCTACAAATGAGAACTCAAATGGCCCAAAAAGCCACGACCCCAAATGCAAAACTCACAGCTGAGTTCTAACTGCAAATAAAAATAAAAATAAAAATAAAAATAAAAATATAGCTAGACTGTATATTTAATTGTCAACTTTTGAAATTAAAAATGGGTTGTAGTTCATAATTTATTTGACAATTTACCCTAAAACAACTTGGATAAGAAAACTTTTGGTTTATTATAAATATACTTCGTAATCATTCTTGTTAAAAAAAAAAAGGCAACACAACTTTATGTGTTAATGGAAACCACCATCAATGTACACTGGACTGGATATGATTGTAAATGAATAGAGGTATGTGTGTTGGCCTAGCGGTAGGAGGTTAATATCCAAGACCCGAGGTCTTGGGTTCAAGTTCTCCGTTGCGCGGTCTTTAAATTTCTTTATTTACTTACAATTTGTTTGAGACTGAGCTCGAAACAAATTCATTCGGATCTCAATTCAATAATAAACGAGTTGAGTTTGATCTTGATTTCAAGCTCAATAACTTTATCGAGCCGACCTCAAGTCTGACAGCACTCAACTCATTGAACTCACGAACATATATATGTTCAGATTCATTTATTTGCGAGCCTATTCAAGAACTTGCAATCGAGCTAGTGCATGAGCCTTAAACAAGTCGAGTTTGAGTGATATATTGATTAAGATTAAGAGCACATTTTCAATATTTTCAAGCCTTTTATGAGTTTTTAATCAGTTTGAATTCGAACATCATTTATACTAACATCTTGAGTCGAGTTCGAGTTGAAACTCGAATTCAACATTATTGGGCATCACTCGAGCCGAACTCGAATAGAGATCAAATTCGATCAACAAGAGAAAGCTCGAACACCAAAATATTTAGACGAGCCGAACTTGAGCATGCTAGTATTCGGCTAAGCTCGTTAGCAGCTTTAGCAATGGGGTAAACTCATGCTCTTAGGTAAACAGATGATAGATAAATCTTACTTGAAAAACAAGTGTAACACGCTCAAACCTATAAAAGTGTTGGTGAGATTCAAAGCGTGGTTAATTTAATCTTGGAAATACTCACTTTAACCACTAAATAGTACAAAAAAAATAAGAAGAGAAAAATAATAATAATACTCTAAGAACATCCACTATAGAGTTTTTTTATGGGGTTGAGCAAAAATACAATAATATTCTAAGGATTATTTGTTCTACCTAGAATGAAAGATGAATTAGGGTTGAGCAAGACAATCCTATTTAAAGAGGCGATATAATATTTTGAGGACATCTTTTCTGTATACTTTGATTATTTAATTTATTATTGTATCTCACATGTTTTTTTAAGTATGAAAGTGTCTAGAAGTTATAAAGAGATCAATCTAGTTGTTGTGATAGCTTCGGTTTATTCTTGCAAAAAATAATGTTACCTTATTGAGAAATTAGATGGTGAATGAGTTGAGGTTGCATCTGCATTGTAAGTCGTGGGCTTATTGTCCATCACGGGTAAAACTTTGGGAATGTATGAGAGCGTAATAAGAATATGGAGCATTATTGCGTAAGAGCACCCGCAACGCATTCCTCGAGTGGCTACTCGAGGAGGGCATTGCGGTCGAGTAGGTGCGTTGCGGCGGGGGGCGACTCGAGGAATGCTCGAGTGCTCGGGTAGCACTCGAGCGGCGCACGCGCCCGAAATAAAAAAAATAATTATTTTTCAACGGCTTTTTCGTCCTATTTTCGATTTTTTTTTTTTTTTCAAACGGCTCTTTTACCGTTGAGCCCATTTTCCTTTTTTTTATTCTTTTTTCTCTATAAATAATACTTCTCCCTCATTCATTCATCACAACTCATCACTTTCATTCATCACAACTCACTCCTTCTTCCTCCTACAATTTTTCTTGCAAAATATCATATTCGTTCTTCCAAAAATGTCGTCACCTGAACATGATTCTTCGCCCGATTCCGACGAAGTCGCTGAAAAGTTCATGGAGTTGGTTGAGTTGCAGAAACAACTGCTTCAATCATACTGCCCCCAACCGGCGCCAGAGCCGGCGCGTGCCAAAAGTCCCCTGTGATCGTGAAGAGGCCCATGTACGTCTTATGCAAGACTACTTCATCGACAATCCAACGTACGGCCCTACTTTTTTCCGGCGTCGATTTCGCATGCAGAAGGAGCTGTTCTTGCGCATCGTCGAGGCTGTTCAAGGTGAAGATATTTTCTTCCATATGAGCACTGATGCACTCGGTCGAGATTCTCTTTCTCCTTTGCAGAAATGCACGTCGGCTATCCGCCAATTAGCCACCGGGGTTAGCGCGGATGTGTTCGATGAGTATTTCAAAGTGGCGGACTCAACCGGTCGTGTATGCCTAAAGAAGTTCTGCAAGGCGGTCATACGGGCTTTTGGAGCCCATTACCTGCGCCGTCCAACGGCAACTGACGTGCAACGCCTACTTCATATGCACGAGGCGAGACATGGTTTTCCCGGGATGCTCGGGAGCTTAGACTGCATGCATTGGGCGTGGAAGAACTGCCCAAAGGCGCGGTACGGCGCATACACACGCGGGGATCAGGGAGAGCCCACCTTGATATTGGAGGCCGTTGCCTCTTTCGATTTGTGGATTTGGCACGCCTTCTTCGGCGTCGCTGGTTCAAACAACGACATCAATGTGTTGAATCAGTCTCCTCTCTTCTCCGACGTGTTAGGAGGAACTGCGGCGCCGGTGGTCTTTCATGCCAACCAGCACGAATACCGGATGAGTTACTATTTGTGTGACGACATATATCCGGAGTGGTGTTGCCTCGTGAAGAGTCCATCAATGGCAACCAATCCGAAGGAGGCAAGGTTCAAGAAGATGCAAGAATCGGCACGGAAGGATGTGGAACGCGCCTTCGGAGTCCTTCAAGCTCAGTGGGGAATCATTTGAAGTCCGGCGCGCAATTGGTACGTAGAGCACCTGAAGGACATCATGTTGTGTTGCATCATTCTCCACAACATGATTGTGGAGCACGAAGGTGAAGCGGCTGCCAACTGGAGAGATGATGACGGGGCGTCTAGTAGTGGTTCGACGGAGAGTGTTGGACAAACACCGGTGTCCTTCGAGGAATATGTGCGAAGGGATAGCCTTCTTCGAGATAGACAACTACATGCTCAGCTCCGATATGATTTGATGGAGCACTTTTGGGCACGTTTCGGACCTCTAGGGCCAGAGTAGTTAATTTTTAGGAATTGTTTTTATTTTATTTAAGTTTTATGTAATATTTAGGATTTTATAATTATTGCAATTTAAATTTGAAATAAATTGTGTTTTTAAATTTGTGCAATTAAATTTAAATGAAAAACATAAAAATCAAAACTAATGTTATCAAGTAGGCTATCAAGGAACCCCAATGCAGCACTACCTACTCAATAACACAACCACTATCAAGTAGGCTATCAAGTAAACTATCAAGGAACCCCATTGCGGATGCTCTAAGTTTCTTTATATCTTAATTTTAGATGGTAGATTGTTTTTCCGAACAAGACCTCCTAAATGTAAGTGTGTTATCAGCAAATTGGGTGACCAATTTATATGTACTATTCTTTAATGTTGTAGTACATTATTAAGTATTGGTTTCACTGACTGTGCTACTAATATTTATTATGAGTATTTATGTGTAAAGATATGTAAGATTTTATTTTATTTTATTATTATTGTTATTATTATTATTATTATTATTATTATTATTATTATTATTATTATTATTATTATTATTATTATTATTATTATTATTATTATCTGCAGGTTCCACTTACTCGCAATTAACACTAGCTGATAAGGTATTAGAGGCACACACTCTCCCTCCCTCTTCTTAATCTTTTTCTTGAAATGGGAGGAGAGCAGTCATCTACTTGATTATTTGTTGTATCAATTATAATATGTCAATTCAGATGATGTTTATTTTTCTTAATTGAAAGTATTGCAGTTGAATTTGTTTACTATATTAATGTTCGGTGTTAAAACTATTGATTTGTCAAATATTTATGCAGATTGTTTCCAAATGTTTCGGATGCATTTAATATTTTTTTTTGAAACGACAAATAACAGTAGCATATGCTAAAAGAAGATTTTTAAAGAAAAAAAAAATTGAAAGTAAAATTTTTAAAATTTAAATTAATACAAATCTAATTAGGATGTGCATGTCGTAAGACGAGTTGAATGTTTTTGCAATTTTATGTTGAAAAAGATACATTAGAAAATATTGCTGATGTTGATGAGATTAAATTAATGATTTTTTATCTACAAATGTTAAACGATTTCGTGTCTTAAGTTATGATATTGTATTTGTGTGTGTGTCTTATGCTATTGTATTGTGTGTGTATTCCACGTGAATGTCCATATATAGAAATCATTTAAATTGTACATGGAATTTTCAATTTTGTAGATCATTTGAATCGTACATGGAATTTACTGTTTGATTTATTCTATAAGTTTTCTTATATTATGGCCCTTATTTGATATTTCTTCTTTTGTGGCCAACATCTATTTCTAATTATAATATAAATGGTTTCTATATGGCCTTTATTTCACATCTATTTCCAACACTATAGGCCAAATTAATTTCTATAAAATGATTTATAATTATAAATGGTTTGTACGTGTAATGTAGCTATAGGTTGTAAAGTTTGTGGAGGATTTAGTGGACGTATGATTTGTGGGTCTACTCTAGTAGTAGTGATTATATTATTAGTAATTATTAGTCTTGTGGATTATTTGATTAGAATACACAATTAGCAATAGATTGGTGAGCTGTGTATTCTTAACAAAGTTGTTAAGCTAGCAAATTTTTAAACGTTGATAATATCAATATATTATAAGTTGGGTGGGAAAGAGCGTTTGAAAAAGGGCGATTAGGTGAAATTTGCAACCACAAATATCTAAACAACTATATATCATATAGCCAATCGGACTTAGGTCAGCAAAACACCAAACCCAACTGCCCTGTTACCTAAACAATTATTTTTATTTCATTCAAAATTTTCTCTTTTTCATTACTCTAGGACAATTAATTTGTCCAAAGTCCAAATCTATCCCCCGAATTATTGGATAGCTCAGATTGGATTCGGTCGAATTGCAGTCAATAAAGTTTGCATTAGTTTTTATATAATTAGTTTGACTTTAATCTAATTAAATTTGTGAACGTAATTTCAGTTGGGCTTATACATATTTTTGGCTTGAAAATTTGTTAAGAACATAACTCTACTTAAAGATGTTAATAAATTTAAGGGATAACTATAGCTTTTACTCCTCTCAAAAACAAAAACAAAACAAATTAAAAAAACATATCCATATAAATTAAAAGGTTTTTTTATAACGCAAAAACTTAAATGAGCGCCGTGTATTTTTTGCGCTCACATGGTGCGCGCTAAATATATATTAAAAAGACAAAATTAATTGTCGCTCACCAGACCATAGTTGCCTTGCCTACACGGGACTTATTTGACCCACGCGTTCCACCATTAGATAATCGCACGCGCCATCGCTTATGTGACAATTAAACGAATACAATTAATAGAATTTTTGAAATAAACTGTCTGCCCGTGAATAGAATTTTTGATTATATCAAATGATTTATAATAAAAAAAGATTGATCCAAAATAAGAGATTATCCCCTTCAAAAAAATAATAATAATATTTTAAATGACATTTGAAATAACACTTTAAGATTTAGAATGATACTTAGGCATTTCGAATGACACTACAAGATTTCATTGAATGTTGTAGTGTCATTTGAATGTCATAGTGTCATTTTTAAATCTTGTAGTGTCGTTTGAAATCTTGTAGTCTCATTTCGAATTGTTATAGTGTCATTTGAAATCGTGTAGTGTCATTTGAAATGTCGTAGTGTCATTTCAATTGTTGAAGTTTCATTTGAAATGTCATAGTGTCATTTGAAATCTTGTAGTGTCATTTCAATGGTTGAAGTTTTATTTGAAATATCATAGTGTCATTTGAAATCTTGTAGTGTCATTTCAATTGTTGAAGTTTTATTTGAAATGTCATAGTGTCATTTGAAATGTCATAGTGTTATTTGAAATCTTGCAGTGTCATTCAATTGTTGAAATTTCATTTGAAATGTCATAGTGTCTTTTGAAATCTTGTAGTGTCATTTCAAATGTCATAGTGTCATTTCAAATGTCGTAGTGTCATTCGAATAGTCAAAGTGTTATTTCAAATGTCATAGTGTTATTTGAAATCTCATTGTTCATTTGAATTGTTTAAGTGTTATTTGAAATGTCCTAGTGTCATTCGAATTCTTGATGTGTCATTTGAAATCTTGTAGTTTCATTCGAATTATTGAAGTGTCATTTGACATGCCGGAGTAGTGTTGTTTGACATGTCATAGTGTCATTTGAAATCTTGTAATTTCATTCGAATAGTTGAAGTGTCATTTAAAATGTCATAGTGTCATTCCAATTGTTGAAGTATCATTTAAAATGTCATCTTGAAGTTTTAACTGAATTGTTGAAGTGTCATTTAAAATGTCGTAGTGTCATTCGAATAATCAAATTGTTATTTCAAATATCATAGTGTCATTTGAAATCTTTAGCATCAGTTGAATTGTTGAAGTGTCATATTTGAAATGGCATAGTGTCATTTGAACAAATGAAGTGTCATTTAAAATGTCATAGTGTCATTCAAAATGTCTTAGTGTCATTTGAAATGTCATAGTGTCATTTCATAGTGTCATAATGTTTAGGGTTTAGGGTTTAGGGTTCAGTGTCATTTCAAAAAGGTGCAAAATTTAACAAAAAACACGCCTAAAAAAAAACTAAGTATTGAAAGAATGAAACTACGTAGTTAAAGAAAAGAAACTATAGAAAAACACAAAAAAGGAAAGCTGAAAAATCTCAGAAAAATTTTGCCAAAAAAAAAGGTGCAAAATTTAACAAAAAACACTAAGTATTGAAAGAATGAAACTACGTAGTTAAAGAAAAGAAACTATAGAAAAACACAAAAAAGGAAAGCTGAAAAATCTCAGAAAAATTTTGCCAAAAAAAAAGGTGCAAAATTTAACAAAAAACACTAAGTATTGAAAGAATGAAACTACGTAGTTAAAGAAAAGAAACTATAGAAAAACACAAAAAAGGAAAGCTGAAAAATCTCAGAAAAATTTTGCCAAAAAAAAGGTGCAAAATTTAACAAAAAACACGCCTCCATAGAGATTCGAACCAGTGACCTTGCTGATTATAACATAGCGCCTAACCAAATGGGCAAAACAGTTGTTTGCCTCATAACATATTCGTTTTATATTTATACCATAAATCCATTGTAATTGTTTTTTTTTTTAATATTTAAGGTGAAGCCGGATCCGGGTCGGATCACGACCCAGGATCCGCGCTCACCATATGCGCGCACAAATATAACGGCGCTCACGTAAGTGTGGCTCTTTTTATAAATATTAGTTATATTTTTTTTCTTGAGAATTACAAGAGGTATCAATTATATAATCAAATAAGTCATTCGCAAGCAAGCGATAGCTCTACACCACACAAATATGAGAAAATAACTCCACACAGGTGTTAGGTCCGGAGGGTCTCGAATAGGTGTATGGGGGGGGGGGAATACACCTATAGGCTATTTTTACTCATAAACAGTGGGATCTCAAGATAGAGATCAACACGAAACTTTACACGCAAACTTAGATGCCTATTAACTGAAAGGAATTTTGACCAAACAGGGTTGACGACTGATACTGAAATACTCTTCAGTAATGAGTTATCAGTTAAGTCACTGGAACTTAACTGATGCACGTTAAGGCTTCAGTCGAGTTTGCTAAAACAGAGATGTTACAAGTCTTCCTGACTATCAGATGATAGATCAGTCAGACTGATAACATACGCAGAGGAAATAACTTTGTTTCGAAATAGCCTTTGTGGAGCACGTTGTTAGTCTCAGGTTTATCTTTGCATTTAATCAGTATTCAGTTTATCAATTGAAAGAGCACAAATAAGAATGTAAAACTGAAAGCTGTAAATAACACAGAGATTTTTTACGTGGTTCGGAAAACACTTCCTACATCTACGGTCGGTTGATCGGACCAACAACTTTACTCCGCAAGTGCTTTTACT
Source organism: Salvia miltiorrhiza (assembly GCF_028751815.1). NCBI lineage: Eukaryota > Viridiplantae > Streptophyta > Magnoliopsida > Lamiales > Lamiaceae > Salvia > Salvia miltiorrhiza. The sequence continues at coordinate 19,343,051 of NC_080391.1, read as the reverse complement.
GGTGCACTGCAAACCTATATGTGTGCTTAGCCGGGTGCACACAACCGAATCAACTGAAGATCCAATCTTCAGTACCAACACTTCACTCGCGTTGGATTTTCCACTCCTAGCACGAACCTGCACTAGGATCTCACGGAGTCAGAGTACCTTCCTGAACTCCTTTTCAACTCAAACACTCGATTCTATCTTTCGAATGGAGGTTTGAAATCTTGTCAACTATACTTCAAAGAACAAGTTCTTTGGAGTTAGTTTTGACCTAGGCTTTGGGTAAACAGGGGTTTGCCTAAGGTCTAAGAGAATGTATGTAATCAGCAGTGACTGATTTTTGGCTTTGGTATTCTCTTCTTCGATTCAAGCTTTGGAGAGATTTAAGCTTTTGGCTGAGAAACAATTTTGGCAGAGTTTCAGCTTATGTTGTTGAATCAGTGAAGATTGAAGTGATCCTCGAGCGCTATTTATAGGAGAGGTCTTGAATAGATCCGTTGGCGGAGAACGTCTTCAAGATTTCTTCCGTTGGAGAGCTTTTCGAATTTGGGCTAAGGCTTCAATCTTCGAGGTTCCTTGTTTGGTGAGAACGGCTATGTTGAAGAGCAGGAGATGCGACGTCTCTGACAAAGTAACCACCAAATAGGAATGACCTCTGCAGAGAAAGGAGGATCCTGAGATCTCTGCATTTAATGCGGTTGTACTTTTGGAGTACGTGGCTTCCTTTGAACGTTGGAGGTTCAGTCCGAGGAAGAATGTTTAACTGATACTTGACTTTAGTATCAGTCCGCTGAATCCACGTGGCACGCATTAAGTAATCAGTTCCAGACTGATTCTTCAACTGATACTTCAGTTGGTAACTTCAGTCTTCAGTTCTTCGTCCTTCAGTCTTCAGTCTTCAGAACAACAAACTATACTAGAAAAGAACTCTAACACTTGAGTTCGAACAGTTCTAGTCTATTACAATTAAGGCCTATGGATTTTGGTGTCATCAAAACAAGGATTATGATATTTCAATAAGTTCACAACAACAGGCGAGACCACTATCCACATAAAGGTGGAAAAACTATATCGCACGCATGCATGAGTGAACTCAATACCTCTTCACAAAGGAGAATCTTTGGGTGTCTCAACTTTATTGAACCCAATACCTCTTCACAAAGGAGAATCTTTGGGTGTTTCAGCTTGTCACTTGAGTTAGACCTAATTGGTCCATATACATTAAAAGGTTAATTGCTTGAAAATTCATGAAGTTTCATTTTTTCGAATATTTTTCACGACTTTGTAATTGCTTGAAAATTACAAGAGGTGCCTATTATATAATCAAATAAGTCACTCACAAACAGGCATAAGCTCTACACCACACAAAGGTGGGAAAATAATCGCACGCAGGTGAGACCACTACCCATACAAAGGTGAAAAAACTACATCGCACGCAGACGAGATTGAACCCAAGACATCTTCACAAATGAGAGTCTTTTGGTACTTCAGTCTTGCCACTTGAGTTAGGCCTCATTGACCCATATAAATTAAAAGGTTAATTGCTTGTAAATTCATGAAGTTTCATTTTTTTTGAATATTTTTCATGACTTTTTAATTTTGCATAGTAATGCACCACCTATAAATTTATTCTCACGATAAAATTCGATCAAATTATATGGCAATCACTTATGATTGGATCTTCATTTCTTCAGCAAAAGATAATCGAATGAACTCTAACCTATTAATTGATAGTCGATGATTCTTTTTTAGTGATATTTGTAATCTTGCAAGGTTTTGAAAAAGAAGAAATTTGGCCGGATTTTCTCACCGTGGGACCATTAAGAATAAATTTATAGGTGGTGGATTACTATGCAAAATTAAAAATTGTGGGAAACATCCGAAAAGAAATGAAACTTCGTGAATTTACATGCAATTAACCGTAAACTAAATTATACAAATAATACACACTTAGGATATTTATACCCTTACTGAAAAATATAATTAAATATAATTAGAAATGAAAACAAAAAACAAAAAAGTAAATCTGAATGTTCCAGACTCACGTCTCTCTCTCTCTCGCTTCAGATCCGCCGCCTTCCATTCCTCTACGCCGTGCCGCGCCACTGCCACAACGCCTTGTCAACGCTCTACCTATCTCTATTGGAAAAATTTCCACCTTCCCCTTCCCAAGCTCACGTCTCTCTCTCTTTCTCTCCCTAGATCTGCCGCCCCCATCCCTTGCGCCGCGCCACCGCCTCGTTACCACAATGCACCTCATCGTTGCCTCGCCACAGTGTTGGCACTTTCTCTCTCTCACACAGTTCTGCAACGCTCGACGCTCGATGCTTGATAATCGACACGCGGTGTTCGAGTGTCGAGTAATAGCTGAAATTAAACTATTGTTTGACGCTCGACACTTGATGCTCAACACTCGAATGTTTGACGTTTGAGTTTCGAGCAATAGCTCAATGTGAACTATTGCTTGATGGTTGATCGAGCGCGTGAACGTTGAACGTCAGACATCAAGTCAAGTATGTTAGGATTGAGTATTTGTTTTAATTCAAGTATTAGGGTGTTGGATTTATGAATTGGTGGTGATGGTGGTGTAGATTTGTGAAGCACAATGATTGGCAATGGCGTCGACCGACGACATGCGGTGGTTGTCGGCCGCTGACGAGACTTCTCCTTTTTATTTTCTTATTTTAAAGATTTTTATAATTTAATAAAGGGTTAATGTGCAGATTAGCCCCTGAACTAGACCCCCCTAGAGCGTTTACCCCTCCAGACTCGGTCAAGGCGCGTTGACCTCCCTGAACTCCCGAAACAAGGGTGCAAATAAACCCTTCTGTTAAACGGAGCCCAAACGCTGTTTACTTTTTTTTTCTAGTGGACCCCACTTCTCTCTCATCCCAGTCACCCACACCCTCACCGCCGTTCTCCAGCCGCCGGCTACCACTCGTCGTCATTCCTCCTCACCACCAAAAGCCGTCGGTTCCCTGCATCTGCACCGCACAGAGCGGCCGCGCCACCTCCTGCCACTGCGCCTCCACCGCTACCGCTCTCAACCACCTCACGTCGCCTACCTCCAGTCCGCCGTCGACCCCTGCGCGACTCAACAGCCGCGACCAGTGCTCACGCTGGATCCAGACCCGTCGACCTCTCCACAGATCCAGCCTCTGCGTGCATCAGATGGCCGTGCAAGGCGCGACCTTCTTCTCCAACCAACCGAGTGCAGCGCGACCTTCATCTCTGCACCACAGAAATTTTGGTTCCGCCCACACACAACACCTATCACCGCTGGTCCCTGTTCGATTCAGGCAGCCGCCTTCTTCCGAACGGCGAGCAGCAGCCACCAAATTTCTTTTCTGACGCCAATTAGCCGGTCGTGAACGGCGCGGGCTGGATCTGTGGAGAGGTCGACGGCGGACTGGAGGTAGGCGCGTGAGGTGGTTGAGAGCGGTGGCGGCGGAGGCGCAGCGGCAGGAGGTGGCGCGGCCGCTCTGTGCAGCGCAGATGCAGGAGCCAGCGGTGAAGGTGTGGGCGATTGGGATGAGAAAGAAGTGGGGCCCACCAGAAATAAAAATAAAAAATAAATTTTTTTTAAAGAAAACGGCGTTTGGGCTCCGTTTAACGGAGGGGTTTATTTGCACCCTTGTTTCGGGAGTTCAGGGAGGTCAACGCGCCTTGACCGAGTCTGGGGGGTAAACGCTCTAGGGGGGTCTAGTTCAGGGGCTAATCTGCACCTTAACCCTTTAATAAAATAAATGGTACAAAAGGGTAAAAATGTCTTATATGGGTATACTTTATATATTTGTAAATGGTGGGAATTTTTTAGATTTTTTCGTTTAAAAGGGTAAATATATATCATTTTGCTCCTAAATTTAAATTTAATAAAGTAGAAGCTAATTAATTTGAAATTAAAACCATTAATATTATTTAAATATTATAAAAAATATTGTATATGAATACTCGAAGATCTATCTCTAAAACAATTTATACAACACTCGTAAGTCGTAATACTTTTTTATAACTTGAGAACTGATCTTTCCGATTCAATTTTTAGATTTTACCGATTGACGTTAAGATATAATTCACGATTAATATCTAGAATTCAACATCCGTGGCCACTAATATATTCAGTTAAAGAAAGTTGAAGCCTTGCTACAATTGACATCAAGAAAGAGATGTGAAGTTAAATTATTTTTTGCAAAAAAAAATTATTTGAGTGTCGTGGAATATGCAAATCTCAATATGAAGCCATGTTTACAATAACAACAAATTAGATTCCAATATAAACAAAAACTTGGTGCTCGGTCAACAATCATTCCGATTCTTCCATAATTGCGTGCACCCCTTTTCAACATCAATAATAGAAAACCTAAATTACTTTTAATAATAATAGCTAAATGAAGCTTTATCCAAACCAGCAGCTTTATATATTTAACAAATTCAGAGTCTAGTTGTCATAGAAGCAAGTGGGTCGGGTAAGATCACCTCAAAATTTCAGCATCTTTATAAAATTGGGAAATGCTACTATTCAAATCGGGTTAAGTTATAATCTTATTTTGATTTTTAGTTATACTCCACAATTTAGTTTTGGTTTGTCATATATTGTCATAATACTGAATTGTCAAAAGTGATGTTGTCATTTAAGTGGAATTCTTTTTTGAGGTGGTCTTGGATACAATCGGGTATACCGTACATTCGAGTTGATCCGTACCCAAATCCTGATTTATATTCTGATTTAAATTCACGTCCTGTTCAAATCGTGTAAATGACATTATTCGGATATACAAATGACACTGACTGTAATTGACACTATTATGTTATACAAATGATACTGCGTATAAATGACAATATAACATTGTAAATGACACTGTGTATAATTGACATTATTCAGAAATATAAATGACATTTCCTGTCATTGACACTATAAGATTGTAAATGACACTATAATATTTTAAATAACATTATAAGATTAAAAATGACATTATAACATTTTTAAATGTTACAGTGCCATTTATATAATTAAATAGTGTCAATTATAAGCAGTGTCATTTGTAAAGCTGAATAGTGTCATTTACACGATTTGGGTAAGGATGTGAATTTGAATTAGCATGCAAGTAAAGATCTGGATACGGGTCAATTCGGATGTACGGTACACTCGGGTGTACAAGAGATTTTGTATTCTTTTTTTCCTATATTTTCTTTTATATGGTATATAATTAGTATCAGATCGTTTGATAGGCTAATACTCCATCCGTCTCAATATTCAAGTCTCCTTGCTTTTGGGCACAAGTATTTAGGAGAGTTAAAGTAGATGTAAAATTAGTAGGGACCACATAATTAGTGTTTTATTTAATGTTATTTTATTAACTAATTAAATTGACTAATGAAGTCCGCCCTCTCTCTGTATCTCTCTACCGCATCCGTTCGCTGGCTGTTTCAGCCGTCGGCGAAGCTGTTGGTCGTGACTCATTTTCCCTTTCTCTGGCTCACTGTTCAACCTTCATTCCCAAAATCGAAACATGCAAGTTCAGCCCCAAAACTTCCTCCTCCATCTGGAATCCGCCGCCGCCGCTGCTGTGCTCGACTTCCGGCGAGGCAGCATGAGCTCCACCTTCTCTAATTCCCGCCGACGGCGACGCCACCCCCTAATCTCTCCTCTCACAGATTCCTGCTCTCCTCTCACAGATCTCACTTTTCCTCCCATTTGATTTCTCAACACCCCAAGATTCAATCTTTAAGCCATCATCAGCTAAACCCATCTTCCACAAAAGCAAAAATAATCAAAATCTTCCAAGATTTCCCAAATTTCCCACCTCTGCCTCTCCTGTCGCAAAGGTGGAGACTGTCGCTGCTCTTAACGGCGAGGAGGGTTAAGAGACCACAATTGATAGATCTGCTCTTCACAGTCACCTTCAAACACTTCGAATCACCCTAAGTTCAAAACAGAGAGTGACTATTTTAAAATAAGAGAAACCTTCCCCAAATCAATTGAGTGATATATCTGCGACAAGAGAGTGATAGATCTGCAACAAAACTAATTGTCAAGGCTCGAGGCGGCGGAGGCGCGAGTCTCTATGCTGGATTTGTGAGTGGAGGGATAGGCCGTTCGTTGAAGAGGTTTAGCAGAAGGAAGAGAAAGAGGCGAATTAGGGGTTATGGTTTTGCAGAGGGCAGCGCCGCTGCTAGAAAAACGGGCGACGACTGGCTGTGCGGATGTGTCTGGGAGAGGGATTCGGTTGAGGCGGAGAAAATCAGAGGCGAAGGCGGTAGAGGGATGGGAGGGGGCATCACCTTGTCGTCGCCAGGAGAGGGCAGAGCCCTGGAAGCCGAAAAACGGGCGGCGAGGCGCTGCGATCACCGAGGGAGAGAGAAGAACGGTGGTGGTGAGGCATCGAGAGAGAGAGTGACAAATTTGGGAATATAGGTTAGGGTTAGAAAGAGATAGAGAAGTGTTAATTAATTAACTAATTGTATCCTAATTAATGCTAAAAAGGGAAAGAAGACTAGTTACATGGGACGGCTCAAAAAAGAATACGAGACTTGAATATTGGGACGGAAGGATTGAAGAAAATTAGAATGGAGTGATTATACGATGCCACGTAGGATATGATTTATTTTGCTATAATGTAAAAATTGATTAGAAATATATAAATAAATAAGAATGAATGAGAATTAAAGAAAATTAGAATAAGATTTATTTTGCTATAATATACGTAAGATTAGTTATTAATTTATAATGAATATAATAGGTATTAGATTAAGGTATATAGCTCGTAATCGTATGAAAGGTCTTCACCTTTTGAATGATCTTGTGTAATGTTTTTATTGATGATATATATTCAAACAAAATATGACATGATGGATCTGGGTATGACTATGAGAGACATCTTGAACTGTTAAATGATTTGATAATAAACAGCTTCACGATTAATTTTACAAAAACTTAATAGTATTATCGAAAAACTTGATGTCTCTTTCAAGACACCCAACCATGGACCTCCTCTGAGTGAAGGAAGATGTCTCGGTTTCGGGCCACACTAGACACTGCTCCTCTCTATTCAACTACTAATAAATTAAAGTCCTACTTCAAATTCTTAATTATTTTGTGTGGTTATTTTATTTTTCGAAATTATAAGGTTTCATCGTCTAAGTTAACTAAAATCTTCTTATCCACCAATCTTGATCTAAATTTTATCACTTACTTAGATTTTTTTCCTCTGATTTTTTTAGAAAATTAACCTTTTAAATTCAGGTATCCAAAGAAAAATTCATCGTGACACGATTATTAAAATTTATATTCATTTAATAAAAAGAAGAAAAGAAAAGAAAAGTTTAAACGAATATTCTAATTTTGATGTTCTCCAAAGATTTGTAGACAAAGGTGGATTAGGGGAAACGAACACACTAGCCAGAAACATAAATTAAAGTTTTAAAAAATAATACTATATATATATAGAGAGAGAGAAAGAGAGAGAGGTTCAAATGAGAACCAAGATTTAAAATGAGAACGGAGAACAATCCTCAATTCTTTGATCATGAATATCAACATCATTTTGATAGATGGATGCACCGTTCGAATCCTAGAGGTGAGCAGAATTTTTAATTTTTTCCGAATGCAATTAATTGTATAGTGAATGCAGTAACTTTACATGTCAGTGCAATGTTCTCGGTTCTTATTTTATATTGTGGTTTTCACTGTAACCACCACTATATATACATGTGTATATATATAATATATAAAATCCATATTCACTCTAGCAAAGTATACATTAGATCTCCTTGTACTATTAATTATTCCTTTTTTACTTTCCAAAAGAATACATCAAAATCGGATCAAACACAAACATTTAGAAATAAGGAACCAAATTACCTTCCCAAATTAATAAATTATCCTAAGAAACCAAGCCAACTAAATATAATTTTACTTTAGGTTTCAAAAAAATAAATAATAATGATACTTTAGTTGTGATATATAGAATAATTAATGAAAATATAACAATTAATCTAAGTGAATTTGAAAGCCTCCAATTGAATGATTCTATCCCAATAACAAACTACATCATTTAAAATTCCGAAATACTACTAAAAAAGTAAATGAATGATGAAGAATAAGGCAACGAAAGAGTAAATAAATCAATCGAAAGAAAGTAACATAATGAGCTTCTTGTTTGGTGAATAGATATATTTTGGGAGGATATAATATATGTAATGCGCGTGAACATTAAGAATTCATACACCACCATTACCAATTCTCACTTTACCCATTTCAATCTCACCAGAAAGAGTTCTTCATCTCCGTATCAGTAATTCTCTCTCTCTCTCTACTGTGTATGCATAGTGTACTCTTATCTCCTTTCTCTCTCCTCCTCTCCCTTTCTCTCCCCTGAACTGAAAATCTGTGAGATTTGCTACTGGGGAATTGGACAAATCAGTGCACAGAGCTCACCACAACAAGAGAGAGAAAGAGCCGACGTATTTCCGCCGAGTTCTTCAAAAGCTGAGCCCCTTTATCATATTGGTGGGGTTTGAGGGTTTTCAGCTTCTGGGTTTTGTGCACGACCTATAATGCGGCGAGTTTCGAGGCTTTTACAGGGGTGGAAGCCGATCAGGAGAGCGGCGGCGATTTGATTGATTGAGGCTGTTCATGTTAGAATTCGTCGTTTAATGGAGTTGAGGGTTCGATGTAACCGATGCGCCGGCGAGGTTTCTTCACTCCCGAGATTTGAACTGAATCTTGCTGTCATTTGCGTCAAGGTGAAGATTGAATTTGATTTTTGTTGAGCTAATGTTGGACACTAGAAAAATGGATAATTTTTGGTTCCGTAATTGTTTAATTGTTTATTTACTCTATGACGAGCATTGGTGCTTTAAACTGGGGATGGTTGTTTATGGAAGGTGGGTGTGTGTATTTACTTTCTTATTTGGTATCTTCGGGAAAAATTCCTTTCTGGGTTTCTTTGACATTTTCTTTTATAAATTGGATTCAGTGTTTGCTTAATTGGCTAATTTTTGTGGCTCTGTTGTCTTTTCATTCCTCAGAGAGGCTCATTTTTTTGTTAAAATTTATATTCATGTATGCTACATTGGTAGCTATCATTTTCTGGGTATACTGGGTTTCATTCGGTTTACTTGAGGGGCTGTTTCTTCAGCTCTGCTAAGCTTATGGAGTTTGTATTTCTCTCAATGAATTTGGAGTTCTTTTGCAAAGGACAAATTGTTTAGATCTTCTAAATTTCCTAAGTTATCTCCATCGATCTCAGATATTATTGGTGTTGCTTCTCTTGGAAGCTGCTTTTGCAACGACTCAAGGATTCCAATCTCAAAGGCGAGTGCTTGATAAGGACAAAGAGAACATACTATCACATTCTTGCATTCATGATCAAATCATCGAACAAAGGAAGAGACCTGGTCGCAAGGTTTATTCTGTGTCTGCTCAGGTCTATGTTGAGCCTGATATTTCCAAGTCCCTAAAGAGAAAGGGACGCGGGCTGCTCGGTGTTTCTGAATTTCCAGTGTGGCATACCGATGCTAAACAACCGATTAGAATTTACTTAAATTATGATGCTGTTGGACATTCTTCAGATAGAGACTGCCGGAATGTGGGGGACATTGTAAAGGCAAGTGTTTTCAGAAACATGAAAGATTCTGTTTATGCAGGTGATTGGGTACTGATGCTGGATTTTTTGTTTCCTTTTCCAGTTGGGGGAACCAGCTGGAGCCTCTTACTCTGGTGCACCTTCTTGTAACCCTCAAGCGGATCCTCCTATTTATGGGGACTGCTGGTATAATTGTACACTAGATGACATAGCCGAGGAGGACAAGAAACTTCGTCTTCGCAAGGTTTTGTTTTATTTTTTGTTCTTGTTGTATGGTGGTAACTGTAACCTAGACAGAATTAGTCGAATGCAAAAATGGAGGTTGGTTAAGAAATTTCTTGTCAACTATTTTCAGGAGTTTGCTGCATGCCATTGCTAGGTAGATTACTGAAGGGTGTAGCTTGAAAAATATATTCTTGAAGCTTATATAGGTCCTTGCTAGTTATTCCTTCTAATCCTTGAACTATTCCATATTGGAATAATATGCTAATTCTTGTACAGGCTCTTGGGCAAACGGCAGATTGGTTCAGAAGAGCGCTCTCTGTTGAGCCTGTGAGGGGGAATTTGCGGTTGAGTGGATACTCTGCTTGCGGTCAAGATGGAGGTGTGCAACTTCCCAGGGAATATGTGGAAGGTCTATCTCTTGCAAAAGACTAACACTTCAGATGATTAAATATTCCATCTATTGGTTTTCTCAAAATCTCGGCGCTATTAAATGCAAATTTCTATCTTTTCAGAAGGTGTAGCTAATGCAGATTTAGTTCTGTTGGTTACTACAAGACCAACAACCGGGAACACTCTTGCTTGGGCTGTTGCATGTGAACGAGATCAATGGGGTCGTGCTATTGCTGGTATGGTTCTTTGATTTGAATTAGCTGTTATATATATATATAGTTAGCATTAAAGGTGAAAGTTCAATGACTAGGGCATGTGAATGTTGCACCTCGGCACTTGACTGCTGAAGCGGAATCATTACTTTCTGCTACCCTAATCCATGAGGTAAGTTAAATCAAGCAAACACTTAAGAAGTTAGGTTGCTTAGTTAATTGGAAGTAGTGAAGTTTGCCTTTTGTAGGTTATGCATGTTCTTGGATTCGATCCCCATGCCTTTGCTCACTTTCGAGATGAGAGGAAAAGAAGGCGTATTCAGGTAAATCATAAAATGATTTTCAACGTATTGGATATCAGGAACTTTATCATTGGACCACCACTGTGTATTTAAGTTTAATCAGATTGTCACTTACATTGTAGAACTAAAATGCCATTTTCCCACATTGAATATGATGGTGCAGGAGTCTTATCTGGTTTAAGAGTCTTCTTAGTTGGATCTTGGTATTTAGGACCTCAGGGAAGGACTGACAAGATAAAACATGTAATAAATCTAATATCTTTTAAAATCTCATGCAGTTAAGTTTTTAACCTGCCATAATCTATGAAAAGCAAATTAACTTTCAACAACTTAATATACTCTGCGTGCTTTCTTACTGTTTATACTAGTTTAATTCTGTTTTGGTTATGTAGTTTGATAGCTCGTTGCATTGAATTAAAGTGCAAAGTTGTGTCAGAAAATTTCTGCCGTATCTGCTATTTTCAGGAATTAAGATTGGAATCAATTTTTGGTTTCTTCCTTATAAAAAAGAGGCACAAACTTTTACATGCATAATCTCATACGTATGAAACCCATTATATAGAAAAGTCTATAGTACACTGGGAAGATGTTTTGGCAACTACTAATCAGTAATCCCATTGTTATGGAGCCGTTCCCAACACGGGCCTTTTTTAATAATTTGATAATATATTTATTTATTGTTCATTCTGTAAATGAGACAACCATGTATGTGTTTCACCTTAATAAAACTGTAATTAATGTCCCAACCAAAGATGCAACTATGAGTTATCAGGGGAAATACAGCTGCTTGACCCCCACTTTAGCTGAGTGATTTTCCTCACAACTAACATGGTTGTAAGATGTATCCTCACAACTATTTCATTATCAAATCTCTTTGTAGGTAACAGAACAAGCTATGGATGAAAAACTAGGACGAATGGTAACAAGAGTGGTGCTTCCTCGAGTTATCATGCACTCTCGCTATCACTATGGGGTAGGGTTATCATGTCCCATTTTGTCCAAATTTCTATTGTAAATGGTTCTTATGCTGGCAAATGTCGAGAAGCATTATTTTGATTTAATTTCCTTGTGTAGTTTGTATATGTAGATTATATATGTAGATTATATATATATGTATATACATATAAGGGATAAAGCTTTACAAATTTTCGGTTCGCAGGCTTTCTCTGAGAATTTTACTGGTTTGGAGCTTGAAGATGGCGGTGGGCGTGGCACATCAGGTCGGTTGCCATATTATTTTGCATTCACGCCCAACAATGATGTTACCTTTTTTTTATATTGTCATCCAAATTTTTTTATTTTATTTTTACATTTTAATCCAGACTTTTAGGATTTAGTATCACCATTTTTAATTCGGTGCGTGGAACGGTTTTGAGACAGTGAAGATATATGTCTCACAAAAATTCAAATCCAAATGCTCTTGTAGAGTCTTTACCTTAGGTTGCACACATTAGAGTAAGGTAGAGAGTGGCTGATGCCTATAGTTTTATAATTAATAATTTTTAACACAGGATCTCATTGGGAGAAAAGACTTCTAATGAATGAGATTATGACGGGCTCAGTTGATACAAGATCGGTTGTTTCTAAGATGACACTCGCTTTACTTGAGGACAGTGGATGGTACCAGGCTAATTACAGCATGGCAGACCATCTTGACTGGGGCCACAACCAGGGAACTGAGTTTGTTACTTTACCCTGCAATCATTGGAAGGGCGCATATCGTTGCAACTCAACGCAGTTTTCTGGATGTACATACAATAGGGAGGCAGAAGGCTATTGTCCTATTGTAAATTACAGTCGTGATCTTCCACAGTGGGCTCGCTACTTCTCACAAGCTAATAAAGGTGTGGTCTGCTGTTGCCTCCATTGAATTGAACTTGTCTAAGCTCCTTTACAAGTATTGTCCTACTATGTCATCTTTTATTATTCTTCTTAACTGTATGTGTATCGTTTTTACTTGTGGTTCTGGGTAGCATGTCAATTCAGACTCTTGTCTACAGGGCATGATAGGTCAAAAGTCCCATGCATTGGGTTCTTTTATCCTTCTGCAGTGTTTTCCCACTTTCCAATGCAAGCTAGTCTGTCAACTTGAAGTTGCTTGAACCATACCTAATAATGAGGTTATTAACTTGAACTCTAATAATAAAGTTTGGAAAATGATGAAAGATACATGTTTTGTAACGGTCTGGGTCTGCAGGGGTGGGGCCTGGTAGCTACATAATAGCACAACAAACTCCACCAGCTACTATATGCATTCATTCTCACTTTGCGAAAATCGTTAACCCACAAGAGTCCTTTGAGCCCACCTATGAATCCTTGAAACATGTGGTTGTCATCCAGTGTGGGGACATTACATGCTTACAAGTCCATCTAGTCTGATGTTATGTGAAGATCCTGAGTTAATGTTGGCTTGGGATTTGCTCAGGCATTTTTTCAAGATGGATGATTCAGTTGGAACTTTGAAGTATCCTGTCATGTCATATGCATTAGTGTCAACATCTATCGTAGTGTGAAATTATGTATATTTAGTGCACATTTCACTTCTATGATATCCTATATACCTTTTGTGCATTCATTTTGCATCTTTATTGTAGTCCCTGTAGTTTACAATGTGGTTAATAGTATTTCATACTTTCTCATTTCAACTGGCTTGGTGACCGTGACAATGTGCTTGTTATTCTTTGCAGGCGGTCAGTCATCATTGGCTGATTATTGCACATATTTTGTAGCATATTCTGACGGTTCATGTACGGATACTAACAGTGCTAGGGCACCTGACGGTATGTTGGGTGAAGTGCGGGGAAGTAATTCAAGGTGAACTTTTTATTCTACTGTTTCTGGACAATTATAAAATTCATAAATGACAGATAATTACAGTTCTCGTATCCTTGGATAACAGGTGCATGGCCTCAAATTTGGTGCGTACTGGGTTTGTTAGAGGGTCTACTACCCAGGGAAATGGTTGTTATCAGCACAGATGTTTAAACAACTCACTGGAGGTACAGTTTGCTCTATAAACATACTTATACATGTGTGTGTGTGTGTGTGTGTAGTTTTGTAGCTAGTGCTTGTAAAGCTGATATTGATCACCCTTTTCCATATTTCGGGACATATTGATTTGTTAAATATTTGAAAAACTTAAAAACTATTTAATTATTCAAAGATTTAATATTTAGGCGTGAGAAATGAGCAAAACAGCAGGCTGTGATGCCTTCCAATTTAATCTACCATTAAGCTTCAGACTTCAGATAATGCATGCATATCTTCAACTATGACTCTAAGAGTACATTTTTGCTTTCTTGCTAGGTTGCGGTGGATGGACTTTGGAAAGTATGTCCTCAAGCTGGTGGACCCATTAAATTTTCTGGCTTTAATGGTAACATCATTGGTTTCTATAGGTTTATCTGTCTTGTGCACATGTGCAGTCACAAATTAATGTGTCCCTTTCATTTATAAGTTTCCTTATGGATTATTGTCACGTGCATACTGCAGGTGAACTGATCTGCCCTGCCTATCATGAACTATGCAATGTAGATCCTGCCCCTGTATCTGGTCAATGTCCTAATGCCTGTTATTTTAATGGTGATTGCATTGACGGAAGATGTCAGTGCTTTCTGGGGTTTGATGGTCATGATTGTAGCCAGCGTGAGTGGTCTAAACTTTTATTTCACGCTTAAACTGCAACCCCTATCTGTTTCCGAACTCGACTCCTCGTCTGTTTGTAGGATCTTGCCCTAACAACTGCGGGGGTCATGGTGAGTGCCTTAAGGAAGGTGTGTGCAATTGTGAACCTGGGTACACTGGAACTGACTGTTCTACAGGTACTGCAATCAAATTGATTCGTCTTTTATTAGGCTTGGTTTGTTTTTTTCATAAATTGTGCGAGAGAATCTCGACTTTGTTGGTGGGCTTTGCTTGCTAAGTAAAGTGTCCTATAGTTTGAATCACATGCCTCAAAAGATTCATTCAACATAATATTTCCTAGAAAGAGGTGTCGGCCTGGGTTGGATGCCATGCTACATGCGCAAAACTTGAGTGGTGCGCATGATAAGACTTCATGAGAAATTCTAGAAGTCTAATAATCTCGGAACACAAAGTTTTCAGTTTCTTAGCTGTCCGATTATATATATATATTAACTTAGGAAAAGCCAGAGAAGTTAATGTTGAAGTGCGAAGATTAAGCCTTGCTCAATTTTTAACTGTTAAGGCATCTTGCATGAACATAAAATTTATTGAAATTCGATAATGTCTTTAGGAAAAAGCAATTATTTTTAATACTATTTTCGAAAGTGCCTTCAAATAAGTCCCCCTTTTGATTGAGCCGATTGGCTATCTGCAGCCACTTGTGACGAACAATGCAGTCTTCATGGTGGGGTCTGTGACAACGGTGTCTGTGAATTTCGTTGCTCAGACTATGCTGGCTACACATGCCAGAACAGTTCCACGCTTCTCCCAAGTCTCTCGGTGTGCAAATCTGTCCTTGAGAACGATATGTCGGGGCAACATTGTGCACCTAGTGAGTTAAGTATCCTACAACAGCTAGAAGAAGTTGTCGTGATGCCCAACTACCATCGCCTTTTCCCGGGTGGCCCTCGGAAGTTTCTAAATTATATCAGAGGCAGAGACTGTGATGGAGCTGCCAAACGATTAGCCTGCTGGGTGAGTTTCTTCACAATCTTTTAACTGTCTTTATAAAATGAAAAAACTGCATTACTTGTCTCCTGCGCTATTAGGTTTTTTTTCTATTGAGCACTTCAAACTTTTGTTTTACGCATTGAGCCTCGAAAGCACCGTTTTACAATTCTTTTAGCGCATTGTATCATTCATTAATAGTTATATTATAAATTCTTACAAGTTTGACCTTTATATTCATAAAATTTGCTAAGAGTTATTATTGTGTTTGGTTGGTTGAACTAGATATCTATTCAAAAGTGTGAACGGAATGGGGACAACCGGCTACGAGTATGCCACTCTGCATGCCAATCATATAACTTAGCGTGCGGGGCTTCACTGGATTGCTCGGACCAGACCTTATTTAGCAACGAAGAAGAGGGGGAAGGTTTGTGCACGGGCTGGGGCGAACTGAGTTCTTGGTTATGATTATATTAATTTCTGCGACGTAGCATTCCCGTAAGGGACTATGTAAATTGTAGGGAGCTTTAGCTATCATTTTTTCTTCAATCTCTGCCATATTTGGATAGGCTTTGTAGGAAGAAAAAAAAGGGGGGGACAGGCACGTATTGCAGGTGCTTCAGTTTAGAATTTCATTTTCCCATCCCAAAAATGATTGGGATGGATTGATATTTAAGTTTTGGCTTTCGAAGAAAGTCCACATGTAAAGAGTGAGTGAGTGAGTGAGAGAGAGAGCAAATGTATCTCGGCTGAAGGCTTTTGTGAAATGTAAGTCTCAATTCGTCGTCTTTAACTTAATATTCTCTCGCTTTCAGCCAAATTTGCAGTGTTTATTGTCTCCATTTATACAAGGACGAGTGAAGAGATTTTACATTCCTAACAACCTTCTTTAAACCTCATGTATTCTAACATGCCTACTCAATTTAACCACGTTTAAAAATGTGAGTTAAGTGTTTTTATTAGTCGGGTGAAGAATTAATCAACTTTTTTGTAAAAATATTCGTGTTCGTGATAAAAGATCTCTTTTGCTCTAGAAAAAGGAAATCATAGTTATCTAGAATGCATAAGCCTGCTAACATACGCTTTCAAAAAAAAAAAAAAGAGCTGGTAACCTAAAGTAGCTAGTCTCTGCTTTAACCCAAAAATGTGTATCATAGAACTGTTTTACATTAATATTTGATAAAGTAATTTTTTTAAGATAATGATTTTTTTTAATTCTTAATTGGACTCAATATGCAAATTAATTATTTTAATAAATTAATAAGATGAAGCAGTCCAATAATACTTGATTACAAAGCGAGTCCAAATTTGAAGAAAGTAACCCACTAACTGCCAACCAACTTGTTTGGTTAACCACCAAACTTCATGGTGATGAAGTGCGATGTCGAGTACATAAATATATGCTCTCTATTCCTTTTTTTTTGGGTATGTCTTGGTCTTGGCCTTTGCCTTTTACATTTCATTACCCACACTAATTAATCAATAGCTCAAAAACAAAATCTGCCGTCTATATATACATACTACAAAAAAAACAGCCAACGAAAAGTTCAAATAATTCTTACTACAAATGAGAAAATTTTCATGGGATAAATGCAAGTAATAAGAATTTCTAGCATCCGATGCATGCATCTGTTTATATTTATATATATATTTATAGGGAATGGCTAAAATAAGAGCATTTCTTAAGATATAAAATAAGAATCATTTTCAACCCTTAGATCATCAAGATCTACGGTTGATTCGTAATCCTGTTGGATGTATTTATGGTCCTGAGTTCGAATCCCAAAGGTAGCAAAAATTTATTTTTCACAATTCATACCTTTATACAGCGAATTCATACGTTTTCTACATAAAATTCATACATTAAAAATTGCTCTTATTTCTTATTTTAAGATGTGCTCTCACGGTAGCCCACCCCTTTATATATATATATATATATATATATATATATATATATATATATATATACATACATACACACACCAATTATTGGGTGCGACGGTCGCACAGCCGTGCGATGGGTTGACCCGCGCCTCAAACCCATGCTTCTGACCCGGAACCCTGACCCGCGCTTTCAATTATTACATTTGTTTATAATAATTGTTACTTTTAATAGTATAGTATATACATTTGTTCGCATAAATGTATATTTATGTTCATATAAGTAGTTAATATCAATATTGTGAAAATTGTAATGTTTTAAAAACATTATCTTTCTTTATAATAATAATAATAATAATAATAATAATTACTTTTTATTATAACAATAATTAATTTTTATTACAACAATAATTACAATTAATATAATATTTTTGAAATATTACAATTCTCCATATCAAATATTACTTTTTATTATAACAATGATTACTTTTAATAAGCATAAATAATTACATTATTATTTGATCAAATAATTATTATCGTAAGAAAAAGTAATTATTGATATGTATAATGTTTTATATTGAATGAAGGTAAATATTTATATTAACATAAGTATACATTTGTGCGACCAAATGTATATCTTATGCTTATTAAAAAGTAAATACTCTTATTAGGGTTTAGTGTTTAGGTTTGGGGTTTAGTTTACAGGGTTTAGGGTTTAATTTACATAATTTAGGGTTTAGAAAATATAATACTTTATATTAAATGAAGGTAAATACTTATATTTATATAAGTATGTATTTGTGCGAACAAATGTACTCCCTCCGTCCCAGTATTTATGGCCTACACCTTTTCGGCACGGAGATTAAGGAGAGTAGAATTAAGATAAATGTGCTTGCTTAGTTGTTTGTTTAAGGAATTAAGATAAAGGTGATTTCTTACTTGTTTTCATTTAATTAAGCTGTTCCAACACTTCTCAAAACACTGAATCAAATGAGGGGAATGGAGGAGTTTAATGAATTGATTAAGGAGATCAAAAAATGCAAATTAAACCAACAAATATTTCAATTATTCCCAAGTATTCCACAAACGTCATATGATTTTCCCAAGTATTCCACAAATTGCAAATTAAACCAACAATCTTTGCAAATCCTATGAATCTCACGCATAAACTAAGAACAAAATTACAAAAATTAAACTGGAGACAGCAGCGGAAACCTCAGCAAAACATGGAACATTCAAGCAGAAAACCGCAGCAAAAATTACAATAATCTACTGATTTCTTTTACAAATCCTATCAATCTTCAGCAGAAAATCTCAACATAAACAACAATTACTCGTGGGTTTCAAAATTACTCGAGAAATCGTGAGGGTGGAGGTCGTGGAGGCGGTGGAGGTGGTGCGCAAGCGGAGGGTGGAGGAGGCAGACTAGGCGACGACGATTTTTAATACTGCAAATCAGCCAGAGTTGAGAGAGAGATCGGCAACAGCCTCTTGTAGATGGTGGCAGCGACTTCGCCGCAGGAAGGCGGCAGCGGATGAGAGGTAAGCAAAAAGCTTGGGATTTTTTAAAAAAAAATTGGGGATTTAGGGGTGGGTGGAGGAGGCGACGACGTAATAGAGAAGGCGGCGGCGGGGATAGTGCAGGGGCGGTGGAGGTCGGCGGCGAACAGATCTGGCTGTGGACGGCGATGGACAGATCTGGCTGTGGACGGCGGTGGACAGATCTGGCGGCGGAGAAATCTGGCTAGCCGACGGACGGCGGTGCCACTACTAGGGTTCGGACGGCGGTGGCTGCGAGAGGGAAAGGTGGGAGAGATGGGGAGAAAGAGAGACCGATGGTTGTGGAGAAGGAGAAGAGAGAGAGAGGCGGTGGGTTATGTGGGTAGGATGAGAGAGAGAGAGTAAAAGTGTATTGATTAAGAATTTTAATTAAGTCCTAATTATGGCCCAAAAAGGAAACAGGCCATGTTACTTGGGACAGCCCAAAAAGAAATACAGGTCATAAATAATGGGACGGAGGGAGTATATCTTATACTTATTAAAATTAACAATTATTATAAATAAATGTAACAATTTAGGATTCAAGATTTCGGGTCTGGGGCGTGGGCCGGGTCGGGCGCGGGCCGGGGCGGACCCCTCGCACCAGAGACCGGCTGATATATATATTCACATGCATTTTTAATTCTCCACTCATTTAGCATTCTTATTAATAATAATTGTATGGTTCTCAAAAAAGTATATACTCCTATATTATTTCGTATATTACACAGTTAAGCTGTGGTAATGTATTGCACTAAATTAATATTCACACATTATGCCAATCCAATGTATAAAGTAGAACATAGATTTGTTTTTTTATTGAATGGATTAACTATGTATGTTAGGACTAACAACATAAAAAGTGAGTGAAATAATAAAGTACGTTCGTTTTGTTATTGTGAAGATGAAAAATAATCATTAAATATCTAAAAAAATAGTCATTAAAATGAAAGAGATAAAAACTAGTCACTCTTAAAATTTTACCCTCATTATTATAATATTTCACAATCATGAGATTACTTAGTCGTGAATTGGTCTTATTTTGTTTATAATTCACAGACACACAACTTTTTAGTCATGAATTGAGCGTATTTTACCTCTAATTTACAACCAAAATACTTTTACTCGTGAATTGACAATATTTTACTTGCAATTTATAATATATAAAAATTATTAATCGTGAATTAACCATATTTTGTGTATGATTCACAACCATGATTCACGAAGCTTCTTATTTGTGAATTAAAGTGAGAACAAAACATAGCAACACTTTCTATCATTTTTATCTTTATAGTTATTTTTTTATCTTTATATTATATATTAGTAAAACGGATATTTTGATATTTTAAGTAATGAAAAAATAAGGATCCATTAATGATATAAATTCAGGTTGAAGGGCAAAAGATGATGAAATAATCGGAGGCAGTGCAAGTGCATGTGCTCGACAAATCATCGTAGGCGTAGCTATACGCCGCCGGGCACGCACTCTTGAACATATCCGAGTACGCTGTCGGCGCGCACGTGTCCGGGCTCGCGTGCGCGCCCGTGCAGCAGAACTCCGGCGTCCCAAACGCCGAGCACGCGCTCCGGCACGCCACCACCGCGCCGCCGCCGTCGACGACCTGCAGCTCCTCGGGGCAGCTGGCGTTGACGTCCGCCACGCACCCGGCGGACTGGCAGTCGCCGGAGCCGCCGGAGGGCTGCACCGATATCCCCACGTTGTAGCCGTCCACGAGGCTCACGTCGTAGAAGTCCTTCCCCCCCGCGCCGCTGCCGATGGTGAACTCCGCTAGGGAGACCGGCGGGACGCCGCCGCCGGCGCACCGGATCGCGCCGCCGCAGTCTCCGGTGGCGCACTGGCCCTCTCCAGCGTCGTTGAAGTTGCACCCGGTCCGGGCCCAGAAACGCCCGGACCAGCCCTCCGGGGCCGGGAGCTGGACGGTGTCTCCGGGGGCCAATGCGAAGCCGCCGCCACCGAGGACGGCGGCGCCGTTGCCGGAGATCGTGCCGGGCCAGACGGTGTAACTGCAGCTGTTTTGGAGAGTGAATAGCGCCGCCGAGGCCATTCTCAACAGCCCTGATCATCAACGATTAATGAAATTAAAATTGAAACAACCAAAATTACAAAAGTAATTAAATTTATTGAATTATCACCTATGGAGAAGAGCTGGAGAAGAAGAAGCAGGAGATGAGGTTGCGATATGCCCACCATTTTAGTAGTAACTTAAAAGCGGCAACCTTCTAAATTTGGCAAGTTAGTGTTGCATATGAATATCTGTCTATTTATAATCACGGAGAGAGAAATCGGTTGTTTCACATTTTCTTGAATTTCGCTTATTTTAATATTTTGATGCTTTTTAAAAATTGAAAGATCAACAACAACTATTGCACGTCAAATGTCAGTTTTAAAAATTGAGAATATTAGATTTGCTTTGAGTACTCATGAAGAGTTCATGGAGAAAGAAAGGCAGTTAAGTGTTACTGAATTAAGAGAGAAATTGAAAATGAAAAATCGAGCTGAAGAAATATAAGAAAGAATGAGAGCTGAGGAAATCGCGGTTGCAATATAAAAATTGTAGAAAGAATGTAACAAAAGAACGAACTAATAGCAACATGAAACGTGGAAGAAAATAATTTAGAATGATTACTTAGTTGAAACAGCCGAGTAACGAGCTATGCGAGCTTATTCGAGCACAATTGAGCCCAAACCAATTTTTAAAATTTAAATGTATATATAGGTAAAATAAAAAGGAGAATTATTATTGGTGATGGTGGTTTTTACCAACATTAATTCTAAGACTTGATTCTTGGATTTACCTGGTTTTGAGCTAATGAGATGGAATAAGATACGTAATTTTTTGATGTTCCCTTCCTCTTCCTTAATGGTGGTTTCTCAAACTCGTTGGTCTTCTTCCTTCATGACTGGATCTTGAGAGTGATTAAAGTATATCTTTCAAATTTTTTCTATGGAATTAATTGGGTAATAATTTGAACTTGAAACTTTCAAAGACTGATATCCATGCCTTTTATAGAGTGCCTGCCCTAAGGGATAATCTGGTAATTCCATCAGTCTGGTACGGAGGGATATTTTCGACCTTTTATTCCTCTTCTTCATTATGGGTGAGGGTAAAACGACCTTTTCTACTTTAAGGCATCTTCTACGTCAGCCGACAAATTGTTAGTTATGGAGGCGATCCCTGCAAAAAGGAGAAAATGACCGCCTACAATCCAGTTATACTAAGTGCTTGTAGGTGCACCTCTTTATTTTCCGTATATGTTCACTTTTAACCCATATTTTCCCATTCTGGTATAACTTCCTCAGATTTGGGTCACTACCTGGTGCCCATTCTCTGATATTAATCTTGGATGTATTCTAAAGAGCTGACTTGGTATCTTATCCTGCTAAGACTAGGTACCCCCTCTCTCAGACTTGAGAGTAACCTCTGGGGCTCTCCTTTCTTTAGGTGGTCCTATAGATGACGTATTCATATTCGCCTTACTAGGTCTCGCTCTGGACTCTTCTTCAGGTACCGCTTCGGGGTTCCGCTCTGGCAAGATTCTCCTTCCTTTCCGAACGGATGGGCGAGGTACTCGGGTTTTTGGTTCTGTCCAGAGGCAAGTAACCAAAGCCCCGAATTTCATCCTCATCAATTATTAACTTTTCGATTGTGAATTCTACAGTAGATGCATCATCTTAATTAATTGATGAATGCATTATTTGAGTTTGAATCTTGAAATGAATAAAAATTTCATTTTTTTTCTCGAATGCATTAAATTTAAGTGAAATGCATTAATTTGATAGAAAACAGTATTGTTCACACGAAAAATGTAGTTCTCATGATAACCATGCCCTATATATAAGGTGTGGTTCTAGTGATAATTTTTTTGTGAGAACCATTATAAATAATGCATCTATTGTAGAAATTAATGCTTCTATTGTCAAAATTAATGCACTAAAAAAAATCCGCTTCTTCAGGATTCGAACTCAAGTGATGCATTTATTTCACAGTAGATCTTAATGATTTCGAGGGGCTAAAAATAGTTTTCTATTTTTATTTTACTAGTAGTTCTTATTTGAACTTGTCCTTATATATATGCAAAATTATCTAAAAATCGGGTAATATATAGTATCAATTTCAAATTTCATCTGATGGTTTTGTTTATTTGCTTTTTGATATTTTTAGTATTTAAATGAATTTTGAATGATAAGAAGGGTATAAAGTGTAATTTTTTTCACTTTGATTGTTAGGTGCAAATTTATGCATACAATCAAATAAAAAAAATGATAATATTGAACACAAATATACATAAGGTAAAGTTAATAATTTTACAATCTAAAACAATGTTCCTTTTATGATGAAAGGGAGAAAGGCCGACGTAATAATATTGAGGCGATTTCATAAAAAAAATAAAAATAAATTACGGGATGAAAAAATGAGGCCAATGGTGGAGCTTGTGGTGGTTTCCGACCCCAGGGGAGGGCTTCAATTTTGAGTTTTTTTTTATACAAAAAATCTAATTTTAAATATAGATATATAATTTATTTTATATATCTATATATATGTATATGTGTATTTAAATGAGAAATAGAAGAAAAAAATATAATACATTATTTATAGTATATCCAACTATCCATATTAATTATTTGACACTGTACATTGATTTGTTACATTTATTTTATTTTGATCCTATTTTGTTTTTATTTAATTTTTAATGTTGAATTTGAGTCCATTCTAAAGTTAAAAGTAAAATTACTAATTATTAACAATGAAAGTTAGTTTATTTGTTTAGAAAATGAAATATATTTTTTTCAAAAGAATGCATAAAAGTAGGTTTTTGTATGCTTTCAATCTACTTGGTGTTGAATTAATTGAATTGCAAATAATTATCTATTATATTAAGTGATTGTTAAAAAAATGCATGAAAATGAAATGTACGGAATGCTCAAAAAAATTTGCTTCGGGGGCAGGACATGTAAATGTCTTCAGACGTCGTAGATCAATAAATTCAGCCCCCCAAGCCTCAAATCTTAGATCCGCCCCTGTTTCCGACGACTGATTTAACTGGAGTTTGAAGGAGAACAAGGGTGAGAGATTGACATTATTAGAGAATAATTTTGTGCAGATTGAAGAAAAGAGAAATGGATATATTTCAGAATAAGAGACATGCATACATTTAAACATAACCTAATAAAAATATAGTACTACATAATTTGCAGATATATTAATTTAGTAGTAGTTTTAATTTATATTTTACAAATTAAATAATTTAATGTACTTGTTCACGGGCTAACGAACTAAATAACTATTTCCTCTATCCCACTTCAAGTTTTTTGTTTTTTTTTAAAGCCGCGCGCTCAATTTCAAATGTCCTGTTTTCTTTTATGTTAAAAATTAATTTCAAAATGTAAAAATCTTTGGGACTCATGTCATTTTTTTCAATTTTACGGCACGTCACTTTATAATTTAATTAGCATTTTTTAAATGATGATGCCGAAAAAAACAGGACAATTAAAGTGAAATGGAGGGAGGGAATATTTATTTTGATGTAGCTCTTGATTGTATTGCAACAATTAGTAGGACCTCATCATTATTTTGAGACAGCCTTCTTACCATGTGCCCTTTCGAGTCACTATAGAACTTCAGGAAAAAGATAAAAGTTTTACCGCGACATTAATTATTTTGAGATATTTATTAGGTGGAGTATTTAATAAAAACTTGTTTAACAGAAAAGGTTTCACCAAACACGTTCAGCCAATAGAATAACCCCATAACTTTTTAACAACTCATTGCAATATGGATAAAGATTAACGCACAAAAAAGAATGTATATGTATATATGTGTAGTTTATTGTTTGTTTGTGTTTGGCACCGAAGATGCACAAATCCAATCAGAAACATAAACTTATTACATTATTGATCAACTTCGAAATTAAAAAAACTAGTTTATTACCCGTCGAATTTAGACGAAAATTAATTATTATATATAAATTTTATTAATATTTTTAAGTGTATAATTTGACAATTATACAATTTGCAGATTATGAACTTCGTTTATATACTCGTATTTAAATTCAACGGGAATCTATTAAAATTTTAACTTTTGTAATTATTCAATACATTTTTTATTTCATGAATTTCTTTTGACTAAAATAGAGCATTTAATGAAATTGTTTTAAAGTAAAAGGGTGTAATCTTTATTTGAAATTAATCTACCTAAATTAAATGTCTTATGAAATTTATATGTAAGTAGAGTTTCGATTCAAAAAATATTAAAAGAAAAATTGCAACAATTATTTAAAACGTACCTATATTAGATACACGTAGCTGGAACCAGTAACTGAAGAAATAAAAAAAATATAATTAAAATAATACTATCATTCATTACTTCAACTTGTAAATATTGAATAAATTATTAAATTTGCAATTTCCTCATAATCTATCGAAAGTTTAATCATACACCAATTATCTCATTACATACTAAAATCTTCAGATCTATTTTTCTAGTGACTCTTGAAACTGCCACGTAGAGTTGTCCATGACTAAAAATCGGTTTCCGTAGGTATAATCCTACATTTGAAAGAGATTGTTTCTGACTTTTATTTATTGTCATAGCAAAACAAACACTCGCAGAGAATTGCCTTCTTTGAAACAGAATTGGAAATTTTGTGAAATCTGATGGACTCATAATCATTCTAGTTATGTCACAGCCCACTATCCCAATGACGGGTTAACCGGGGTTATGACTTTGGGTGAACAATAAGAAATGGGATGGACAATTACTTAGCATTAAAGTATATGGAAAGGTCACTCATAGATAAAATGCTAGGATCATATATGATTATTTGGATACTTATAAAACATACACATAAATGAGAACTGATTAAGGTGGGTTACCCAATAACACGTATCCCAACTTCATAACATAAAGTTATCCTAATCAAAGTGTTTTGCAGCGGAAAAACGTGTGAGATATACATATGAAGATGTATACTCAAGGTTATATTTCTTGAAATGTCAAAGGAACACCCGCTCAACATCATTCCATTCCATCAACTGCTCAACCTGCACATTTAGAAATACATGCAGGGCTGAGTATAAAAATACTCAGTGGGCATAGCCGAAAATACAACATGCATACATATATAAATTGAACTGCCATAACAGTAACACACAGGGGTTTTCTTAAATGACCTGCGCTTACTAAAATATTTCTTTCATTTTCATAAAGTCGATCGGCCGATCATTTTCCTTCATATGATCCATATCTGTTCCTTTCTGTCACGCGCCGGGAAGGAGGCCTCCTTACCACGGACGCCAAGACCGGTCGCAAGCGACTCACGGTCTCCATGAGTGTACACGTTAACCCTAGCTAGCGACCTTTGTCTAGCATAGGATCCCAATTGGATTTCCTTTAAAGTTGGCGAACCAACACAGATAGGATACATATAAAAACATAAACATTTTTTTGGCAGTCAATCATTTCATAAACATTTCATTTCATTTCATGAACATTTCATTTTCATTTCATAAGAGTCATTTATCATTTGGGCATAATAATAAACTGAAATTAACAGTTAAAATCATCTCATGCATATATTCGTATAAGAGGCCTACGACACGCAGGGGATCTCTACATACGTATAGTAAAAGTAATGCCCACCTGTATAGGCAAAGCCTGTCGTTTAACCTTATCTCTGAATCGGAATAGCAGTGCTAATCCTTCTGATGCTCGAAGCCTACAAGAAATCTATT
Organism: Salvia miltiorrhiza; assembly: GCF_028751815.1. Lineage (NCBI taxonomy): Eukaryota > Viridiplantae > Streptophyta > Magnoliopsida > Lamiales > Lamiaceae > Salvia > Salvia miltiorrhiza. Next base: position 19,316,545 of record NC_080391.1, on the reverse strand, counting down.
CTCAATAGGTCTCCTTGTATCTAATCTTAAGTCATGGTGTAGTGCTTAACATTCTATGATTCACTTAGCCGGGTTTTCAAAATTTAATAAATAAATACTTGAAAATATTTCTCTTGAGTTAAGAACACCAACAATATTCTTACTCATCTTTCTTTAATAATTGGAATTATAATTAAAACCAATTAAATACTTTTATTGCAAGTAAAAATGCAATTTCATGTCATGCTTAGCATATAATAAGTAATTTACTTAAAATATGCACATAATAATAATTTAATATTATTATGAAAACAAATCTTTGAATAAATTAATTAAACTAATTAATAGTCCAATTAATTAATATAAGTGTAGTCCATTTAATTAATAGAAAACAGCCCAAAATTTTTAAATAAATAAAGGCCCAACTATTAATTAAAACTGAGTCCATGTTGAATAAATAAAATTAGCCCAGATTCAATTAAAAGAAAATCGGCCCATAACTTATTTAAATAAACGGAGCCCAATACTCAAGCCCAACACTCTAGTCCTAAAGGAAAAGACTCGGCCCAAATGATTTAATTCGGCCCAAAATAGAAGCCCAAAAACCCCAAGCCCAAACCTAACCCAACTCTCACCCTTTTCTCCCCCTTCAGACGCACACACACACAAACACAAACGCACACACACACAAACACAAACGCAGCAGCACTCAGATGGAAGAACACACACACACGCACGCCAAGAACTCGGTCTCTCTCTCCCTCTTCCAGAAGTAAGCTCGCCGGAGGAGCAGCGGCGACGAGCCGCGCCATCCTCGGCTCTCTCTCAATTGCCCGTTCCTCCCTCTCCCTCGAATCTCCGGCCGCCGCCCGTAGATCAGGCGACGCCGCCTCCGACTTCTCCCAGCCCGTTCGTCTCTCTCACAAACCGCGACACTCCTCTCTCTGACTCAAACCTTCCGGCGACAGCAACGATAGTCACCGCCGTCTCTCCCTCAGATCTCCGACCTCTCTCTCTCTCCAGCCGTGGCCGGGCAGCAGCGGCCGCGCCCTCCTTTTCCGGATCCGGCGCCACCACTGCCCTGCCTCTCTTTCTCCTTTGGCCGACAGCAGCAGCCGTGGTGCTTCTGCCGCCGCGTCGCCACCGGAAATAGGTAAGTTTCTCCCCCTTTTCTCTCTGTCCTTCCCTTTCTCTCTTTTTTTTTTTTTATTTGAAAACTGAAATCCTAAACTCTCTCCTCTCCTCTCTTGTTTTCTGGCAGAACAGGGACTGAGCGCCGCCTGCCGCCGCGCCGTTGCCGGCCGTGAGCAGCCGCCGGCTGTCTCACTCCCTCCCCTGACTCGGACACACAAGGACAGGAGACTCATCCCCCCCAAATTCCAGTCACACGCACAAAAGCAAAAGTAGGGTTTTATTAATCTGGTCTTTCAATCATTCATTTCTTTTTATTAAAACTGATTGTACATGTAATAGATTAGAGAATATAGTAAAATGTGTGCGTGTGTATTATTCTGTTGGTGGCTCTCTGATGGTGATAAGCTGATGTAATTGAAACATTTATAGTCTAAAAGAAGTGGTAATGGATGCGTGTGTTAGCTGCTGTTTTCATTTGAATCAAAGTTTTGAAATTTAACAAATGAATGTATGGAGAAAGTAGGAGGTAACCTTGATAATTTTCTTAACTCACAAAGTTGGATCTGCGAATCAACAATTTAACAATGAATTTGGATCTGAATCTGCTTGATTTCTGGAAGTTGGAAACATAAATATAGTTAAAATGGAGGATTGTATCCCCAAGGAAGAAGAAGAGAATTGATTGGAACACTTACCTCTGCACTTTAAACTTTGTTGGGTGTGTTGAAAAGAGAAGGAAAGAGCGGATGAAATAATAGAAGGAAACTTGGCTTTTGTTTAATTTAATATGGCAGAGGATTAATGATAAGATTTGCTAAGATTATGAGGATTTGATTGTCTGCATAAAGGAGAGTTGGTGGTGTAAGTTGATAGTGAAGTGGAAGAGTAGGTAGATGTGGGAAATTTGGTGGAGAAATTAAATATAATAAAATAAAGTCTTCTGGGTTATACTATGAAAACTGTAATAATTCTTCAGTGTTTGCTTAATAAAAGCTCGTGAAAATGCTTTGATTGCTAAATTAAATAAATATGCAATGCATATAAATTTAATAACTAAATTTACAAATGTTTTTGTAAATCATTTTTGTTGGAATTAAAATAAATTCTTTTTCTCAATCCGGCGTGAATCATCTTAAATCTTAAGTTCAAAATAAATTCTAAATTTAACTCAGGGAAACGGGGTATTACATTCCTCCCTCCTTATAAAAATTCCGTCCTCGGAATTGCATATCTGGTATTCTATCTTGTGATACTAGTCATTCGTTTCATTCATCTCTTTTGTGGCCTTTTCCATCCTGTGATGGTTCCACTACATGACGAGAACAATATTATTGCCTCGTAAAACTTGAATCTTGCGATCAAGTATCTGGACTGATTTCTCATCACAACTTAGGTCCTGGCTAGGATTACTTTATCTTGCTTAATCACATGCTTTCTTAATTGCGAGGTGCTATACGTATTGTATACATCCACAAAGCTTGGTGGCAGAGCCAACTTATAGGCTACAAAGGCCTAACTTATCTAGGATCTCAAAAGGTCCTATATAACGGGGTCGTAACTTGCCCCTATTTCCCGAAACGTATAACTCCCTTTGAGGGAGAGACTTTGAGGAAAAATCGATCCCCAACATTAAATTCTAATTTCGATCGGCGTTTATCGGCGTAAGACTTTTTTTTTTTTTTTTTTTTTTTTTTATGTGGTCGACTTTCTCAATCATCTGTTGGACCAGTTCAGGACCTAACAACATTCTTTCACTCACTTCATCTTAGTAAAGTGGTGAACTACCTTAATTGTTTCCTTCGTCCTAAGTCACCTTCTCAGATTTGACTAGGGAATTCTAATATCAAACTTTTCTCATCATCTTGGTAACTTTCACTTAAAGATTAATGGCACTCCCTTCTGCCATGTAAACTCATTTTCTCATTTCCAAATGATTATTTAATGGGGTTTCTAAGTTTCCATTGTGGTGGCGTTCCAACTTTATTCTTGCTGTAGCTTCTGGCACTTTAGCCAAAGCATTCACTCTCTTAACTTGAGCCTACTAGCCTTGGGGTTGGGTTATACCTTAAGTTTAGTTCTAGTGCTTTCCTTCCATTTCTTTTTTCTTTACCTCCATCTTGAGGTGGTGTACATATCTTGTTTGTGCGTGAACTTTTTCCTTCTCCAATTGTTGTAGTGACTCGGTGGTGAGAATCTCGTTCATTGCTTGTTCCTTCATAATATCTCCTTAGTTTACTAGGGAAATTGAAAATCTCATGCCGCGATTCATTTACGAACTTCTTTACGCATTTCTCATTATTCATTTATAAATGACTTAAATAAGCATTTTAAACTCCATTAAAATGGAATTGATTTAAAACATTTTAATCCTTTTAAAATCCATACTCATAAAGCCTTAACTCATGCTCTATCTCATGTTCTATCTCTTTACTCAACTCTATATTAACTCTCCACTAATCTCAAATCCTTAAGTTCAAGGATAGGTTTCAAGAAAATCATGGTACTAAGTCTCGATTTATCTCTCATATAAGGCTCGTCTAATCTCATTCAACACATAGACAACACAATCACATAAGGCACATAAGAAAACACAATCAAACATTATCAAAACATGCTCTGTTTTTACACTGACTCAGCTTCAAAATCTAACCTGTTCTTACTCCGACACCTCCTGGACTCGAGACTCATACCAAAAGAAAGGTCATCGAGTCTAATTTCATATATAAAAAAAAATAGAGTCAAAAACTCGAAGTATTGTAGGAGATATGACTGTTTTACTACAGTCTACCATATTCGGCAGTTTTGAGCAATCGAAAACTTGGATTTTTGAAAAATAGTAAATGTTGTCAAACTGGGCTCACATTTTGTGGATATCTAGCTAACACAATAAGGTTAATACCATAAAATTTTGGAAAGCTAGATCACACAGGAAGCTACTGAAATGAATGACTCTTTCCCCTGCTCTCTGAAACTCTCGGTAGTAATATGCAGTTTCAGTTTTGTATTTTATAAAAATAGTAAATGAAGTCCAAATGACTTGAAATTTTACCGATGTTCTCAAGACTCATGTAGAGACTTGGTATAAAATTTTCAAAGCTTTTTGACATTGAAAACCCGTCGATCACAGTAGGTCAGTAAGCCTACGAAACTCACCAAAATCTCATCTCAAACTCTTAAAATACTCAACCCAACATTCCTTAAAGGAAACTCATCAAAGCTCATTTTAAACACATATAACACTCACAAACATTCAAGCACATTATAATGCTCATCATACTCAAATCTTGACTCTCTTCTTACATCATAACCTCAAATCTCTAGTAAAACGTTTCAATAAACGCATCATTAAAATTCTCTTCTCATTTTCATGCTCAAAATTACTCAAATACTCAAACACGATCTCATTCATCATATAAATCATTATACACATATAGATTCCCTTTTATCATGTACTAAACTCTAATGAAACTTCATGTATCATCATAAAACTCTTAATAAAACATGACAAACTTTCACATAATGGTCATAAAGCAATTAAACCTCATTTTATCATTCATCGACTTCTCAAAATATGAAAACTCAAAAACTCATATAAACTAAACTAAGTCAAAAATTTTCTTAGCCAACAAAATACTTACTCAAACATAATTATACACTAATATCATGCTCAAATACATATATCTTAAGCCAAAATCACTTTAATAACACATAGGCAAAAAGTCCTAATTTTTATTAAACTAAACTCTTTTGAAAATATCACTAATCATGTATAACCTATTGATCAAATCATAGATCTAACATCCTAGGTTACCAATTAGCACAAATCAACATCATAAAACAAGATCACATATAGATACACATGTATGTCATCTTCTTCCTCAAACTAACACTTTTCATTTTTCACCTCTCAACCTCAAGCTTCAATCTCATCCATCATTAATCATCTGAATCATCTCATAAACTCAAATCCATCATCAATACATCAATTGATCCATAGGATCTCAACATCCCAATTTTAGGTAGACTAACCTAATAGAAAAATCTATATCTCATGGCTAATCATCAAGATATTCATATATATTAACTCAATAATCATCAATCATCATATAACTCAAGCCAATTCAAGAAAACAAACAACAATTTTTTGTAGGGTTTCAAGCCCCTAATTTTCGAAAATTTCATAGAAATAAGTTGGGTGATTTTCTTGCTCAATCATGATCATATACTCACATATAACATCATACAATCTAGATCTATAAAAATAAGAATCACTTACCCAAGATTAAACAAAGATCAAAGTTTTCCTTTCTCACTCTTCAAACCAAACCCCACGGTCCTCTTGAAATCTTCAAGAATTGAAAGGTGTTTATGTTGATTTGGTGGAGGAATTGATCTTGATGTGAACTTGGAAGCTTTGGTGATTAATCTATGGTGATCTTTTGGAGCAAAATCGGAAGAGAGGGAGAGAAATTGAGAGTGGCCGAATGGTGAAGAAAATGAGGAAAATGAAGTGAATTTGTCTTGCTTAGGAAGGATGATTGGAGACCAAACACTATTCACCATTTAATACTTGTCCCCCCTATACACTAATCCCTTCCCTTCATCTTCATACCACACGTCCACTTCAAGTAAGGCTAAGGAAATTAATCACATGCTTATTAGATTAAAATAATCATGTGTGTGTAAGGTTGTGTAGTCTAGAATAAATCATGTATTAAGCTACATTAACAAAATCATAAAAGACTAATTACTAATTAATGCAATGCTACAAAACTCTTGTGACCAATATTTAAAATAAATATGGCACTAATATTAGTGCACTCACTCAATTATAATATTCCTCATCATAGGAAAAATGATTTGAAAATATTTTGTTTGGAAAAATTTTCATAAACCGGCATTCTTTGATTTCTCGGTAAAAATAAACTGCACTTGCTTTGAAAACTTAATTAAAATTCCAAGTGCTAAAGTCATCAAATAAAAATCATAATAACTTGCTCACAATGACATACGTAACAAAACTCACATAATCAATCAGTCACGTAATTTCACATAATATCACGTCAAAGCAGTCGGCAAACACAGACAAACTAGACGTCTCTCCGACCGATTTTTTTTTTTTTTTTTTTTTTTTTTTCAAGGTTTTTCACTCTTTCTTTCTCGACTCTATTTCCAACTCATTATTCCTATTTTCTTAATAGGACAGTCAATCTCTCTGACATCTCAGTATTCTCAATAGTGTTAAGACACTATCTCACAACATAGGGAAAAGTACGGGGTGTTACATGTACTATCAAATTTAGATAAAATTCATGACTTCATGCATAATTTAAAATTCATGTGGCTCATATAAATACACTTAACTCACCAATTAAAACTTATGCACCACATTTATAAAAATTTTCTTTAACTAAGCACATTAAAACACATATATAACGATCAAATCACCTCAGATAAATCAAACCAGTTTTTTATTATTAATGGATGCCGAACCCTAATTATTAATAATTAAGCCCTTAATCAGGGATTAAAAGTCGGGGTATGACATACTATCCACTTTAAAAGAAATTTCGTCACGAAATTTGTACCACAGAAAATAATTCTGGGTACTTCTCATTCATGCTAGAATCGAGTTCCCACATCGCCTTTTCTTGATCATAGTGCTTCCAAAGAACTATTACTAAGGGTATCGATTTATTCCTTAGTACTTTAACTTTCCGATCTAGAATAGATTCGGGTCTCTCCTCATATCAATTGGATTCCTAATTCCAATTTATATACACGAGATTTACTTGAGAATAAGTTCCCTCGTCCTTTTTCGGCGGTTCATTTTGCTCCTACCTCATTCCTAGGGCTTATCTACGGGGTATTTTTTTTTCCAAAGACTAAAATAGTCATCAACCCATTTCTTGTTACCTATCACATGAATAACATTTTCCTATGAATTTATCTTAAAACTATCATAGACCAATTAACTTAAGTCCTCGTACTCGAACACTATATTACGGTCTTAGCTTGAACTCTGAATTTCTATCATAATGAGTGGTCGATATCATTTATAGGACAAAGACTAATAATCTCAACTAATTACAATGAGACACAATTATACGAAGCCATAATTTGGGTAGTATACTACATCGGTAGACTAACACTTCTTGGTCTTATCAAACAAGGGGATCTATTATGACAACTCACGAGTTGCAAGGCTCAAACTCAACACAACATCAAGACAAGGTGTTGTAGAAATTGTTCAAGAGAATCAAAAGATTGACCAGAGGGTATGAAATGATTAACTACAAGGTCGAACAAAATGACCTCGAGTAAGAGCCCATCTGGCTTTTCAATCGAAAGTTGAAACACATGGGTTTTCAACCCAAAAGACGTCTACTGAGATTTGGATCATGTGGACTGGCCAGGTCCAACATCATCACCTCCCAGTCACACGGGAAACATCGTCCCGAACTTGAAGAGCCATGAACATATTATACATAACAAATCATAAGCTCATTATGACAACTAAACTTATCTTAAGGTTCTCTATCCTATTGATCTCAAACCCCAAACCTCTCTTAAGACATATACACACAGACATACGTACACAGGCAAAACACACTATTCTTAAAATCTGTCCTGTAGCAAAAGTCGATTTGATATTCCGTCGCACTTGAACATTTGAACGTAGAGACTATGGTTCAACCTTTGATGCAACGTTTACCTTGAATTCGTCGCGTATCGTCATTCTGTGCTTTTCCTTTACCTCGTACATATCTTTTCAATCCTCTTTGTAGTTCAAAAGAACCATCATTTTCTTAAGGGAGCTGAAACGCTCTAAGTTCTCTTTCATTTTTCTACATCATCACCTTAAGAATCTAGATTGTAGAGATATACTACTAATCTAGTAGTCTATGTTCTTTTAAAATTGTGATCATGCAACTTATAACAATCTATGTTCTCTGGGAAAACATATGTCACTTTTCTATCATTCATCTGATCATAACATCATAGACTGCAAAAATATGCCATGAAAGGCAAAACATTCAACATTCCATCATAACATGCTCTTCACATAAACATATTCATGAAGCATTTTAGAACATTAACATCTTTAAAACGTTGAAACTGCAGTTACCTTTTTTCCTTGATTGAGCACGATGCAATGGAGTGTTGAGCGGTGCCATATGAACCCATGTAAGTCTAAAGAATCAAACTAGACTCGACTCTTTAGAATAAGGTTTCTAGGGCCAGAGCGAACGAACCGCTCTGATACCACTCTGTCACAGCCCACTATCCCAATGACGGGTTAACCGGGGTTATGACTTTGGGTGAACAATAAGAAATGGGATGGACAATTACTTAGCATTAAAGTATATGGAAAGGTCACTCATAGATAAAATGCTAGGATCATATATGATTATTTGGATACTTATAAAACATACACATAAATGAGAACTGATTAAGGTGGGTTACCCAATAACACGTATCCCAACTTCATAACATAAAGTTATCCTAATCAAAGTGTTTTGCAGCGGAAAAACGTGTGAGATATACATATGAAGATGTATACTCAAGGTTATATTTCTTGAAATGTCAAAGGAACACCCGCTCAACATCATTCCATTCCATCAACTGCTCAACCTGCACATTTAGAAATACATGCAGGGCTGAGTATAAAAATACTCAGTGGGCATAGCCGAAAATACAACATGCATACATATATAAATTGAACTGCCATAACAGTAACACACAGGGGTTTTCTTAAATGACCTGCGCTTACTAAAATATTTCTTTCATTTTCATAAAGTCGATCGGCCGATCATTTTCCTTCATATGATCCATATCTGTTCCTTTCTGTCACGCGCCGGGAAGGAGGCCTCCTTACCACGGACGCCAAGACCGGTCGCAAGCGACTCACGGTCTCCATGAGTGTACACGTTAACCCTAGCTAGCGACCTTTGTCTAGCATAGGATCCCAATTGGATTTCCTTTAAAGTTGGCGAACCAACACAGATAGGATACATATAAAAACATAAACATTTTTTTGGCAGTCAATCATTTCATAAACATTTCATTTCATTTCATGAACATTTCATTTTCATTTCATAAGAGTCATTTATCATTTGGGCATAATAATAAACTGAAATTAACAGTTAAAATCATCTCATGCATATATTCGTATAAGAGGCCTACGACACGCAGGGGATCTCTACATACGTATAGTAAAAGTAATGCCCACCTGTATAGGCAAAGCCTGTCGTTTAACCTTATCTCTGAATCGGAATAGCAGTGCTAATCCTTCTGATGCTCGAAGCCTACAAGAAATCTATTCTCAATAGGTCTCCTTGTATCTAATCTTAAGTCATGGTGTAGTGCTTAACATTCTATGATTCACTTAGCCGGGTTTTCAAAATTTAATAAATAAATACTTGAAAATATTTCTCTTGAGTTAAGAACACCAACAATATTCTTACTCATCTTTCTTTAATAATTGGAATTATAATTAAAACCAATTAAATACTTTTATTGCAAGTAAAAATGCAATTTCATGTCATGCTTAGCATATAATAAGTAATTTACTTAAAATATGCACATAATAATAATTTAATATTATTATGAAAACAAATCTTTGAATAAATTAATTAAACTAATTAATAGTCCAATTAATTAATATAAGTGTAGTCCATTTAATTAATAGAAAACAGCCCAAAATTTTTAAATAAATAAAGGCCCAACTATTAATTAAAACTGAGTCCATGTTGAATAAATAAAATTAGCCCAGATTCAATTAAAAGAAAATCGGCCCATAACTTATTTAAATAAACGGAGCCCAATACTCAAGCCCAACACTCTAGTCCTAAAGGAAAAGACTCGGCCCAAATGATTTAATTCGGCCCAAAATAGAAGCCCAAAAACCCCAAGCCCAAACCTAACCCAACTCTCACCCTTTTCTCCCCCTTCAGACGCACACACACACAAACACAAACGCACACACACACAAACACAAACGCAGCAGCACTCAGATGGAAGAACACACACACACGCACGCCAAGAACTCGGTCTCTCTCTCCCTCTTCCAGAAGTAAGCTCGCCGGAGGAGCAGCGGCGACGAGCCGCGCCATCCTCGGCTCTCTCTCAATTGCCCGTTCCTCCCTCTCCCTCGAATCTCCGGCCGCCGCCCGTAGATCAGGCGACGCCGCCTCCGACTTCTCCCAGCCCGTTCGTCTCTCTCACAAACCGCGACACTCCTCTCTCTGACTCAAACCTTCCGGCGACAGCAACGATAGTCACCGCCGTCTCTCCCTCAGATCTCCGACCTCTCTCTCTCTCCAGCCGTGGCCGGGCAGCAGCGGCCGCGCCCTCCTTTTCCGGATCCGGCGCCACCACTGCCCTGCCTCTCTTTCTCCTTTGGCCGACAGCAGCAGCCGTGGTGCTTCTGCCGCCGCGTCGCCACCGGAAATAGGTAAGTTTCTCCCCCTTTTCTCTCTGTCCTTCCCTTTCTCTCTTTTTTTTTTTTATTTGAAAACTGAAATCCTAAACTCTCTCCTCTCCTCTCTTGTTTTCTGGCAGAACAGGGACTGAGCGCCGCCTGCCGCCGCGCCGTTGCCGGCCGTGAGCAGCCGCCGGCTGTCTCACTCCCTCCCCTGACTCGGACACACAAGGACAGGAGACTCATCCCCCCCAAATTCCAGTCACACGCACAAAAGCAAAAGTAGGGTTTTATTAATCTGGTCTTTCAATCATTCATTTCTTTTTATTAAAACTGATTGTACATGTAATAGATTAGAGAATATAGTAAAATGTGTGCGTGTGTATTATTCTGTTGGTGGCTCTCTGATGGTGATAAGCTGATGTAATTGAAACATTTATAGTCTAAAAGAAGTGGTAATGGATGCGTGTGTTAGCTGCTGTTTTCATTTGAATCAAAGTTTTGAAATTTAACAAATGAATGTATGGAGAAAGTAGGAGGTAACCTTGATAATTTTCTTAACTCACAAAGTTGGATCTGCGAATCAACAATTTAACAATGAATTTGGATCTGAATCTGCTTGATTTCTGGAAGTTGGAAACATAAATATAGTTAAAATGGAGGATTGTATCCCCAAGGAAGAAGAAGAGAATTGATTGGAACACTTACCTCTGCACTTTAAACTTTGTTGGGTGTGTTGAAAAGAGAAGGAAAGAGCGGATGAAATAATAGAAGGAAACTTGGCTTTTGTTTAATTTAATATGGCAGAGGATTAATGATAAGATTTGCTAAGATTATGAGGATTTGATTGTCTGCATAAAGGAGAGTTGGTGGTGTAAGTTGATAGTGAAGTGGAAGAGTAGGTAGATGTGGGAAATTTGGTGGAGAAATTAAATATAATAAAATAAAGTCTTCTGGGTTATACTATGAAAACTGTAATAATTCTTCAGTGTTTGCTTAATAAAAGCTCGTGAAAATGCTTTGATTGCTAAATTAAATAAATATGCAATGCATATAAATTTAATAACTAAATTTACAAATGTTTTTGTAAATCATTTTTGTTGGAATTAAAATAAATTCTTTTTCTCAATCCGGCGTGAATCATCTTAAATCTTAAGTTCAAAATAAATTCTAAATTTAACTCAGGGAAACGGGGTATTACAAGTTATATATAGGAAACTTCTTGCCTGCATTTTTTTTCCTGAAATGAGTTTGCCTTCAATTACGCATTCCTCAAGTTGAGTTACTATCAGCTTAGTGTCACTGCTAAGCTCATTAGATGGATTAATATTTGTGAGAAGCGTGATTATGCATCCCTCTTTCAATTTAATTTCATGTTCAACCGAGAATACATGTTCATCGAGGTCCACTTGTCCATCTTCTTTACAAATGCTGTCTGAACTTAGGTAAACCCTTTCTTTGGTAGAGATTAGAGACATGACGTAATCATTGATCGTATCAACCGTTTCATTGGTGGGAGTCACGATAGCTCTATTATTAAATATTTATGGATCAAATGCATTATTCATCACATCATGGTATGTGTTTTCCACTATAGCTGCAATAGGATTTGTTGCATCGCGTATAAAAATATTTTCTGATAATGCAACAACAGATTCTCCATCACCAAGACTTTGTCCGACAGTACCGTCACCTATTTTAAATATCAACTCTGCAAATTCTTTGGTTTCTTTTGCATCCAAAACAGAAGCATTTGACTGAAACCACAATGTACTTTTATCAAATGATTACTCATTTATTTTATTTACAAAGGAAGGCAATTAATCAAACTTAAATAGCAAAATAACTCTTATCCCATTAAAAGGTTATTAAGATTGGAGAAATTCTATTTTTAATGATAAAAATGCTCAATCATATATTTTATCACTCATGCAAAATAAGCATCCTAAAATATATAGTTATCTAATTGCTGGATTAAGATATCTTTATTTATATACCAATTACAACACAAATAAGCATAACATGTATGACCAAGCACATATCACATATCACCTAACGTCGCATTCAACTACTTTATTGTTATTCTAAAAGTACTCTGTAGTCTTCAAATCATAATTAAAAAACTTTAAATTAACAACAAATTAAATCTTACTTTTTTTTGTTTTTGATAAAAATTAAATCTTACTGCATTATAGTCTAATAAAGTACGTACGTAACCTTCGAAAACATATGTTAATGCAAACACTATGCATTACAGTCTAATAAAGTACGAACGTAACCTTCAAAAACAGGAGTAACAACATTTTATTGTATGTCAATAAAAACAGGGCCATGATTTCAAATTAATCGAGCGTTTGTTTAATTTTGCTTACTTTTAATATTTTAATTGCATTAAAACTAAAAGTGCACAAAATCAAGAGATTGAATTTAATGGCTAATTGAAGATGTGTTCTAGCATATATAATTCATCGTCTAATTAGTGTTAAATTTGATTTTATTTTTGTTCAATTATTCTCATACATTAGATATGGAAAATTGTTGATTAAAAATTTAACATCATGATAGGTTAGAATATTTCCGAAAAGAATAGCTGAGGTGATATTGATCAAATGTTAATAATTGAATTTAATTAATGGTTGATTAAAAATAGAATTTATCATGATATGTTTGAATATTTAGAGTTTTAATTCAAGAGGAGTTCTAGCATATATAAGTCATCATCTAATTAGTGTTAAATTTGATTTTATTTTCATTCAATTATCTTTATTTATTAGATATGGAAAATTGTTGATTAAAAATTTAGAAAAAAAATAAGAATGAATGAGAATTGGAAAAAATTAGAATAGAGTGACTATACGATGCCACATATGATAGAATTTATTTTGCTATAATATATATATATATATATATATATATATATATATATATATATATATGAATGAGATCATTTAGATCCCAATGCTTATAATAGATCCCTAGATCCAAATCTTGACCACACATTTATGACATGTGACGCATCAAGATGGTGACACGTGGAAAGGAGTTTCCAAGCATTCCAAGGCAAAATCTGGAGGGGTAAAATTGGAATGTAATTTTTGGATTTAATAATTAAAAAAAATATATTTTTTTAGATTTTCTCAAAATAGATATATTTTAGATGCATATAGTTTCACACAAAGATGCATAAAGTTTTCACATGAAATGCATAACTTTGAACAGAAAAATGCATTTAATTTTTCCAGTTTTGGTATTTTCACCACCCCACCCCATACCACCCCCCAATCCAGCCCACACCACCCCCAACCCTCCCCATTACCACCCCCCAAAAATAGGCATGTTTCACATACATATAAAATCAAACAAAAATGCATAAAGTTTTCACATAAAAATGCATTAAATTATACAAAAAATGCATTTCATTTTAATAAATCTGGTAGTTTCGCCACCCCCACCCCACCCCTGGCCCACCCCCACCCCCACCCACCCCTCACCCCCACCCCCCCACCCCCAATTTTTTTTTTCAAAAAATGATTTTCTGATTGCTGGCCCACCCCCACCCCCACCCCCCCAATTTTTTTTTAAAAAAACTGATTTTCAAAAAAAAAAAAAATTTGGGGGTGGGGTGGGGGGGTCAGTGGTAAGAAAATCAGTTTTTGAGAAAATAAAAAAAATAAATTTTTTTTTGTGGGATGGGTGGGTGGGGGTAGGGGTGGGTCAGTGGTCAGAGAATCAGTTTAAAAAAAAAAAAATTGGGGGGGTGGGTGGGGGTGGGGTGGGGTTCAGGGGTGTGGGGGGTGGGGTGAAATCTTATGCATTTTTATATGAAACTTTATGCATTTTTATATGAAAGTTCATGCATTTTCGTATGAAACTTTATGCATCTAAAATATACCTATTTTGAGAAAATCTATTTTTTTTTTTATTTCGAAAATTACATTCCAATTTTACCCCTCTCCAGATTTTGCCTTGAAATGCCTTGCCACGTGTCACCATCTTGATGCGCCACATGTCATAAATGTGTGGTATCTACGGATCTATTATAAGCATAGGGATCCACCGGAACCCAACCCTATATATATATATATATATATATATATATATATATATATATATATATTATATAGATTAATATTTTTTTTAGATGGTAAAAAATTAGTATTTCAAATGTATTTGATAATAAAGTAAATAAGTAATTAGATATTTTCTTGCTTATATTTATTTCATATAAAGAAATTGATCAACTTAATTGGGACGATCCAAAAATGAATATTGATTTAATTAGTTGAGACGAAAGAAATAATTGATTCATGTGTAAAGATAATAAAATACTAACATTTAAAATATTTATATGTTATGTAACAAATAATCTTGTAGTAATTCGTGTAATGCAGATCCATTACGAGAATAATTTTTGACGCACAATTCGACATTCTAGAAAATCATTAGTTGAATTTTATAATGCTCAAAGCATTTTGTTTTATTGCATTACTGTGATATCACAACTCGGGAGATATATATATATATATTTTTTTGTGTGTTGGGTTAAATGCATATAATATCACCAACTTTGACTGAAATCCAAATTTAGCACGAACTTAAAAAGTTTCAATTTATATGGGCAACTTTACTCCGTGTTCAATTTTAGCACTGATTTGTACTCCAATAATGTTAAAAAAACCATGTGGCAATGGCGTGTCTTCCAAATGACGTGTGGAAATTTGTAATTTAAAAAAGTCCAATTTAAATGTGTAACTTTACTCCGTGTTCAATTTTAGCACCGATTTTTTTTCCCCAAATTTAAATGTGTAACTTTACTCAGTGTCCAATTTTTGCACCGATTTGTTCTTCGGCGGTCGCCTACTTCCCATAATCTCCGGCCGCCACGTCGCGGCTACGAGCCCGACGAAGATTACAGAAGATTTTAAAACTACAAAACCCACAAGATTTTAAACCCCTTCTCTTGGGCGGCGCGACTTGAAGACTAGAGAGAGAGAATGACGAGAGAGGAGGGCACGACACAAAAGTGGTGCTGTCCGACGAGAGGAGAGGAAAAAGTGGCGGCGATTCTCGTCGTTCGCCCTGAGAAGAGAGGGCAGTAGTCGTGGGTTCTCCTGCATTTGTTGTTGCTGCATCGGAGGGGGGCGATGGCGGTTGATGAGGGAGACGAAGATCATGTTTTCTGTGAGTGTCTGTGTCGATGAAGGGCGAAGAAATAGAGAGAGATAATGGAGATGAGTCAGGGCGCGAGGGGCGGCGACGACCAATTGTTGCTGTTAGCCGGACGTTTGAGAAGGCGACGACTAGGGTTCGATTTTGAGAGAGAGAGAAAGAAAGATAGTCATGTGAGATGGAAAAAATAGGGGAGAGGAGGAGCCGCGGCGTGGCTGCCGATGGCGGCCCTTGCGGGGTTTGAGGGAGGTAAGAGGCGGCGAGGAGAAAGAAGGAGGTGTGAGGTTTTTGGAGTTAGTGAGAGAGAGAATCAAATGTGTGTGAGAGAAAGCTTGTAATATAATGCAACATTTTGCTCGTCGGCCGAAAAATACTAAAGCTTGTGCCGACAAGCCACGTCAATGACACGCAAGATTGAATTTGGGAAAACAAAAAATGGTGCTAAAATTGAATATGGAGTAAAGTTACCCATATGAATTGAAACCTTTTAAGTTTATGTTCAATTTGGATTTCGATCAAAGTTGGTGATATTTCATGCATTTAACCATTTTTTTTAGAATTATAAGAGGTATCAATTATATAATCAAATAAGTTACCCGCATGCAAGCGTCCGTCCTTCTACACCACACAAATATGGAAAACTACACCACACATAGGCGGGATCACTATTCAAGATCTCTCACAAATGAGAGGTTTGGGTATCTCATCTTTACCACTTGAGGTAGGCTTCATTGACCTCGACAGATATGTCTTAATTCGTGTAATGTAGATCCAATGCGAGAATAATTTTTGATGCACAATTCGAGATGCTAGAAAATCATTAATTGCATTCTATAATACTGAAAGTATTTTGTTTTATTGCATTACTGTGATATCAAAACTCGGGAGATATGACCAATGAGGTTTTGCTCTAGTGGCAAAGCTGAGGCACTCAAAGACTCTCTTTTGTGAGAGGTCTTGGATTCAATCTCACCTGCATGAGGTGGTATTTTTTCACCTTGGAGTGGTGTTGTATTACAATCTGCGTGCGAGGTGATGTTGTATTATTATCTGCGTGCGATGTAATTATTTGCGTTCGTGTTGAGGTCTCGCTTGCGTGCGAGTTGCATAATTGATTATATTCAACTACTTTCGGTAATTCTAATTAAAAAAAGAACTCTGGTAATTCTAATTCAGAAAAAAAGAACTCGGAAGATATGTTTTAATTACGAAAGATTCTAGTCAATTTTGGACCTCAAAATATTTAATCAATTTTATAAAATTAAAATTATTTTAAAAATAAATTGATTAGAATTATAAATCAAATAAACGATAAACTACTCCTACAATCAAACTTGTTAGAATTTTTTTCTTGAGTTGGGTATTAAACCGAGAACGAGAATCCAACGTTCTTACGTCACCTTCTTCAGCAGTTGGTAGCAGCAGCACACGTAATTCCTCGTTCAAGTCGAAACAAAAACAACAAAATTAAAAAAGCACGAACGAAATCCAGAAACACACAACGCATACAATCATTCCGGAAAAGAGAAATGAAGAAAGATAAAGGAGTCGCAATCGAAAACCCTAAAGAAGAAGTGGAAGATGAAGAGGGAGATGATTTTGATCATCGATATCAAAACGCGCAATCAGCCGCTCTACCATTCTCTACTCGCAACGCTTCTTCTAAATATGATTTTGTTAAGGTTTACACATAGGATCAAAAATAATCTTCATTTTTTTCTTCTTCTTTTTTTTTCTGCATATTCTGTTGTCAAATTGTCAACACTGGTTCAATTATTTACGTTTTTATTTTAATTCAGGTGAAGGTATGGTTGGGCGACAATGCTGACCACTATTACGTGCTCTCCCGCTTTTTGCTTAGCAGAATGTTGACTGTCACCAAGGTAAAAACCCCCTGCACTTTTTGTTTTTACTATTTGGTCATCTTATTTGAGTGTTCCTGGTTGTTTTGATAAATTAAACCAATTTGTAATTATGGTGTTCTATTTGATCTTGATTGCAGATTCCTAATCACGTGGCTATTAAGATTGCGCTTGAGCTAAAAAAGCTGCTTATAGATAATAGCCTTCTAGACGTGTATGTTCTGCCACCACATTGACGTCTGTTTTTACTCAACCTTTGTTTGGAATGTTAATTCCTTTTCTACAGTGTTCACTAACTAGATAATTGTATTGCAGCTCGCAGTCCGACCTTGAAGCTAACTTATTTAAGGTGGGGTCATTCACTATCTTTGGTTTTTGGTATTTATGTCAAAAAGGAAACTTTTTGACAAACAATTATGCATGTCTTGGAATACCATTAATCGTTCTTGTTAGTGAGATAAAATTTCTAAGTTGTAATTGGTATGTATTATATCTGCTTGCATAGATATCGCCTTTTAAGCAGTTTTGTAAGCTCATAGGCAATAATAAATCTTAGCCATATTGGATTACCTCTTATTAATTTACTGGGGTTGAATGACTTTGCTGTCTTGATTGGTGCCTTCAGACTGCAACCTTAAAGTTCTAGAATCTAGAGTACCATTTGTCATTTTGTATGGTTGTCTTCTGTCTACATATTGTTTGTATGGATGCCAAAGTCCTTAATGACCAAACATAATACTGGAACGTGACTTCTATTTTCTTAAATGAACTATCAAGAAATGTATCTCCTTCAACTAGAGAATCTCCTGGACTGTTTTTTCATGTTTTATTATGTTCTTAGATCTTCTCATTGTGTTGTCTTGTATTACTTGCAATGTCTATGGAGGCTTATACACATGATTACATGGTTCAATAATTTTTCTCTCACACCCTTAGCTTATGGAGCGGCGAGGTTATGGACAAGAGTATATAAACCGATACAAAATGATGACTAGGTCAGTTACTTCTTCATCTTTGTTTTATATTGATATTGAGTAGATGCTCAATTTGATAATTGAGAATCTCAGACCAGCAGTTTAGTCATTTTATGTAATAATCGTTTTGCACAATGTTTGCTGGTACTTTGGGTGCTCTATGAGAAATTTATTGGTAAAGGTGTTTTGTGAATGACATTGGGGATTGAGTAGGGTTCAAAATTGTTGTTTGCTTATTTGAGTAAGTGAGAAGGGTTATTTTTTTGTTTTCCCCGAAGGGGGCTTGGGTAAGTGAGAAGTTAATGTCATGTATTTTCATGAAAAAAGTATCTGGGGTGAATATTTCCTTACACACACACACACACCAATGTTGTGAAAAGCTTAAGGCGGGATTGAGGTGTTTTGCCTTGACGAGGCGAGGCGGTAAGCCTCGAGGCAGGTTGAGGCGTAAGAAGCCTCAGACCAAGCAAAACAAAAAAAAATCATAATAAAATATCTAAATCATGAGTTTATAAGTTTTAAAATAATCAAAATAAAAGCTGAAAAGAGTTCATGAGTTTATAAGTCTTAAATTTTGGAACTGAACCAAGAGAGGCGTGAGAAAGCTGCTGTGAAAATGAGGAGATGGACGCTGGCTGCTGCTCATTTCTCTTGACTTGTCATGCAAAGTTATTATTCATTGATACTTGAATATATAATTAGGGTTATTTGAGTGGGTGCATTTTGATTACAAAATTGTGGCTGACTTTAATAAAATTGTGGCTGACAACAAAATTGCAATTAAAGAAAAAGATAGCTTAATAAAGATATCATCACCGCGGCACCGCCTCATACTAGCCTCTCTAACCGCCTTACTGCCTCATAGCCTTGAGGCGGCGCCTCAATAAGAAAAGGCTTTCAGTATTAAAAGATCAATAAAAGCGCAATTTTGAAGCGGATTGTTTGATGCCTCGCCTTGAGGTGCGCCTCAAGGCGGCTGCCTTAAGCGATTTTCACAACATTGACACACACACATGTCCAAACACATACATGCTTCACTTTGTTTTGTTATGTAAAGATGACTAAAGGTTTGGAAATGTTCACTTCGCGTGATGCACCTACAAAACGCATTGTTTTCCCCCTAGGTTGAAATGGAATATCAGATTTAACCAATTTAAAGCTACTTGATCATCCCATATTTGAGGATTAAAATGATATATTAACTGATACTTTGTCTTACTATGCTTTTAATATAATTTTCTTTGTCTATAAGATTTCATCATCAAAGAGTACCGCTGGTCATTCTTGTGTGTGGAACTGCATGTGTTGGAAAATCTACTATCGCTACTCAACTTGCACAGAGGCTAAATTTGCCAAATGTGTTGCAGGTGAGATTCTCCTCCACAAAAAAACTCTTGCTGCTGGCTTTTTTTCTCTGTTTTAATTAATTATTATTTATTTATTTTGGTTTCTCCCTTGTTGTTTGGTAATTCTCAGACTAACTCTTAATACTTTTATATTGTGTCAATGTACAGACAGATATGGTGTACGAGTTACTACGCACAGCAACAGAGTATGCACCTCCTTGGCCTATTATTTCCTTTGTTAACAGTTTCTGGAAGTTGTCATTAAAAACTGGATTCCATCCGACAGACTTAGTGAATTAGTGTCCAAGTTGTTCAGTCTTAGTTACTGTTCACTGATGCTAAAAATCAATCCAACAAGGCTGGAAATAGTTAATGTATGGGTCAGTAGAGAGTTTGCTAAATTGCTTTTAAGAAGTTTGTGCTTATCCAGTTGCAGATGATCCAATCTATACTTTACCAATGCATTAATTGTCATTTTGAATTAAATTGATAAATCTTGCCTGTGTGATGATAAAGGGCTTAATATGGAATGCTGCATGATGTGCCTACTCTTTCATTTCAGTGCGCCATTAACATCTTCCCCAGTATGGGCACGAGATTTCAGCTCATCTGAGGAGTTGATAACTGAATTTTGCAGAGAGTGCCGAATTGTCCGTAAAGGTATTGTAATAGCTTCAGTAGTTTCCCCTGATGCATCTGAAGTTATAGTATGAATCTTGTATAATTTGTGTTCCGAATAGGTTTGGCTGGTGATTTGAAGAAAGCAATGAAGGATGGGAAACCAATTATTATTGAAGTAATTTTCCAGCTACCCTGCTTTGCAAATCTCTGATTTGCATGCTTACTTGCCTTTTCCTTTTGATTATTTTCTATACTGAATCTTAGATCATTGACAATTATCTTAATTATGCGAGACTGTTGAAAGGGTTGTACCTAAAAGCACAGAGTTTATTACATTAAGAATCATATATTGAGGAATCTGATTGTACACATGGTAAGGATATCGAAAAACCAGGAGTAGAGGAATCTTGCCTTTTCTTCACTACGATAAATGCTTAATTTCTGTTTTTTCTGGTGAAAACGGACTATTAATTTTTACTACTATGCAGTATATTAGGGAACACAATATGTATCGGCTTCTGTGGATAAAATTAAAACCATATTAAGCCTTTTTTATAATTCAAGCACTAAAAGATTGGACCATAGTCACCGTACATGAATATTCTTATGTTCTGATACTGGCGGATGTGATTATCAGACCTTACCACGAAGCTTGATTTTTTTTTGCTCACTTTTATCATTTCAATTGCATGCAAAGCACTTAGGCAGTTTTCCACGAGTACATCTTCATGCAATTGTTTAGGGACCTATTCTAGTTTGCTTTAACCTGCAATAAGATAATGAAGAACTAATTATGGATTTATGGTCTAAATATACACATGACCTATTTTAGGACTAGGTTTAAATTGCTGACTTTACATAATAATTACTATCAGTGTGCATAATTTTCTAACCAGTAAATAGCACTTTAGTCACACATGGATTCATGCTTGAATATAGTTTAGTGTTGTTCACAATAACGGAGACTCTTAATTTTGCCAGGGCTACCAATTTTTCGTATGTGCAGTCCAATGAAGCCTTTTAATTGCTCCAAAACACCTCTATTATGTAGCCGATTCATGAATTTTTGGTAGAACAGAAAAAATCTAATCTAATGAAGCAAGTAAGAATGCATACATACTGTGGTATATGACATAATGGATACTTGAAATTGAGCATACTCTTTTCTAGTTGAGGAGGGGTTTATGAACTTGACTTGAGACATTCAGTTAAAGATAGAAAGCATAAATGAAGTCAAAGAACGGTCCAAGGGGACATGCAGGGAATTCCTGCTGTAGCTGCAATATTTGGATGAAGCAAACTTTTTGTTCTCTCTTTTGCCTGCCTCTGTTACATTCATAACTTCATCATGCGTGTCTTATTTTTAAGAAAAATAAGAATAATCTATAGAAATGGAGAAGATATATGAGGTAAACATTTTAGAAAGATTAGGTGAAAAGAAAATTACATGCTCTAAGATAGGTGAAAAGAAGAAATGGTAGTTAAAAGAAGAAGGGTTAAAGAAAAAAATACTAGATGGTTATACGTTTAATTGTTTAAAACTGTAGCATTTGTGTTTGAGATGAAGAGTACAACAAGGTTGAAGCATCTGTCTGTATATAGAGGAATTCCATTATAACATATTAGGCTTCTTTCTCCCCTATTTTCAGAAATTGATCCTGAGGATTTGTATTCTTGTAGAGGTGGAGCCTGTTAACATACACCCTCATGGTTATGTATTTTTTTTAAAAAATTACAGGGCATACATTTGGACCCGAGTATATACTTAATGGATGATGAAAACAAATTATCAACCACCTCCCAAGCAAAAGATGGAGAAAAAGCCTCGGGCCAAATTAAAAATGGAAGCTCAGCTGAGAAAAGATCTACTAACAATGACAATTCTGGCACTCAGATTGCCAGGTCAGACGAAGTAACATCAGGTGTGGATATGGTTTCGGGTGCTATGGAACATGTGAATATAAGCAGTAGTGCCCCTGAATGTCAAGGTGACAATTGTTGCATTTTGTGATCTTGACTTTTAAATTTCTGATTTGGTTACTGATACTGTATTTTCTTCGAGAAGATTTTCTCACTTGCTTGCACTAATTTTTCTGAGTGAAACTTAAAACTTTTAACTATCTTCACAGGCAAAATGGTGAAAGATGCTGAACTCATCCAACCTCCTGCAGTCAATAAAGAAAAGTCTGGACCTGAACCCATTATTATTCCTATAATCCTGAAGATGGCTGAATTTGATCATAAGGTGTCTCAAGTTACTTATTGTTTTGATCGTTTTCCTTGTTACCACAACGAGAGCCTGCTTGAGATAGCTCAAAAGATAAACCCTATATTGTGACCTCAAGACTTGAGAGAACCCCAGGCAAGAATAAGTAAAAATTTAATGATGGGCAAGTCCTTATTAGGCATGCCTGGGAATGTAAGATTGAGCAAACAGCCAAACACCGTACAAGAAATGCAATCTTAAAATGTTGAAGTGAAATTGGTTAATGAAGGGAGAGAGCTAGTTAGGGACTATGAGTTGGATCTATCATGCAGTCATTTTTTGTAACAATTTTGTTTCACTGGATTTGGTGATCGGAACTTATAAATAACTTTTTTAGCAAAACATTGTGTCAATTGCTTAGAGATCGACTTTATCTTGATGTGTTGATGAATCATAAAAACTATGCTATTGTATTCAAAACAACATTTTTCCTTTTGGACGTTTTCCTAAATTGGTCATCTGATTTGTACAGGCTTTGCTGGAGGAGTGGTTATCTACTCGTACCATGGAAAAATTCCCAGTACAGGTTATATATTGACAATTAAAATAGTCATTTCACAAACTAAATCAATGAGCCTAATTCTTTTTCCTTATTGAAGAATTTAATCTGGTGTATAGATATATTAGTTCAGGAATTATTTACACATTGCCTGCACGTTTAATTGCTGTAGTCTGAGTTTGTATAAAGTCTTGAATTTTTATCCCACCGTGTTCTATAAGCTTGTAATACCAGACTTAAATTTTACATTGGCTTTTCAATACATAATAGCTATATGATATCTTTCTATTCCTGCTTCCGGATTCATTCCTTACAATAAGTATTTGGCAATCATAATCTACATGTTTTTCCAGGACAAGGATAAGTTGATTGCCAACTTGAAAACAATCCAGGACTACCTCTGTTCATTTAAGTCCCAGGTACTGTCATTTGAAACCATTGCCAGAGGATTCAAATGCTAAATTCATTAATTAAAGACACTTCAAGTGTTGATATGCTTTTTTTAGCCATTTGAATGTGTGTGTGTGTGTGTCAACTTTGGTCTATCCTCTCTTGGTTATTCTTTATTTTGTAATAATTCAGTTGGATAAAAACTTTTGATCCTGCAAAGGAACACTTTTTCTAATCCTTTTCGGGTAGGGTGATGTTAGATGGGTTTTGAATGCGCTCTCAAGTTTACTTTCAAGCAGCTAATTTTATTTGATGAATTACACCATGCAGCACACATATACTGCATATTAGATGCTCATAGACTTCTTGAAAACTTGTGAGCAGGGCTATTCAGTTGTCAATATATCAGCTACAGCTTTCCCTCAGACTTTGGATTGGCTGCATAGTTACCTTCTTCAGGTAATAGATATTCTTCTGAGATTTTGGTGCCGTCCCTGCCGTTTTGTCATTTCATTTTCTTGTTCCCTCTCTGACTTTCTATAGCTCAGGAGGATGGAAGGTGATTATGAACACGTAAGACTTAAATAGGAACATCATTAATGACTTGTTACACTTACAGATATCTCATTCGACTTTGTAGAGGGATATAGAGAGATGACATTCATATTGTAAAGGAAGACTAACAGACAACTTATGGAAAATCTGATGTTGACGTACATTTCACTTTGCAGTATTTTAAAGCTCATCTTGTAGCAGATTTATACCTATATTACATATAAACATTGTAAGCTAAGACTATTGTAAATAGTATGAATAAATAATACATCCATTAATGGTAGCAATGCTTTCTGTATTCTTTGTATCTTTCTAAATTACCAGGTCCCAGTTGAGAGGAAGGAATGATTTTAATCTTTTCTAGTTCAGTGGTCACATGTATGTCACATTGGTTCAGTCATATATGCTTGTTCTGATTCTTTTTCTCTGCATATAGTGCATTGAGCAAGGTACAACTTCAGTTTCTGCTAAGAGTACTGGTCAGACTGTGGGAAATTAGGTCAAAAATATCATAGCTTGGTGGATTGAAGGTATGCTTTCTCACATCAGTTACCTCGTTAAAATTTATGTTTTCCCTGTAAACATCATGGCATGCATCTATCTGATGGAATAAACATGATTAGACACACCGCTATTGAGCATGCAAACTGAGACTCTCTTGGTTGATGGTCCCATAGAAAATGTTTAATCAGAGGACTTTAAGCTGAACTTTGTTTAAAGATTACATTCAGAAGTAAAGCACTTTTTTTCAACATGTCAATGTTGGGCAGTTGATTGGCTCAAGAGTTTCTCTCGGTCACTTCCTGCTTCAAGATATGCAAAATTAATGTGCATTCAACTATGAATTATTTTTGGTGATGGGTAGCCTAATTTGGTAAATCTGTTCTTAGATTGTTGCTTAAACAACTTGTAGCAACACTACGTGTGAGCATTGCAACTGGGCAGGTCAATCAACCTGGACCCATTTGGCATGAATTAAACCTTTAGATTGTTTTCAGCTTGTTTTGAGATTCGTTTACTTGAATTTTCCACACAAACAGAATTTGCAGTGCATCCTAGGGGTGATGAAGACTAGGTATCGGTGGTTCCACTTGATGCGAACTGTCATATACCAACTCCAGGGACAAGTTGTAGTCGAGGATGATCTTTGATGTAAAATTACCATGAACATTAAGAAGGATGCAGCTTTCTGGTGATGGTCGATTGAGGCATGGATCGTTATTATTGCAAACAAGGGATGCCTCCATTCAACCGCCACAGCCAGAGATGATAGCGGGTATAGTTCTTGTTATTTGCATCGCCATCTCCACCTGTATCATGCCGTTACATATAACTTTAATTCTATTGTACTCACTATTACGAGCACACTTTTAATTGGGCTCTGATGTTGGGAAGGGTTCTGAGTATTTCAACTATGTCAACTGCTAATTAGAGAAAAGATAAAAAGAAGAACCTTTTGTTTTGTATAAATTGATCTTATTCCATTCTAATTCCTTCTTCATACATCCCATGGAAAATAAAATATTGAATTTGATAGATCGCTTTCTAAAAATCCTGGCTTTCGTATTTTAGAAGACCCTTTTGATAACTTATGTTGTGTGGAACATATATCAATGTCTACCACGATAACCGATCGCAAATAACTCTCAAGGCAGTCAAGCTCGAGCAACAAACATAGCTCAAATTCGCCGTCAGCAACCATCTCAATGTCATATAATGTGTTGGAATTTGTCAATCTCAATAAATGTAAATCACCCAATGTTAGTTCAATTGCGATATTTCTTGTTCGGAGAGCGAAATTATAATTGATCTCAATGTCAAATAAGCGCTGTATCTTTGTAATCATATTCTTCGACACCAAGATAATCCCTTTGCTGGCCAATTTTTCGTGTAAAATATTTTCCAACAACCTTTGGCATGAATTTGTCTTGAGGCAGTTCGATTAAAATTCATGTGGCAGGTATGAGACTTCATCAACTTAATCACTTTCGATGCATTTTAAACGGCTCGCAGCTTAAACGAACAATCGTTACCATGCTTGCAAACAAACTCCAAATATGTCTTGCTCGATCGATCCATCATGTAGTTTATGTGATTCTCCATATGGTACAATCTCACATCAATTGCCAAGCCAACTTTCGTCCGGAAAGTAATATCACACTTTCTAGTGCACTAGGTTCTACCCAATCTAATGGTAGCGCACTGTCAATATCAAGGAATGAAATCACCCAATTACGTAGCTCAACTTTGCCACGAGGCTTGACACCGGACTGATGCTCTGATGAGAAGTTGCGATGTCCTGGCTGTATCCGAGTACAAAATTCAGTTGTCACTGAATCCAATATCTCCCTGCGCCGTCTCTCGTCTTCTTTCTCATTCGAAGACTTGGGTTCTTCTTCATGCGACGATGGATCGTCGTAGCGGTCATCACTATTTCTACTTACATCTATTTTGAGAGGCAACACTGTAGCTGCACATTGCTTGTCTTTCTCGATCACGTACAAAACAAGGTACTTTTTTGAAGTAGTATGTTCAAATATGAATCAGTCTTTAACGCAGCCTTTATTTTTCTTCCTTCGTAGGTCGTCGATGTGTAGAAAAATATATAATCAGATCGACCATTATCGTCTACTTGTTCATAAACATCTTGGATCAAACTAGACCGACTAAGATTTTTCACAACCATGTACACAAATAATGTAACTCCAAAACATGTACTAATAAGTTATATAAATAATATAAGAAACTATTCAGAATAAACAAAATTGAAACTGCGCACACATAAACATACTTTATGCATAGTTTCGTGCATAATTCTTTTTTAATGTTCCAACGTTTTCTTTTCTCTAAACGTTAAAATACTAGTCCAAAAAGTTTTAAACATCAATTGAACATATTTAATTGAAATAGTGTATGACGGTGCATTTATGGAACAGTAACTGTGTACAGAAGAATATAAGAAAAAATTGAATATTTCACATATCTCTCGTAATTCATGACTTGCGATGATTTTTTCTTCCAAATTTCTAGTAACCCTACATGAATCGTGAAGGTTTTCTTGCTTATTTTTCAAATCTACAATAAATAAATTGAAATTGTTGGTATACATTTATTTTCTCTTTATTAATTACACATATTTAATTGCTTGTGCTTTTTTTTTTCCCTCGCATAAAATCATAAATTTTTGGACAAAATTGCGTGTGAATTTACACTAATTCTGTAATGCTTTTGGACCATAATCATATTCATATTTGCATTAATGCTTGTTTACATAAATCATAAAGTTTGAAATGTCTTATCAAAGTCACGTAAAATCATAGAATTTTAAAGGTTTTGAAGTCGGCGTGAGTAGGGTTGGTGAACCAGTTCCGGGTTAAAATCGTAACCGAACCGGTAAAAATTGATTATCGATTAACCGATAATCGATTTTTCCTGTTCAGTTATCGGTTATGGTATTTTTCGTTAACCGGTTAATCGGTCGGTTAAACTGAATTAACCGGTTTACTATTAAATTAATTAATTTATTTATATTTTAATATATTAGAATTTAGAAAATAACAGGATACCAAATTAAAATTAGTCTAGGGTACTAGGGTAGATTTCACTTCACTTTTGCAAAATTGTAAGCCTGCCTTGCTGAACTTGGTTCGAACACCATCACCGCCGAATCTAGGCCAACCACCTTGATGGAGGAGACGGCAACGGTGGCTTGGGGCTCGCCGGTGTGCAGCACCCGACCATCTGCCGCCGGTTGCGTCATGTGGCGTCGTGGCTTCGAGCCGACACCCGCCGCACCTTTGTTACAATCCTGCCAAGGCAGGCATGGCCGCGGGCACGGGAGGCACGGCGTGGTGGCGGCAAGACCGTGCGGTGCTCTCCGGTGTAAGAGGCATCGCACCGGTGGAGTCGCGCGCGGTGAACACGCCGCTGCTTCCTCCTCTGAAGCGCATATCTTCAACTCGGGCTTGGACGCCAACGCACCGACGACCGGCGGGATCCGTCCGACGAGGACGCGTGACGTCGGCGGCATTGCAGACTCTGGCAGCGGTGGCGGGCTAACGGGAAATGCGGCTGCTGCTGCTAAAACTTTTGAAAACCCTAACTGCAAAAAGATGTTGTCAATTTGTTGAGATTTGTTGAGATTAATCCAGTCTGGTTAATCGGATTAAAAATCGGTTCGATTTTTGGTTATCACTTTGGCTGTTAATTGGTTCCGGTTAATCGGTTCGATTATAATCGAACTGATTACCAGCTATAGGCGTGAGTTTATATGTACAATGAATTATATATATTTTTTTAAATCATAAATAAATAAAATATCAACATTATACACTTTTTGACTTGTCATAAGGGTATTAAGTATTTTTATATTTCCAAAATAGTTACATTATGAGTGATGATAATAAACTTATGCACTTTATAAAATTGGTTATTCCTACATATTACCACATGCTTTTTTATTTTAAATCCATTTAAATTGTATTATTAATAATTGGATAAACTGTTTTAAAATACAATTGATGCAAACTCTTCAGACTTTAGCTTATGAAGTTCCTTGGGTTTAAATTCAATTTCTTTTCTTTTCTTTTCTTTCATTAATATTAATTAATTTGGGCTCAAATGATACACTAATATAATTAACTACAAGAATTTACTAAACATAAATATAAACGATTACTATCTTTTATAAAGATAAGAGATCGCATTACTAATCACAATTTCTCCATTTCAAACTAAAATAATAGTAATAATAATAATAATAATAATAATAATAATAATTTAAAGAAAATTTCGAAGTGCAAAGCATTGTAGGATGCATTTCACCTTAATTACTAATTTTAGTCAACATACGTTGCCTATGCTGGATGAGAACTCAGATTTCGAACTTGTTGAACTACAAAACGCTTCCTCATTACTTGAATAATCACCCAAATTGTATCCAACAAGACGATGATGAGGAAACAGCTTAATTACAAGAGCCTAAATTAGCGGCTTCTAATTGGGTAGAGTTACAAATAACACACAATATTAAGATGATCCCAAAAAAAGCCTCCAGTAAGTAAGCAGCTGTTTGTCTGAACCATCAGATTATCAAGCTGCAAGAAATGAGACAAATTAGATCACATTCGATAAACCGTCAACCAACAGTCGTGTAGCAGCTGAAAAACTTGAGTTCATCAAAGTCATCAATACTATGGCAAATGAGAACGCACATTCAGTTTGAAATCTTGCACAAACTCTCATCCAGTTCTGGCTATTGCACATGAACTAAAAATCTTACTTCCAAATACAAGGACTTTTAATTGTTTTAATTTTTCACATGGTCGTCAATTTCCGGCAAATTAACGGCATCGTAGCTAGCTGAAATGACAAACTAATGTCATCATGACTAAATGAAGTGGTGTAAATATCCAACTATATCATTTAATACATAAGTTGTTTAAGTCGCAGACATTTCAAGCCCTCCACGGGGGTAATTGACAACCGTGAAAAATCAAAACAATTGAAAATTAGTTTACTTACATGCTGAATTTTTAGATCATGTACAAAACTAGAAGGGTTAATAGTGTTTTATGTCCTAAACTTTCAGGCTTTCAGCGTTTTCCACAAAATGTCCCAAACTTTCATTTTCTACTAAAAAATCCTAAGCTTTCAGTTTTTTCTATAAAATATCCCACTATACAAAATTCGGTAACAAAAAAATGAATTATCTCGCCGAAATAAATATTTTGGGGACCGCCATTGTTGGAAAACGTTGAAAATTCGGGATTTTTTTGAAATCATTTTTCCATCATCAAGTTTTGTATAGCGGGACATTTTATGGAAAAAAGTGAAAGTTTAGGGTTTTATAGGGTAAAATAAAAGTTCGGGACATAAAACACTATTAACCCAAACTGGAATTTGGTGAAAGTTCATATACTTAGGTGCAATTAACCCTTCTATTAATATGGAAAAGGATGCTATCTGTGGGTACAATAATGCTCACCAGATAATCAGAGTTACTTGTTTTGCTGTTTCGTCACAGTTCTCTGAACAGTGGAGACACCATCTACAAATTTTGTCCGGAAAAGAACATTGGCATTGTTAAACATGCCTTCCTTCAAGGAGACTACAATAAACTGCACGGTCGGAGTTAAAAATAAAATCAGATTCCCAGTGTGAACAAAACATGATTTAAATATAAAAATCAAAAGAGACATGATCTATAGAAAATCAAGGATCGGTCGACAGCATGTAATGTCGAATAAACATCCTTGAACCATATCGGATATGGTAAAATCTGTTTCTGGCTACTATGAAGCAATAGGAGAAATGAAATAAGCAATAGAGGCATGAATTCTAACTTGAGAGTGTGGAAAGTGAGATTTGATCATTCTTCCGATGTTCTGTGTGTGGCTTAAATCAAGAGCTGCATCAACCTGAGACACATTTCAGAAAGGATAGGTTGGATCATTAACTTTTTCTACATACCTCTGCACAAAAAACTTATGTAAATGCTTAAAATTTCAAGAATTATCATGCAGAGCGTGGGTCAAAACATGTAATCAAGAGGTTTATGACAATCTTAAACAACGCCTCAGTAGTAAATAGGGAGAATGAATAGCCATTTGAGAAAGAAATTCAAATTGTTCGAGCAGATGATTCAAGTTCAAGATACATGTTATGCATACCTCATCCAGTATATATAATGGAGCGGGTTTAAAAAGAAGCAGAGCCAAGATTAAAGAAAGTGCAAGTAGAGATCGTTGCCCCCCACTGAGTTCAGACAAGGATTGTTTCCAGACACTCCCAAAAGCAACTCGAACTTCCAAGCCATCGAGGAAGGTGCCTCCTTCAGGAGGTTCCAGTTTGGCCATTGTGCCAGGCAAGAGAGTAGAAAATATAGAACCAAAATCTCTGAATAAAGAAAGCACCAAGTCAATATTAACTAAGCTAGTATGGTTATAGCTTAATAAATAGGGGAGAAAATCGAAGTGCCAGTTTGGAAGAAATTATATTTCTTCTTTCAAGAACTCATGCTTATTGTAAATCATATAAAGGGGCACTTACTTGTTAACCTTATTCCAAGTAACTTTGAGTGTCTCCTTCTTCTTCTCATCAAGCTCTTCAATAACCATTTTGATTTTTGACTTGTCATTCTACATAGAAAATTTAGCATAAATAAAGGCAGAGCAAGAGCATAAACT
Source organism: Salvia miltiorrhiza (assembly GCF_028751815.1). NCBI lineage: Eukaryota > Viridiplantae > Streptophyta > Magnoliopsida > Lamiales > Lamiaceae > Salvia > Salvia miltiorrhiza. The sequence continues at coordinate 19,285,139 of NC_080391.1, read as the reverse complement.
TTTACATTTCACAGTGCTAACCTCTATTATGTTCTTTTTAGATATCAAATCATTGTACTCATCTTCAGCTTTCTCAAACATAGCCATGACCTTCTTATTCACCCTCTTCTCTAGACTGCAATAGGAAATGAAGATATGGAAACTATTAGAAATTTCTTCTTCTACTTGAACTGCGTGTTTATCAAATATCTTGCTCTTTCTCACCCAGATTGCTCAGCTTGCAGTTTCTCAAAGTCTTCCCTAGCCTTAAGGGCATCACGGGACTCAAAATCATAATCTGATCCAGCTCGTCCAAAAAGTTGTTTCTCAGATGCAATCCATGCATGCTTGTCAATCAATTTATCAACCTTCAATGCACAATCTTTCTGATCCATCTCCATGCGTTTGACCTACAGCCAGAAAGAAAACTGAGGATAGCTCGTCTAGAGAAGCTGTTCGAGTTACCAAAATCAACGAAATACCTCATTTTCCATTCTTTTCTTCTCTAGATTGGCCTCACTAATTTTTTGCTGGATATCCTGCTGCTTCTTGATAATACTACTTATTTGTGAATCACATTCCTTGATCTTCCTGCTGGCCATGTTGTGCTCAGTTTGGACCTCATCACGAGATTTTTTAATAGAAGAAACCTGAAAAGACAGAAGGAACATCACTTCTCTTTCCTTCCAGGAAAAGCACTGTTCTAGAACACTTAATGTCTGATTTAGTATGTACCTTGGTTCTCTGAGAATCTAGTTCAGAAGTAAGATCATCGATGTGTTTATTCAAAGCTTGTAATTGGCTCTCCAATGATAAGTATTCTTTTTTATTTGCTTCCATTTCCATTACAAGACGCTCTCTTTCAGTCTCATGCCGCTAAAGGTTCCCAACAATTAAATAGGACCGGGATGTAATTTAGTTGACAGAAAACAGAATTAAGGTGTGATACTCAAGAACTTTCAATGCATCAGATCAAATTAATAACCAGAAACAATCAAAATGAGTTGATGGGGACCATAAATGAGCAAAAGGAAATAGTATAACATAAGGTTAAAAAAAATTGCATGAAGATGATAGCAGTGATATATACCATGATTGTGCAACAAACTTGTATACTTGACTACAGAATAAGTATTTTTAATTATCTATGAGTCAAAAACACTTTGATGGGCACCATAACATAACATTTACAGTGACAGATAAGCAATAACCAAACTTTTGGGGGGAAAAGACATTGATGTTTTTTAATACATGTTAATCAGCTGACTATTACTTTAGACTTCCAGACGTGTCAAGAATTCTTTCAACATGAACCACAAAATCCTCCAATTCAGCTAACTCTCTTTTACCCTATTTTGGTGAGAAATTTTCTTATTTTCCCTTTCATATATTTAAATACAATGTGGATAGCATTTGCATTTTAAAATATTTACATGTAATGAAAACTAAAATTGAAATTATTTAGGCTATGCAAATCAGAATTGCAATTAATTGTGTTACTAAACTGCAGGGTTTTTATGATTGGTAGAACATAAGAGATTTCATATTGCCAAAATTATTCCCAAATGTTTTGAGGATATGGAATGTGTGGGTTCATGGTACAATTATCTCAAGTAAAATGGTAGCCTTCATTCAAGTAGTGGTGAACATACCCTGAGGTTCTCTGAAGCTGCCTGCATCTGGGTTTTGATGGCCTTGATCTTTTTCTCTAAATCCTTAAGCCTACTTTCCCTATTTCCAGCGTGGTCATGGATTGACTTCTCAAGGGATGACACTCTGGTCACACATTCATCATACAGGACTTTCTTGTCTATAATTGCTGATTTCGCTTCGGCTAGCTTCTCCTCAGTACTCTGTACCCACTCCCTGAGCTATATTACAAGACAGAGTTCATGAAAGGATGATACTGATGTAGGAATCAGACGTGAAAAATATGGAATGGAAAAAACCAGAAGAATCGAATTCTGCTGTTGCAAATGCATGGTAAAGATCAAGGCACAACCTGATGGTGCTCAGTTTGTTTAGCCCTGTCCTCTAAGAGTCTGAGCTCATGCGACTTGAGTACGAAATCTTTCTTGAGGTTTTCAAACACTTTTTGAAGGGGAAGAAGCACATTGATCTGATGCCAATACATAGATTTAGTATTTATACAAAATATTACTAATGAATTTACATACTAAATTTCAGCTCAACAGTTTATTTTTCAATGGTCAGAACTATAGGATTTCCATCCCAACCCCTGAGAATGGATTGGGCTTAAAGAAGTTGCTAATGTAGAAGCCAAAATGTATAATACTATGTGTTTTTCCAAGTCTTTGTGTGATCACCTATAAAAATTTAGAAATTTAACAGCATGATTACAGATTACTCCATGGAAGGGGTTGTTTGATAAAGTATACTGAAAGTAAAATTTTACTGGGTAACTACTACATAAGTAAATCAGCTAGTTACAACTGGGGGTGATAAAATTTGGGTAAACATTGTCTTAATTCTGTCAGCTAATCCGAAATACTAGATAAAATTATAAATTGGCATATTTTCCCTCCTCTTCTTTCAAATAAAATTGAAACATTGATCTCATAATTTTATCCAACATTTCATTTCATATGTTCTTATTTAAAAATTGAAATAAAAAAATCAAACTCCTACCAATACATACACATATATGTCAAATTAAATACACGTAATTAATCTGTAGACAAATGTATATAGAGATTCATATATATAATTTTGATGTTAAGTGCCTTCAAATATAGAAATTTTATTTTATATTTTTATATTTCAGCTAAGTTTAAAGCTTCTTTGCTTTTATTAATATTTAATCATTAAAGGAAATAAATCACTAAGTGTTTTACAGGAAGTTTTGAACAATAAAGTGAGTATATTGTGATAAAAGAACTAAGCAAATTAGTGAAATTTTTAAAAATACAATAAAATTACGTCAAAAAAAGAAGAAGACGTCCTTACAGAATTTAGAATATTGCAACTAGACCTGAGTATACTTGTCCCAGCTCATTTTAAGAACAATGATGCAAAGAAAATTTGGATTTTACATTACTTCATTCGGATGATATCAGTAATATCCATTAGGTTGACGAATGGCAAACGTTAAGTGTGGGTTTAGAAAGACATTGGGTTCTATTGCAGTTCGCTAAACCTCAAGGTGATTTTTGTAATTATGCCTTTAACTATCTTTTAATGTTTATTAATAGAAACTCAAAACAATGATCAAAACCGAGGTTGATATCACATTTTCACCGCATCTTTTGAACATATACAAAAGTGTTTTTTTATGGAATGAACAGGCACAAAAGTGCTCTAGAATTTTGTAATAAAGTTATAAGGAGATGAAGGTTCAACATAACCTTAGCTTCAATCTCTGATAGCCGCTTCTGATGAGTAGAGAGTTCCATTTCAATTTCTGCCAAAGCATGAAGCTGCCTCAACAGTTCACCTCCACCTCTGGAATTATGACAAGTTAGAAAATATATTTACGTTACTCCAGTGGTAGCACATATGAAAAACAATAACATAAAAGAAACTAAATTTTATCATGATTTAAATTAGCCTTTAAAATTGTCAACTCCAGAAATAGTATATCATCACTTACTTGCGACTACCACCAGTCAAAAGTCCACTAGGTTGGAAAATATCACCTTCCAGTGTCACACTTGGTGTTCCTGTTTCTCTGGTGAACGCTACCTACAAACCAAGCAATTAGATGAGAGATGATTATATTAAAGAAAACTAGAAAAGAAGAGAAAAGCAGAAACATTTGAGGTGTGGCATTGCATAGACATGTCAGCAGTTTTATCAGTGCCATAATAATCAAAAGATGTTATATGTCACCTTTCATCACATTACCATGACAGCAAAAGAATTTTAATACAAGATAATTTTTGTAAAGTAATTTGACGTTTTCAAAAATTTGAAAAGATGATACATTATGCAAGATACAGTGGAGATATCAAAGTGATTCTAACAGCACATAAGGCTTTACTTGCAAGGAATATCCAAACAAAAAAAAAATCGTGCAACAAGTTGTGGAACTGTCAGGACTATGGTACCAGGTCTGCCACGAAGCTATGAAACATTATATCATATAAACATACCTCTCTTGCAGCATCAATTGTTTTGCAAACAAATGTTGATCCAAACACATATTCCATGGCACTCTGCATAGTATTGATATGTCTCAGAAGGGTATAGCTTATAAATATTACTACTTCATATTTTAAAAGGAAAAAAGAAAATTGAGAGGGTGTTTGCCTGAGCTTGTAAGCTCCTTCACAGTGTTTAGCAACTATTTTTAAAAAAATATCAAATTTGCTTCCAAAATAAGATGTGAGGAGACTGTAAGTTGTATTTTAAGGATTAAGAGCGCTCCAACTTCTTTTGAAAAACTTATCTTATTTTAGAAATCTCCTTACGTTTTAGTCATAGAATTACAATTTTACCTTTACTAACATCTTAAAGGCTCAATCATCCAAACACTCCAACTTAAATTTTAAAATAAAATCCAGCATCTTATTAACTCTAAAAACATCTTATATTATTTGAAAACACTTAGTCAAACTCAAAAACCCTCTTAATATGAAATGCAGATTTGTACCATGAGGATGTACTTTCTCTCTATTGCTTGTAGAGATCAGAATACACAGCCCCAGATTTTTGACAATCATAGAGAACAAAAGAGACAGTAATATTCTTATAGTATGCTAGCAAGAATAAATGCCTAAAAGTGAAAATAAAAATCAAATTTGCAGTCTAGAAGCATACTTGAAGCTCTTGGGCATATCCAACCAAAGAAAGTGCCACTGCAGCATTGCCTTCGCCAACCTGCAAAATTGAAAATTACATGTTTGTTAACATAACAAGTGAAAGATAAAACGTACTATAAGAGAGACGGGTTGCAGGCTAACCAATTTAACAGCAGCATCTTGGATTTTCTTTGAGACGGGATGGCTCTGGATCTTGTTTAGAGGAATAATTGTGACTCTCCTCTGCAGACCACCCTTTTGAAGAAGTTGTTTACCAGTATTTTCTGTGTCTACTACAACATTAAACAGCTTGCCACCAGCAGCTACCTGAACAAGATTTCAACAAATCAACTATGAGCCTTGAGATCTTAACAGAGAAAGACATCTAAAATGAGACAATTTGAAGTACCACATGTCAAAAATGCAATAACAAACCTCTAAAGCAACCACTGCAGAGCTATCCTTCACTTTAATTAGTTTTGCGACCACACCTTTCACCCTTGACTTATCAAAATTCTTTTCTGGGTCACGGTAATTGAATTCGACCCTACCCAAACTTGAAGAAACCTCGCGTGCTTTCCTTTCAAGTTTTTGCACCGTCTCTGACTCAATCATCCGATCCTAAGAGCACTCAGCAACCCAAATGAGGCAAAGAACCATATACCTTTTAACAAATAACTGTTTAATGCAATTCAATGAAAGGTACCTTCTGGAGTGATTCCATAAGGGTCTCATCGTAAGAAAGAGATTCGAGTTCCTTTTCAACTGTTCCAACTTCTTTCCTCTTGGCATTTAACTCATTCTCTATAGCAGCAGCTTTTGCAGATGTCGACACCAACTGAGCTTTTTTTTCCTTCAGCTCCTTCTCAACATGGTTTATCTGATTTTGTAGCTGCTTCAGTTCTGTCTCTGACTGTCCTACAGCTATCTTGGCATCTCCCAGTTGGTCTTCGAGGCACTTCTCATCATTTCCACTGCTCTTACCTGCCATTACACCCTACAGCAATACATAGGCGTAATAGTGAGATCATTGTAATGGTGAAAATTAGATACTCTTACAGAAAAAAATTCAGTAATTTACTTGGAATTCTTTCTGATGATCATCCAAACTCTTTGAAAGCCCCTGAAAACTTTTTCTAAGATCAGCAGCTCCATCTTCAGCAGTTTTTATTGCAGTAGCCTTCTCTTCAGCTGCTAGTTTCGCTTCTTGAAGGTTCCTCTCAATCTGTATATAATAGTAGGACAAATCAGGTGCGTATGAGATACAAACTATTCAATAAACTTTGTGAGCCTATCAAGAGAAAATAGATCGTACTAACTAATGCCTCATACCTTGGCTGCGCTATCTTTCTCAGTTTTAAGATTGTCTTCTTGACTTTGGAGTGCCGAAGTTTCTTTCACCAGATCATGTGAAAGTACATCAACTTTTTCTGACAATAACTTTAGCTCCCCACCCATGCTTGCTTCTTTTTCAGCACTCAGTTTTGATATTTGTGTCTCCATTTCCTGTGTTTCCTCATGCATTTTTCCAACAGTTGAATCAATCTCCAGCATCTTATTTCTTATGGCTTGAACGCCTTGAATAGTATCATCCCTATTCTTTTCTGCTTGAACATATTCATAAGCAATACAATATCTCTTAAGTCTGTCCAACTCAGCATTTCCGTTGGCCCATTGCATGTACTGCATCCTCTCTTTTCTCAACTTCTGCAGAGCTGGGAGTATTTCCTGGTCCAGAAGCTTGTCGATCTCATCAACCTTGCTCTGCTTCTTTTCAAGTGTTTTAAGGGCAGCCTCTTTCTTTGTTTCATACATTCTTGTCCCGGCAGCTTCTTCGAGCATTGACAATGTTTCAGGAGGTTTCATATTCAAGACTTTAGTAATACGCCCTTGCATTATAAGAAAGTGTGGATTATTTACATTCAGCTGAACTGAATGGAAAAGATTCTGAACTCGACTAGGCTGAGCCAGGTGTCCATTGATCAGATACTTGTTCCTTCCACCAACGACAATCTGCATAATGCATTAAGGTTTTCACTACATGTAATGGACTAAACTTTTACTGAATATCTGGAGCCTTCTATTTAAAGCCGTAATAGAATACAAAAAAAATGAAACCAACTTTTGCTGGAAAAACAAGTCAACAAAGTAGCAAAAAAGGGAAAAAAAAATCCCTGCTTGCTCATAACTACTAAGCATTGCTAGTTCAACTGGCAACAATCTATATAGATTCACAAGCAAAATCCACAAATTGAAGCAACCCAAGATGACAGACAACTCTACAGAAACAAAAGGCAAGCACCATTAGAAAGTAAAAACTTGGACAAAACGGTTCAATTGAACTCCCGAATTGACACATACCTGACGAGTAACTGTAATTTCAGGAGAGTCTTCGTAGCCAAGAGGGCTTCGACTACGGTCAGAGTTGTCAAAAACAATGGATACAGTGGCCTTGGTGATTCCAGCTTGGCCCTGCTTGTACACCAGCTCCTGCAAATTAGCAGCCCTAACCTGTTGCAAATTGGTGATGCCCAGCACAAAGCATATTGAGTCGAGGATGTTGGATTTGCCGGAGCCGTTGAGGCCTGTTATAGCGTTGAAATACGGGTCGAAACCCGGAACCACGGTTCTCGTTGCATAGGACTTAAACCCCTCAAGACAGATTTCCTTAATGTGCATTTCCTCTCTGGAATTACAGATGGATGGGAATGATTTCTGGAAGATTAGGGGGAATTTGGAACGAGCAAGGCAAGCGGGCTTCAGATTTCCTTCTTCAAATTTTAAATCTACACTAGAAATGCCGAATTTATCTGCGTTCCCAAACTTTCCCGCTCCTTTGCATTTCTTCTTTTTCTTTTATTTTTTTAAAATATTTGTTCTATTTTATTTTCTTGGAACATCTTTCATTCGTTTAAATACTATGTTCTATAAGTATTCAAAACTTTTCGTAATGAAAACTAAAAAGAATGTGTAAATTTGTTAGAAGTGATAGGACTTTCACTTTTTTAAAGGTTAAATTTTTTTATTTATAAAAACAGACCACTTATAATGGAACGATCAAAATTGAACACATATCACTTTTAATGGAACGATTCAAAATAAAATACAAGTCATTTTTAATAGAAGTGAGGGAGTAGTATAAAGCACTATAAAAATTGTGTTTTCTTTTAAACAATTTTAATTTTTTTTTTGAAACCATATAAAAGTTGTGTTTTATATTAATTTAACTTGCTCTGTTTTCATGGTTTAGTAATATCTTTTAATTCATTTTTTTCTTGTTAAATATTTTTATTTTAGGAATTATGGTATCATAATTAGAATTTATAAGTATTTTAAGTTATAAATAAAGCTTCTATTGTGATTAGTATTGGGTTTCATAATGTTTGTAATATTTAAAAGAATAAAGAAGTTCCAAGAAAATAGAATAAATAAAAGTTAAAAGAAAATAAAATAAATAAATTTGTATGCATTTCCGTTTCAGGAAAAAAAAAATGTATGTTGAATTTAAGTAATTTGGGCTTGGGATGAGTTTGAATGTTTATTAATATACAAAAGGAGAAAGTGTAAAATTAGTAAGTTACAAAAATAAAAATAAAAAACAATATAAAGCCCTAAAAATTCGTTCATATTTGCTACTTCACTGGCTTCTTCTTCAGCACTGCTACTTCTTTTTCACTTCTCATCGATCTTTACATTACATGTAATTATCTATTTTTTTCTTTTTCTTTTGAAAGTCTCACCGACAGCTAATCTTGCTATAGAGTTGCTCCATTGATCTCATTGCAAATGTTTGATGCTTCTTGGAGCTTCTTCGGCAACGGTGAAGTCATTTGATGAATTGCGAGTAAATGAATCAGCTCCATAGATTCAATCAATTACTCCAGAAATTTCCCCGATCCATTCTCATATGCCCTAAATTCCACCGACACTAGCATAAATCTGAGAGGATATAGCACACTTGGTAACAGAAGCTGCGCATTCTTTTATCCTTCTTGAGCCCTAATTCCCCTTCTCCCTCGTCTGCATCTTCAATTCCAGAGTTTGGGGACACAGCAGCAGATTCAATAAAAGGTATTTATGGAAGATGATTTCACCTTACATTTCTTTTTTATGCTGAAGATATTGAATGAATTTTGTTGGTGTGATTACTGAATCCATATTTATGCGTAAAATTGCTGAAATCACGTCTGAAATTTTGATTTTTTTTTGCCGAAATCACGTTTATTTAAATATACCTGCATATCTCGATTCCTACATTCTCGCACCTCAGCGCCTCCGCGCGTCGAGGCGGCCGCCTTTCGCCGACGAGGCGCGCATACACAAAAATCTTACAGAGGTGCACATATTGGTGCGCTTCAGCGTCGCCTTGCCTTGAGGTGCACCTCAAGGCGTCCACCTCCAGCGATTTTCACAACATTGCAGCTGATTTGCCAAATACATGTATCATTATCAACTTCATATTCTTATGCGTAACACATTGACTATTATAGCAAAAAAATTGTCACAGATAGTTTGGATGCTGGAAAACTACGTTCGAAAAATTCAATGCAATTGAACAGTAAAAGTGCTGTCAAACTTTGTTTAATATAGTAGTATATAGATATAGATACAGATTGTGGTTAACATTTCTTTTTTATTTTCCGGTAGTACATTGAGATCAGATGACTGGCGATGTGGAAAATTCTAAAGATGGGGATGCTTCATCTGATGCTCAATCAAGTTCGGGTTGGTATAGCACCTTTCTCCAGCAAGCCTCGGTCTATGGAATTGCAGGGGGTTATTGTCTCTCTGCTTCGTTACTATCAATCATCAATAAATGGGCAGTGATGAAGTTTCCATACCCGGGAGCTCTAACTGCATTGCAGTACTTGACAAGTGCTGTTGGAGTTGTAATCTTTGGGTGGCTTAAGTTGCTGGAGCACGATAAGCTTGATCTTGTTACCATGTGGCGGTTTCTGCCTGCTGCATTCATATTCTATCTATCCCTGTTCACGAACAGCGAGCTCCTGCTTCATGCCAATGTTGATACGTTCATTGTTTTCCGTTCGGTGGTCCCCATATTCGTTGCAATTGGCGAGACCCTCTTCTTGCACCAGCCATGGCCAGCGCTGAAGACATGGTTTTCGCTCACCACTATATTTGCTGGGAGTGTGCTCTATGTCACAACCGATTATCAGTTCTCTGTCAAGGCTTATAGCTGGGCTCTAGCTTACTTGGTGAGCATGTCAATAGATTTTGTCTACATCAAGCATGTAGTCATGACGATTGGCCTCAACACATGGGGGCTGGTGTTGTACAATAATCTTGAGGCTTTGATGTTGTTTCCTATCGAGCTGCTTATCATGGGAGAACTGAAGAAGATCGAGCATGAGATCACTGATGAGTCGGATTGGTACTCGTTCGGGGTGGTTCTGCCTGTAGGGCTGTCGTGCCTATTCGGCTTGGCCATCTCCTTCTTTGGCTTCTCTTGCCGCAGAGCGATCTCAGCCACGGGATTCACTGTTCTTGGCATCGTCAACAAGCTGCTGACAGTGGTGATAAATCTCATCATCTGGGATAAACACTCGACCCTTGTGGGAACTATTGGGCTCTTGATTTGTATGGGCGGCGGCATAATGTACCAACAGTCGACTAGCAATAAACCTAAACCTGCAGCAAAAGAAGTAGAGGCTCAGCAGATTGATGAGGAGCAGCAGAAGCTACTTGAAATGCAAAGTATTGTAGATAATGGTGAGGATGAAAGACAACTAGGAGATGGAAAATCATAGCTGATACTCATGAAAAGCTTTAATGCCCGAGTTTCATTAGCAGCATTGTCTTCCTATTCTTTGATGAATTTTCCTTTTCGTTGTTGGTCTAAGAAAATTTTCCAGTTCTTTGATGGTCGGAGTTTGGGGATACTGCTTGCTTATTGGAGAATATAAGTGTTAAAACAAGAGCTCTGCCTTACAGCCAAAAACAAACCACCTGCTGCTCCAAGGAACCTTTTTTTTTTTTTTTTTTGTATTTTCCTGCACTCTTGCTGTATTCTGATTACAAATTGTTCCTGTGGAATTGTAGCTCTCTCTCTCTCTCTCTCAGGTCAGGTTTTTGAAAACTTTTACCTAGATGGAGCTTCTGTTAGGTTACAGCTTAATGTAGAAAAGTGCTGTTACAGCATTGAAAAGAAACTCTGGAATTTATCTTCATTGGACTAGCGTTCACTCCTCCAATTAGTATTTATACTTATTTGATTTAATAATTGACTTTTTAGGCTATTTAATCCAAAATTGGGGTATATTATTTTAAATTTTATTTTTTAATAATAAATATTAATTATAGTTCATTATCTGATAATATATATTTTTATTTTATAATAAATATTTATAAAATATTGAGATATGATGGAATTGAACAAATTGTGGGATATCTGATCTTATTCGTTAATTAGTCCAGTTACATTTTGTAACCAACCCGACCCTTTTGCGTGGGGAGAAAAAACAACTAAACTCCATTGTGGGATATCTGATCTTATTCGTTAATTAGTGTCAGTGTCTCACGAAAAATAAGGGGTCTCACTAGAGCACGCCCATATATATATATATATATATATATATATGGGGTTATTGCCATAAAATACATCAAGTTTGCTAATTTTCTGGTTTATATCATGAGCTTTTTTTTGGCAAAAAAATACATGAATTTATAATTGATTCTTAAATATCCCACTATTTATAATTTTGCTCAAATTAATCTGAGGTGGCTGCCGGCATTCCCAACGTGGCTGCCGGAATTGCCAATGTGGCGGCCAAATCACACGTACACACACACCTCTCTCTCTCAAACACACACACAAACACACGCACACACCCACTGCGCTGCACGCACACGCACACGCACGGCCCCTCCCCCTTCTTCCTTCTCCGCGCGACGGCAGCGTCGTCGCCGCCGCCGCCACCCTCTCATCCCTTAACCATCCCATGTCTCTCTCTCTCCGCCTCTCTCTCTCTCTATCTCTCTCTCTCTCTCTCTCTCTCTCTCTCTCTCTCTCTCTCTCACACACACACACACAGACACACACAGACACATGCAGAGTCGCCGCCCTCCTCCCTTTCCCCGGCGTCGTCGGCCGCAGAAACCACCCACCGCCGCTCTGCAACGCGGCCTCCCTTCTTTCAACTCGCCACCCCAAATCACGGCCCCCCTCTTCAAATCGCGGCCTCCCTCTTCAAATCGCCACCTTCAAATCGCGGTCTTCCTCTACAAATGGCGATTTCCGAAATCGCGCCCTAGGCCACCCCATATCACGGCACCCGTCTGCAAATCGCGCCCTAGGCCACCTAAATCGCGGCCTCCGAAATCATGTATTTTTTGGCCAAAAAAAAAGCTCATGATATAAACTATAAAATTGACAAACTTGATGTATTTTACGGCAATAACCCCTATATATATATATATATATATATATATTTTTTTTTTCTTTTTCTCACTTTCGCACCCTCTCTCTCTCTCTAAAACCCAATTCGCCGTCGCGCTCCCATTCTTGCTTTCTCTCTCTCTTCAACGAGTTCATATCTCTCTAACGAGTTCCAGCAGTTCAAGGAGTTGTAGATCTACAATAATTATGAGATATAAATCTAGATCTAAGAAGATCTAGAAGTAAATGATATGAATTTGTATCATTCGTTCCATGATCTACCGTATCAAAGTGCCAAGTGATGTATTCCTCTAATCGAATTTGTATTAAGCAGGAGACATAAAAAATAGAAAAACATACTCCAATCGCATGAGGATTTACAAGCGTCGTTGAACCAATTCGTACCGTTCATAACAAGGATTTAACTAGAATTTACAGATTTCGTGTTATTTTGTGTTAATTTGCTCATATGATCTGTAATTGTATTATTAGAAAATGAATAAAATGTTGATTCGAATTTTGTCATCTTGGGCACAAGTTTTAATAAAATTGGTGGTTAGTGGAGAAAGGGTCTCACCATGATTTAAAATGAGTGGTCGAGATTGAATTAAAGTTGTTTTTTTTTTTTTTGTAAATAAGGAGTATTGATAAGGATAAAATATAAGGAAAAGTGGTGGGCCCATATCTTAAAAGGGAAAGTGCCATATTTTTGTGGACACCAAATATAGTAATTGGTGCCCCATTTTTAGTGGACGGAGGGAGTATTTTTTTTATTGCATCATTTTTATGGGACGAATGTTACGAAATGTTATATTCGAACCATTCATCCCAATGTCTTTCGCGCTAATCGTTTGGTACAAGTGATACGAATATGTTATTCTGCACCATTCGTGCCAAACTATTTGCGCTAATGTTGACATAAGTAGGTCATGTTGCACTAGTTGTTCCAAGTGTTGCACGCTACCCTTAGGACGACTGATTCGAAATGACCTCATTCGAACCATTCGTCCCAAGAGGTAGCGCGCAACACTAGGAACAACTGGTGCTAAAGAACCCGATTTGAACTAGTTGTTTCCAAGTGTTGTTGATACGAAGCAGCTTGCCATTGATTATTTGGTGGCTAAGGATAGCGATCGATATGATTTAAATAGATATTTCGAACTATAAACACAAAAATAGAACATAAAAAATTAACATTGATTTTATCTTATTTTTTTGTTCTTCTTTTTCCGCTTGTATTAAATACGAATATAGTTGGAAAACTAATATATATGATGACAACATACATGAATTGAGGCCATTTATTAATTATAACTGAAAAAGAAAGAACGAAAACACAACAACAACATCGAAGAAAAGTATGAGCAGTACAACTTGGAGTAAATGATATTGTTGAATTATTAGAGAAAATAAAATATGACCCCACCCCCTCTCCCCCTCTCCCACCACATAGATATGTGATGAAATGAAGAAAATGCAGGATGGTCTTATTAGTTGATTGCAGCGTGCGATCATATAGATGTAGGTTGGGCTAGAGCAACCAATGGGCACTTCATCTCGCAAGAGAGCTTAAGAAGCTCGTCGAGATTGACTGGATTGGTCTTGTCCTCTGTCCACTCGAACTGTTGAACCAGTTTGGCCACCCAAAGCTCCACCGTAGCCATCCCTAAATTCTTCCCCGGGCAAACCCTTCGTCCAGCACCAAATGGCGCAAGCCTCAAATCACGGCCGCGAATGTCCACATCCTCCCCGCCCATCTCCGCAACAAACCTCTCCGGTTTAAACTTAAGCGGGTCGGCCCACACGGTTGGGTCGTGGGTGATGGCCCACATGTTGACCATAGCGGTAGTTTGGGCGGGAACCACCATCCCATTGGTGAGAGTGACGTTTGATGTGGAGAGACGGGCCCATGACAAAAGCGGGCCCGGTGGATGTAGCCTGAGTGTTTCCTTGACAACGGCTTGTAAGTAGGGCAGCCTTGCCACGTCAGCATCAGTGATGTTACGGGTCCCAACGACGTGGTCTAGTTCTCGACGCATCTTAGATTGTACCTCAGGGTGTAACACCAGCTCAGCCATAATCCACTCGGTCAACAATGCGGTTGTGTCGGTTCCTCTGAATATCATTTCCTGCATGCATGCAAGTATGTTAATGTACGTGAGAAGAAGAAATATGGAATGTAAAATTTATAATCTACATTAACAACATTACCCACAAAACCGCGATCATGTCATCCTGATTAAGCTTCTCCTCACCATCCAAAGCAAGCAAAACATCAACGAAATCAGCAGCATCATCAGAAACGCTATTCTTTTTATTCTTGAGCTGGTGCTCGTGGATGATACCGGAGACAAGCTTCCTCACTCGGGGCACAAGGGCTTGGCAACGAACAACGATGCGGGAAGGATCGTAAAAGTATGACAACCATGGGAGATAATCAGACCAGTTGAAGGCACCCAAAAGATGGAACCCTTCTTCCACCATTTGTTTAAGCTCCCTCAACTCCTCGCTGTCTTCTGTGGGGTCGTATCGTTTCCCAAAAACGCTTCCCATGATGTTGTTCAATGCTGCAGCTTGCAAGTGCTTTCTCAAACTCACAGATCCCTTAAGTTTTTGCTCCATTTCTATGTTGTGCAGCATTGCGTCGCAATCTTGCTGGCGGCCATGTTCGTGCGCCGTGACGCGTCGGGGCGCAAACAAGTGGGAGGCAGCGATGCGGCGCAGAAGGCGCCAGTAGGTGCCGTTGGGAGCGAAGCCAATGGCGCGACTGAACATGAGGCTACGAGCTGACTGCTTGATCGGACGGTCCGCGAAGTCGGGGGATGTAAGGATCTCTTTAGCCACCTGGGGATCGGAAGCTACCACGATGGGCGTGGAGCCTAAGCTGAAAGCCATGAGCTGCTTGGCGTTGTGGACCTTAGCCATGGCAGCTAAGGAACGGTGAGCTAAGCCACGACTAAGAGTGAAGAGGCTCCCAAAAATGGGAAGCCCCCGTGGGCCACGGATGGTGACGCTGCCGTTACTATTCCGACCATTCTTCCATGCCATTCCACCATGGGAGGAAAACCACGTGAGAAGAGCAATAGAGATGAAAGATAAGAGAATTGCAACAATTACATATTCATCGAGGAGGGTCTTAGCCCCAAGAAAAGCTGGAAGAGTGAAAATCCACCAACTAGAATCCTTACTAGCTATGCTCATATCCATTTTATATATGGCCAATGACTTAATGTATGTGTGTGTGTGAGGGAGAGAGAATGAAAGAGTTGATGATGAATAACATCACCAGCCTGGGACGTTTATATAGGAGGATGAAGAGGGAAAAAACCTATACATTCCAAACTCTATTTATTTCGCACAATCTTTGTCTTTTTTCTATTCATAATATTAGAATTTGATTTATTAATACAATGCTGTTAATTACATGAAACACATTAATTACATATATCCAATAAAAAATACCCAAAATTTTATTCAACATATTATACTTCGTCTTCTTTTCTTGTATTGCCCACGCACACATAGTATGTCTAATTTAATGAATTTACATATTATATATTTTGTCTTGATAGCATGTAATATTAAATATAATTTTATTTTTAAAAAATGTAATATTAAATGTAAGCGTAAGGTATAATGCATGATATCCTAATATGGTAACCAAATGCATAATAGTATTTCTAATATGGTAGCTAAATGGATTGGGTGTATCATATTTTGTGTAGCACTACAGCTAAGAAATTAGTAATCCTAATACGGTAAGGGAAAATATTAAAGTTAAACTACAAACCTATATATACATGGTGAGTTGTTATAACAACCTATCATAAGCTAGGTGGAATGATTTTAATAGGATTGTTGGTGCATGCGCCTAGTAAAAAAGAGACTAAAGAAAAAGATGTGGTCTCGTATACACTCGGGTGTACTGTACATTCGGATTGTACCCGACTCGAATCCTGACCCAGTTAAACTATTCTGACCCATTTTTTCTTGAAATGACACTAACACGATCTTGGAATTACACTAATACTATTTTATTTTACAAATGACACTATTTCAAAAATAACACCAACACTATTTTATTTTACAAATGACACTAACACTATAGCGAAATGACACTAACACTTAACATTCGGGTAGGATAGTTCAGTTGAGTTAAATTCGGATCAGGATCCGAGTCGGGTACGGCCCGGGTGTACAGGAGATTTTGTGAAAGAAAAATCAAATAACTTTTTTATATAAAAATAATTAAATAATAAACAGTGCCAAGCTTAGCTAGCTTTTAAGTGAATTTTTTGAAGTCATGCCCATAAACCTATGTATATAGTATCATCTAATTTGCAAACTTTGGGTCTAAAATGGTGATTTAATTTGCAATTAGTAATTTAAAAATATAACATATAAATATGAAATGGTCAAATATATACTATACAACAATATAGATTTAATTGATGTCAGAGTCAGCGTTTTCTTGAGATTCAACGGAAATAAAAAATTTATATAATCAACTTTCATAAAATGCTCGAGAGAGAGTGTACGAATGATTAAGTGATCTTTCATCGGGACTGAATTATTGAATTAATAGGTTAACTATATGAATTTAATTAATGTCATTACAGTTCCTACAATCAGTCTTTTCTTCTTGAGTTTTATTTAAGTTATTATTTGCTTTTACTTTTCTTTTGTCTAGTACTATTTAGAACCGTATTCACTAAGTTGTATATAAATCATACATTGAAATGTATGTGTTTGAAAATTCAGTATGATCACTAGATTTTAGAAAAAAAATACAATAAACTTTAAAAAAATACAAAAAAAAGACAATAAAAAAATTAAAATATATTCTATAAGCATCAAAATGTTATTATCGAATTAAAAAGTAAAGTATTAAAGCTTAAAAATCAATTATTAAGAAAATGTTCGGTTAATCGGACCAACCCTATCGGCCTCGGGCTATTTTCGGTTCAAGCCACTCGGACTAAATTTTCTTCGGACTAAAAATTTTCAGCCCTAACCTCCCTTTTCGATCGGTCTATTTGGATCGACCCATCGATTTTGAACTTTTTGACATTCCTAATTTTTACTATAAGTATAAACATTTAGGGGTGTACTTTAACCTTTTTTGAATTTATCCAAATTGGGACATGAGAATTTTATTGGTTATAAACTATGTTGATTTATTGAGTACTATTATTTTAAAGTGATTTTATTATAATTATAGAATCAAATAGATCAAATTGTTAATTAAAAAATTAAATATAATAGATATTATATCTATTTTTTTGTTTCTATCAAATAAAATAACATTGATTACGAGTACAACGTATATTCTTTCTGCTAGTATCTAAAAATTAGCTTCACAATTCTACAAAATTAAGAGAATTCCTAGGATCCTCTTCTCATCGAACATCATGATACGTTCACTTCTTGGACATGAAACGCAGAGCTTGGGCAAAAATCTGCAGATATATGCAGTTTCTTGTTTCCTCTGCACTCATCGTGCATCGTTTTCAAAGCCTTTTACCATCTTGTCAATCAATACGTATATCCAATTTACAGGCGATTCAGAAGTACCATTTTGGTCTTACTTCCTGTTCCATTTCTGTCAACTCTCTATACTCATACCATTTCCCTCCAGCAGCACCAACTGGTAAAGGAGGCCGCACAAAAACCTCCACAGGCTTAGGAACATGGACTGCTAAAGCTATCTCACCACCAGCTTCCACTCCATCTGACACGGATGATGGTTCAACGGATATCCATCCGAGACCTGATATAGCTACATCACAGGCGGGCCTATAAAGGCGAAGGAGATCAGAGAAAAAAAAAATCTTTAGCAATCACCAAGAAACTAAGGAGTTACATCAAGTAGGGGAATCTTTGGCTTTAGCAGGATTTTCACCTACCTCTCGACATCATGGTATTTTAACTGCAACTCGCGTTTCACTTCAAGACCCATCCAGCTGTCTGCCTTCTGTTTTTCAGTTGGAGGAGTCAAGAGGACCCCGACTTCTTTCTGCAATTCATACACAAGGCTCAGTACCTTCAGTGAAGCTAATCACTACTCAATGAAGTAGAGATCAAGACGCACATCAATGCCTTTGACATAGGATTGCAGTAGAATAAAGAAATGGGGAGAGGTGATCTTATGCAATTTTATCACAAACTGACCTGGTAAAATTCATCAGCTTTTTCAGTAGGTACAACATGAAGTTGAAGCGCCTTAGGTCCATAAAATGTCAAATGGGTTTCTGGGAGAGCCTGTCATAATACTAGTCAATACAAAAGATAAACATTTAGGAATATGAACTTATTTGAACGAGTTCTACAGCCAAACACCTTAATGATGTCTATCCGGACAAGACCTCCCCAAAAGATTGAGAAACCAACCAATCCGCTAGATTTGATTTGGTCCATCAATGGGTCATCGAATATCAGAGAAGTGTTCTGTTTTACACCACAAGTGAGGTGGGGGGGAGTAAGTTCACCGGAAGTTTAAGTAGTCTAGAGAACAAGATTGAGAAAGAAAACATACTGGAAACGTTTGACCCCGCAGTCGACTTTGGGGTGCAAGAACAGGAAGATCCTCTGAATGGATCACAGCAGCTAGCCTATGGTGAAGATGAACTCCAGGTGTATCATATAAGTTCTACAGCAAAGTGGGGCAACATTCTTTCAAATTGGAGAATCATTAACATAAACACTTCCATAATAAAACACTGATCTGATGCAACAGCCCATTATGGTAGCTACAACTACTGATTGTTAGAGGAGTAACAGCCGTTATTTATTTAAACAGGCCAATTTCATGAATCATGATCCTGAAATTCTGTTGTAAAATAGCATGTGTGCCTCTGTAATTTTGTATTCAGAAACTTCAACAGAAGCCGCAGACAGTATGCGCTTGTGTCAATATGGCAAAGACTATATAATCCTGGTTATGCAATAAACGTTTAGAAAACAACAGTGTTAAGGAATATAAAAATGTATGCCTCACTGTAGCCCGTAGGATAGCAATATTTTATATATTAAGGCTTTCTAGTTTCTGGGTCCACAAACTCTAAGTTTGTTACTGTCTAGTCTTCGTCTTTTACACAAGAAACAGGAGAGAATATACAAGAGGGCAACTTAGAGAAGCATTAAGGGTGTCCATTTTGTTCAGCTCCCCAGACCTCATATTTAACATTCCAAAGTTTGCTTGCTGTTCAATGGTGTAAGCTTTATTTTATTTTAACCTTTTATGTAAAAGGCATTCATTAAATAACTAACATGACTGTTGGGCATATAATTGATTATCTCAGCTTGTGGCACAAGGAGGGTGTATGGCTAAGCTTATTTTAAAGAGCTTATAAGCTCCAACAACTTATAAGATGTTTCAAGAGCTTATAAGTTGTCAAAGTGTTAGGATAATTAAGCTTATAAGCTAGAGAGATAATTTTGTGATAGAGAGAAAATCTTTGTTACTGAAAGGAAATTGAAAAGAGATGAACTTAAAACGGTATATGATAGAAATAACAAACCATAGGTCCATAGTTGAATAAGTATTTGTAAAATGATCATTTCAAGAAAAATATATATATATATTTGTAAAATGATGCTGCATATAAGATTATGAAAACATAAGTTGGGGTAGAGGAACTTATTTTTTAGGAAGCTTATACGCTCTTGGAGCTTATTTTTACAGCTTATAAGCTGTTTAGGAGCTTATTTTGCAACACTTATTGAAGGAGTTTATAAGCTCCTAAACAACTTATAAGCTCAGCCAAACACTCTTAAGATCTAACTTCTGAGGGAGTTGGGCATATATTGGATTCAGCCACAAAATATTAAAGAGCTGTTTCTGTCAATTTTGAGGGCTTTATTAGAAAAAAGGGTCAAGTGTCAAGGAGGTTATTGTACCAACTATGTGTTGGTCATTTTTGTTAGAGAGAAATAGAAGAACTTCTGAGGATAAAAAAGAATACCTCAGAAGATGTGTGGTACAGAATTAAGTTTAGAATTGCTTGGTGGGTCTCAAATCATAAGGAGTTTGGTAGATTTTTCTTGGAGTTGTATAATTATTAGCTAGAATGTTCTCATTTATCTGAGAAAATGTGTCCCTTCTATCTGCTTCATTATTCACTGTTTAGCAAAAAATGATATTCTCACAAATAGATTGACTGCAAATAGTAGTATAAAATATAATCAAGTACAGAAAAATAAGTAATAGAAAAAATAATATTTTCCGGAACCTGAATAGTTGCTGAATTGTACTATAATCAAGTACAGTAAAATAAGTAATAGAGAAAATAATATTATCCGGAACCTAAATAGTTCCTGAATTGTACTATGAACAAACTGAATGAAAAGTATATATTGTCTTCATCACATTTAGAAGATAATCACTAACGGTATGTTTGGATTCTTTCCTTCTATACACTTCTTCAAACATGAAAATGCATATATTTCACATATCTTAGGGCCTATGGGAATATATTATCTCAAGAATTTCAATTATTTAATTATTTATTACAATATTCAAATAATTATACATATCTACCATATGCTCACTGACTGAACACTCTAATAAAATACATCATGTTAGTTTTCCCATCAAAATTTCCAAAACATCAATTCTCTACACATTTTTCACAAACTTCATTAAAAAACACTGTTTAGCAGAATGAAAGTTCCATAATGGTGGAGAGTAAAACCAAATATTTCTCAAATATTTGAAATAATGTGCTGATTTGTTAATCTAATACTTAGATTTTCAACTTCAAACCGTGAAACGTGACAAGTGTTCAAAAAAAAATATCACATTTGTAAATTCTACTACCAAAGCATTAGGATTTAATTATATTTGATAACGACAAGGTTGTGTGTGGTCTTGAAGAATATTGGCTTGATTGATATCATTGTGAGCTTGGGAAGCATTAGTTATGTACTTCCATAGTCATTATTCATGAGTCATGACAAACTGATTTAGTTGGTGTATCTAGTTCATTCGTAATTTTTGGGGTATGAACATACTTTCTTAATTCTCTTGATTTTTTCTCATCACATGTGGCCTACACAAAGATTGGGCTGCTTCCCTCTAGAGAATTTATAATGATTTCTAATTTCTCTTATATCCACTCTGGTATAAGGATATAGAAAATAGAAGGTGAAAATAAGATCACTACCCATTGAAGACTTAGAGTGGATAGCACTTACCCCTCCATTTAGGAAGGCTTCAATTCGGATTGGACCCAAAGTAGTTCCAGGAACAGCAGATTGAATTGGTTTATATCTTCTCGCAGCAGCAGCAACTGGATCCTTATAAGATAACAGTTCTATGACAAGCAGAAACTCCAAATTAATAATATGAATATTACTAGGAGAGGATGTACTCAATATAAGTTCATATATAAGGTCAAAATGATGCGGAAGAGGAAAACTGAGAATTAGCAACTTGAATGCCAACCCAGAATGTGGAAGGATGTGTCTAAACATTAAACCATTTTCTCTACACAACTCAACAGTTTTTATAAATTGGTGTATGTAAAGGAAACACGTTGGTGTGTTTAGCCACACCCAAGGTGAAACTGCACACTAAGACAAACCAAGAAAGTTGAGGTTCATAAACATTGGGTATATCCAGCTAATGATAATGAAGCAATGCTTATGACTAGAATGTTTTTGCTACGAGACTCCAGTTATGATTTATCTTCTGGGACAATACATTTTTGTGCAAAGTAAACATATCAATCAGAGGAGAGACTCAACAAGATCAATGAAGAAACAAAGCATGCACAAGTGCATAACAAAGGTTCACAGAACCTATACATGAATTCTGTAATAAAAAAATATGAAAGGAAATCATAACAACATTAGCTTACTTAGTAACGCATTTATGAAAGCCGACTTTCCGACATTAGCTGAGCCCTGTTAGATCAACGAAGCATTATATAAGCAGATGCACCTGGACCTCTGAGCAGTAAATAAACAACAGAGATAGATGGTGGACTTAACCTGGACAACGGAATAGACTTACCAATATGTAGACATCCCTTCCCTGCAATGGTAAACCAAAGTCAAGTGTATATCAATTTAAGAAGCATTAAAGCCTTAAAGGTATTATGAGATTCTCAATGATCATTCAAAAGGAGACATACATCTATGAAATAAGAAACAGCAGAACAATCAGGACCAAATTCCACGAAACACGTGAGTTTACCTTATCCTAAAAGCACATTCAAGTGATCGGCCAATCCCAACTGGTACAATTATGCCTACAAATGCACATGCATACTTCAATATAATTTCTTTAGGGGATATGCACAGCATATTCATCCAACAGGCATACCCCATATTGATGATGCATGAGATCTTATTAAGAGCAGTTCAAATATTATTTTAAAAGGTCAAAAATCTTCAAATTTAATCATGCAAATATCTAAGGTGCCTACTACTGGGTAGTTCTGACATAGGATCGGACTACATCAAGATATGCCAATTTAACGTTCGTCAAATGGAACTTGAACATTCTTTTAATAACAACATGCAAAGATTTAACAGAAATGCATGCTAGTTAATTGTTTCTATGTGATCTCAGCAATTCAAAGCATGATTTTCAGGGCAGGCAATCAGGTAACACACAAATTAATGGTCCAATGGAAGCCTTAGTTGGCCACTGACCTTCTTCTCTTTCTGAATTTCCGAGATCACTCCGGCAACACCCACCAAAGACTTCGAACTTGTCAAGTGTACACTCAGTACGCTGCATAATAGCATTTTTTCACAACACTTAGCTGCCAATCCATGAGGAAACTACAGGAAAGGAATCATGACATGTTGGGCATTCAAGACTACTTATGACTTATATTACTCCACAGATTCCTGAATAGATTAAACATATGTCCAACATGCCCTTAAATCAAGTGTGTCCATAGAGTAGCAATCAGGATGTGCCAAAGGGAAGCAACTCATTAAAGGCGTTATCAGTATCATATTATGAATCCATTACTGTCGGCCATCACAACAGTTTCCAGTTAAAATAGATTAAAGAAGAAGCATGATAAGGAGTCATTGCAGAAAGGAAAATTAGAAAAATGGTAAAGCATAGCTCGTTGAACCTCAAATAAAAATCTGGCCAATGTTATACAACTCACTTCAATTTCTTCTTCATTGTTGCCTCCACAACCCAATCACCAACACAATTAAAATCAGTTCCCTTTGGAAGAAGATCAACCTAAAACCATTGAGGACAAAAGTTTATAACTACTTTAAAAACATTAAAAACATTAAAACACAGCAATACAAAACATCAACTCAACCACTCAAGGTGGCAAAGACTAGCTATCACAGCTACCTTTGTCACGACAAGTATTATTGGATTCGCACCAACATGATCACGCACACGAGCCAAGAAGCTGCCGTTGAAGTCCACTATATCAACCTATGGACGATTACCCACAAATTTCCTCAATTAGATAGAGCAATACAAGCATCCAATCCTATGATCATTAAACAACCTATAAAAGACATCACAATTACAAAGCAATTACCAATTTCACAACGAGCGTTTTCTCATGGCGCAAATGCGAGAGCTTCTCCCGAAGCTCCTCCGCAGTGACAAACTGTTTTCCACCGGAATACCCTCCATTGCCACCAACTGCGGTGATCATATGCCCGTGCGACAAAAGCCGGCACCTCCCGCATATCACTGTTTGTAGCTGTCTATGTTTCTTCTTCTGTAAACGCACAAAAACACACACATGCTCAAGCCATCAACCATAAACTCAGGCCAGGCTTTCCCACAACGGCTATAACTCACCAGACTATACGTGTCGGGCTCGACATAACCCGGAGCATCGGGTTCGGATTTCTGCAACGGGGCGCCGCAGCCATAACAGCTAGGACTATTCAAGGAAGAGGATTTCGCAGCCTTCTCTAAGTTCTTCTCCTTCTTCTTCTTCTTCTTCTTTATTTCTGCGAGAACGGCGGAGGAAGCGGCTGAGGAGTGATGGGTTTGGAGGAAGACGTCGCCTCTGGTTGGGGCGGCGGCTCCGGCGCCGTCGAGTTCTGACAGCGGGTAGTCGGCGGCGTCGGTTGGGGTGGATTTGCAAGTGACGGAAGGGGATAGTGCGCGGGAGTGATATTTGGGGAGAACGAGGTATGAGTTGTGTTTGTGGAAGGGGTGAGGGGTGGAGAATGAGGAGAGGGAAGAGAGAGAGGAGAGGGGTTTGGTGGCTAACGCCATTGATGTCTGCTGTGATAAGAGTGTAACGGAATGCGTTGAAGACGATAGGCGTCGATATTTTGAGAGTCGCTGAAACGTCAGCACGCTTTTCAGAAAAAATATGTATAGTTCGCTTTTTGTGAAGCAATTTCTAAGAGTGTCGTGCCTCGTTAAAAACCGCAAAAAGAGGAAAAAGAGTGTCCGTCTCACAGGAAACAAAACAAAAAAGAAATTGGCCGAGATCGGGGGAGGGACCACCTCAGAGGCTCCGACCGCACCATCGCCCCTAGAAAGTCCGGCTCATACGAACCAGAAACAAAGAACCAAACCACAGCAGTCCAGAAAAGAACAACCAAACAAAAAGAGACAAACCAATGGAAGACAGACGGACAGAGCATCGCAGAAACCACAGCGAAGATAGAGCAGAAGAAAACCGCCAAGCAGGCAAAACCAACAAACCACCGAAAAGACCCACCAACCACCAACAAAAACAACAATCGAAAAGCAAGCAGGAAAGGAAAACAACAAAACCCAAAGCAGGCACAACCGTACACCAAAAGCACCCAAAGGCAAGGAAAACAGCTCGCCCAAACTTAATCAGATGCTAGCTCCCAAGCAGCAACGCCAACCACTAAGGAGGACTACAGGTGAATCCACTCACCAAACACAACACTCACCCATCCAACTCTCTCAAGATATCAACATTCACCGGGAAGTGTACAAAGTTAAGATTTTAAGAAGCAACAACAAACTGAAACAATTCGAGCCGACCAGACCCAATTCTCCGCTATGAGTGAATTTCCTAATGCAATTGCCTTTACAATTAAATCTCATCCTTTTTAAATAAGGTTAACTTATTTTGCTCTCAAGATAGGCCATCTTCACGAGATAAACACTTTTGGGGGTGATCCAAAATGTTCCCGCATGGTTTCTCATGCTCATGATGTACCACAAAAAACATCAGAGGAGCAGTGACCCAGAGCTATCAAAACCAATAACCAACCAAATAATACAAACCAGAGAAAAGAAATGAGGCAAAAGCAATTTCTAACCCAATATATTTAATTTGATTTTACTTTCAATTACACCAATTTATTCATTCCTGATCTTTACTAACACTTAATTCGTGTAACATTAATTATTCTAAACTAACGTCTAATTCGTCGAAATCCGACCGAAAATTACTTTAATTGTGCATGAATTATGCTATCATCATCTGCAAAAATATTTAACGTCTTTCATTCCCAGCTGCTTTATGCCTCAAATGCCTTCGATTTGATAAGCATACCTCTTTCGCAAAATACAACAACATTATGCCCTTACTTGCACCTATTACATCCAAAAGACCCTCTTATATATGTAGATTGTGCCTTCCCAAAAACAATACTTTAACAAAATAAGGAAAAAACAACTCCATGTAGACCTAAAAATAGACGCATAAAGGGGTTAATGTTCAAGCGATAAGGGGTTAATCTTCAAGGCCAAAGGTCTTGGTTCGAGTTCTCTGTGGCGTGATCTTTTTATTTAATACCGTTAGTTTATCAAAAAAAAAAAAAAACAGATGCATAAACGGGCCCAAATATGACCTCTTTAATGTTGTTGCTATAAGGTCATTGTTCAATTATTACCATGAAAATATCTTTTAAATATTATTTAATAATTTTGTCTGTGTGTATAACACATTGCTTATTTAACAGGCACGTAGGTTTATTTGTATAAGATTTCGTCAGTCGTTATTACAAGTAATACAACTTGAGAGAGACTTATAAAGAGCATATTAGTCCATTTTCACATCATGATGAATGGAATGTGCCACCATAGATCTCACAATCATTTGCCTTCCTCCAGGTAAGGTACCTTAGGTCGGTCATCCGAGGATGAGTCCTGCACGGTCGGCAGTTGAAAATATGGTGATAATACGTGGTCAAGTGTATTCTATGTGTAAATCTTGCAGTGCATCCATCTCTATAGGTGGTGTCACTTTAAATATCCCTTCGAAAGAAACGGAGGGAGAACCATCGAGACACAGACGTCAGCGAAAAAAAAATGCAACATTTGTTATAACGAGGATCATGATATAATGAGATGTCCCTTCCACGAAAAATAGATATAAAGTTTGATGGCAATGTATTGGAAATCTACCTCTTGCGTGTAATGGTTAGCAATGTAGGTCTCTTCCATTCACAAATGTCTCACTTTCCATAATAAAAATAATTAATCTTATTTAATACTCCATCTGTCCCATTAGAGCATCACCAACGCTTGCACCCACTCCAACAATGGTATTGCACTCACTTGGGTGCAATAGTGTAATACCCGTGCTTTTGATGACGTGTTTAATTGCTTAAGTTTGAGTAATTAGGGTATAGATCCCTTGTTTGATTACTTTGTAAAGAGATGAGGAGTTATATGAAGTTTTTTTTTTTTTTTTTTTTTAAAGATGTTGAGATGTTCTTTTGATGATGTTTGGATGATGTGAGATTTTATATCCGAAATTGAGTTTGAGTATTCGAATAATTCGAGATAATTATTTGAATGAGAACGGTGAACTCGGAAGTGAGATCTGAGTCCGTTAAGACGTTTTTGAAAATTTTGACTTTTTGATGATGAATAGTAAAATACTGCTATTTCGTCTTTTTGTCGACTTTCAAAATCTTACGTGCACGTCGTCGAGAAATATTCTTAGTTTTTCGATACGAGTCCAATAATGAAAGTTTTTATTTTTGGACGACGAGTGAATAGTGAACTAGATTTTCTCGATAAACGAACCGAGCTCGTTTATCAGAATTTCGAGAACGAGCTTGTGTTTTCTATATTTATATAGAATTACGAGTGCAATGAAAGTGAGTAGAGGTTGAGAGGGCGAGTAACGAAGAGTATGGGTAGTTAGTCGTTAAAACGAGACGAAACGAGATATTTAACGACTAACGGGTTAATATCCTAAATATCTAACCTACCCTACCCCTAACCACCCCCCAACTGCCCACTATCCCTCTATCTCACCTAACTCACGCTGCACACACAACACACACACTAATTTGTGCTGCACACACACTAAAACACATTAGAAACACACACACACTTCACGTTAACACCATTTCTTTGGTGTTCAAGCTTTTGACTTCCGATTTGAGCACCGAGACGAGCGTCGATCATCTTTTCGATCACGTATCTAAGTAGGTAAGATCTCTACCTACGTTTTGATGGTTTTCTTTTCGATTTTCGTCGACGTCGAAAAACGTCGATTCTCGACTTTATTTTGAAACGACGTCGGATCGTCGTGAAATTTTAGTATGTTGTTCTTGGGTAGATGTTGAGCATGTTTAATGAAGGGAGTAAGAACGGAACGAACCGTAGCTATGAAACCCATGAGGGCAGCCCCGTTTTTCACATATTAGCTTGTCTTTCGATTTTTGTTTGATCGTTTTGACTTGATATTTGTGCTTAGGGGTATGCTAGGATCGATATATATTAAATTCGTATTTTTCCAAGCACGAAAATTTTATAAGTTTTTAGAGTATGATTATTTAAATTCGTGAAGTTTGGGACGTTGCATAATGAATATTATTGCGTATATGTGTTCTACGATATCACATGAGCATGCTAGATTAATTTGGGAATTTTTGAGAAATGTTAGAAACGAGAAGCATGAGGACCGAATGGTTTGATGCCCGGATGTGAATATTTGATTTTTATTTGAATGATTTGAGTTTATATATGTGTTTATATTTATTAAATATTGCACGTATAATTTACTTAGATTAATTTGAACACCAAGGTTCAAATTTGATGAAGGCCGTGAGTCATAAGGCCAAAGACGAGCGATGCTCGATTTTAATTGAGTTATTTTGAGCATGCCAATGTGTTTAGAATAATTAAAAATATTTGTATTTAAATTTTTGGAATTTATTTCCATTAAATACAAATTTTCTAATTATTCGATGATTTATTAAGTTGAGATATGTGGAGTATGTGAAGTCATGTAAGTGAACTAGCAGTGCATATGAGTTAATGCTATGTTAGTAAGACTATATGAATTATTTGAGTATTTATGAGATGAGCATGATTAGTAAGTTTTTGAGCTTTTTGAATTGCATGATAAATGCATATAAAATGGCTAAGTATGAGAAATTAGCATGGATTAGATTTATTAGTTTAAATGAGATAAATAAATTAGAGAAGCATGTTAATTAATTAAAGTTGGAATTTAGTATTTAATTACAAAGTCCGAGATTTAATCGAGAACTATGAGCATGATAAATTGTTAAGATATAATTTATTATTTGAGTTTGATATCGATTATGTGTCTAAATGGAGTGAGTGTGAGAGTTATGATTAACGCACATAAATGTTGGTATCTGACACTCGAACAATTGGTGTCGAGTATAAATGATAGTTTACTGATAAAGAGTTTTGATGATTTTGAATTATTTGGTTTGCGTTGAAAAGATGTCAAGATGTTAAGTTTTGAGTCGAGAGACGAGTTCACGTAGTGAGATTCACGCGTTGAAATCTCGTGGTTGACATTATATATGAATAGGTCATGCCGAAATTTTTAGTGAAATTAGGATTTGAGCATAGTCAATTCTTGTTGACCCGTGACTCAAATACATGCCTAATGGATAGTTTAACTTCTAATTGGTTAATTAGACGAGATGAGAGCGAATAGATCTGCTAAGAAAGTGGACTTTTCGATGTGTTAAATATTTCTTTTAATTGAAGAGCTGCTAATTATAACATAAGGATGTTATAATTAATGAGTAATGACGAGAGATAATAATTGTTATATTGATTAACAATCAAGAGAGATGAACATTAGAGATACTAATGTTTCATAAAAGAGATTAGATTATTGATCGAGGTTTCTTTTATAACTTCTCATCAATTCTTCATAACAATGAAGGTCCTTTTGGGAAGTAACGACTTGAGGGAGAGAGTGACGTTACTCATTGATACAGAGACACAACGAGGTGGGCATTACTTTTACTATACGTATATAGAGATCCCCTGCGTGTCGTAGGCCTCTTATACGAATGAATGCATGAGATGATTTAACTGTTAATTTCAGTTTTATATATATCTATCAAATGAGTTTAATGTTACATTTGAGCAAGTTATTTCGTTACAAAATATTTGAGTTAAAGTTATTTCAAGTATTGTCTTGCCATAAAATGTTTAAATTTTAGTATGATATCTATCTGCTTTGGCTTTGCCAATGATGCAATCGAATTCGGGTCCTGAGCAGTTGATAGCTATCCTGCCAGGGCTAGTGTACACCAGTGACCGTGAGTCATCTAGCGGGTTGGCCGGTCAAGTGACCGTGAGAGGTGGCCACCTCTCCGGCACAAAGTTCCAGATATGATAGATTACAAAAGAACTTAGTCTGCAGACGAACTTTAAGAATCACAAATGAACTTAGTAAGCTTGGGCATTTTTAGCGAAAAACTCCCTTGCTGTACTGATTATGATGGCATGACAATTTACAGTTTTGAAGCATGTATTTTTATACCTAGGCATACGTGCCCACTGAGTGCTTATGTACTCAGCCCTGCATATGTTTTCTAAATGTGCAGGTTGAGCTGATGTGATGATGGTGCTGCAATGAGCGGAGTCTCCAGGGTTGTTAATAAATAGTTAACCTGTCTAGAATATGTCTTCATACATATGTCTAGCTACTTTCCGCTGCAAGATGTTGTTGATGTTATAGTATGTTATGTCATACTTTGAGTCTTAAGAGAATGGTTTCATATGATGTATAACTTGATTAATGATATTAATTAAGTTTTATGCTGTCTTTCATAGACTGTTTTCAATTGAGTATTAATGAATAAAAATGACGAGTTTTATTAAGATGAGTAAGTTTTACGGCTATAAATAACGCCCTTTTTCTTCCCCTTCTTCTTTAACCCCATCCCTAGTCGTGGATCACTCGGCCTAACTATCCCTAGTTAGGGCGGGCTGTGACAAATAGATTTTATTTTATTTTTGAATTAGTTTTATTCTAGTTTCCATTTTAAATTTACAATAATTGATAAATTAAAATTTCATTGAATTAAAATTCAAATCCTACATTGATTGAAATAAAGCTGCAATACAAGAAATTAAAATCCTAAATTACTTAAATTAAAACAAACATAAAATAAAAAATCCTAAAAATCTAGCGGATGTTGTTTCGTTGCTTGATCTCCGCCACCTTGCACATGTGAAACGCCAATTCGTCGGGATTCATTTGAGAGGTGTCCCGGCTCATCAACATGCTATCGGCGAGGTCACGTTGAACTTGGGAGAACGTTTCCATTGCAGTCACCATATTCGCCATGTACCCGAGAGCTTTTTGGTTATCCTCCGACGTCTCTTCGGCCTTTTTCTTGCCTTTCCGTTTGTCTCTCTTGGCCGCCTTTTTCCCTTGGGGCCGGGTGGAGATACTCGCGTCGCTAGAAGTCGTTGTGGGAAGACCGTCGGAGCCCTTTGATCGTTTGTCCGAATGGACATCGGAGTGAACATCCTCGCCGAGACTTGTAAATTTCTTGGACTCGCGCAAGATCTTCCATGCATGCGGATACCGAAAAGGAACACGGTACTCGGCTAGCCACATTGCCTCTGCTTGCTCCAGGATTTGACCATCACTCATGCCTGATTTCCATTGATCGTGACATTTTTTGTGCATGGCCTCAAACCTCTTCGAATCCTTCGCCACCCGTTGAAAGTGAGATTTGATTTGCGTGACGTCGCGTGAAATAGATCCTCGGGGCTTTTCAGCGTTGTATTGGGTGCAGAGGGAGCCCCAAAACTTCGCCCCTTTTTGGTCGACACCCACCACAGAGTCGTGGGTGTGCTCGCAATACAAACGGCAAATTAGCACCGTTTCTGGCGGATAATAGTTGCTACGTTTGGCCGCCGGCATAGAAGCAATCTCTTCCACGTCGGGCTCGGGGTCGGCAACGGCGGCAAAGCGGGGGTTCAAATTGGTGGCCGCCGCTTGAAAGGCATTCGATTCTTGCGTGAACGGCGAGAATCCTTGCCTGGAAGCATTTGATTCACCGGGGGATGGATTTTGAGGATGTTCACGCCAATAGTTGCTCCAATCGCCTTCCATTGCTATTTGTTGAAATAATATAAGTAGAAGATGAAGAAGAAAATGAGGAGAATGATGAATGTTTGAGGATGAAGAAGAAAATGAGGTATTTGTTGATATATATATAGAGGTGCTATAAGAATTATAAAAAAAAAAAGGAAAAAAAGCCAACGGGAAAAAAAAACGGATAGAAAAAACGGCTACTGCCGATTTTAAATTTTGTTTTTCAATTTTCCTTTTTTTTTTGGTTTGAAAAGGGGCGCGTGTAAACACGCCCCCTCCTTCGCTCCCACAGCAGCCGAGTGCGATCCATCGCCCCCCTCCCTTCGCTCCCGGGTGCAGCAACGACGCTGGGTGCGATAGGCCGGGTTCGATCCGGCCTTCGCACCCAGCGTTGGTGATGCTCTTACAAATGTCCCACTTTCCATAATGGGATGTCCCATTACAAATGTCTCATTTCATTTTTGGCAATCTATCTCTATACATAATATTTAAATAACTTTCATCAATCCATTTTATCTGCTTTCTACACATTTTTTAATCTCCGTGCACAAAATTAATGGGACATTTGTAATGGGATGAAGAGAGTAATTACTTTTTTGGTCAGCTTACTTAACGGGGTTAATTATAGTCCCGAAATTTCGGGTCATTTGTAAAAATGGTACGAACTTTAAAAATACAATAAAATAGCCTAAGTTTTGAAGTCGTTTGTAAAAATGGCCCAAACTTTAAAAATACAGAAAAATTGCATGAACTTTGGAGTCATTTGTAAAAATGACCTGAACTTTAGAGTCATTTGTAAAAATGGCATAACCTTTAAAAATACAAAAAAATGGCATAAATTTTGAAGTCATTTATAAAAATGGCACGAACTTTATTAAATACATAAAATGACCTCAATTTTTATGAAATGTATAAAAATGGCATGAGCTTACACTTTCGGATCCAAATTATGACAACGTTAAAATTATGTATAAATTGATAAATTCACTTGGTATATTCATAAAAAAAAGTATAATATTTCTCTTCTCATATGAATTTTAATCTCGCACAAATAATTTTTTGCTCGTAAAATATTATTGACAACACGTATTTTTTAAACTTCAATTTCATAAAATCCTAATTACGCACAAACAAGGATTTTTCACATACTTTCCATATCAACTTCGGACCTTCTACGTCGTCATATAATTCAAATCATTTTTTATATTTATGAAAGATCGAGTTATTTTAAATTTTTGAAAGCTAAGGCCATTTTTAAAAATCTTCAAAATTCAAATTATTTTTTGTATTTTTTAAAGTTAAGACCATTTCTCAAATCTTCAAAATTCAAACTATTTTTTGTATTTTTTTAAAATTCATGCCATTTTCATAAATGACTTCAAAGTTTGAGCCATTTTTATAAATAACTTCAAAATTCATGTCATTTTTTTGTATTTTTTAAAGCTCATACAATTTGTACAAATGACTCCAAAATCCAGACAATTTTTATGACTCCAAAGTTCATGCCATTTTTCCTATTTTTTAAAATTTGGCCACTTTACACATGACTTCAAAGTTCAAACTATTTTTTTGTACTTTTTAAAGTTAGGGCTATATTCACAAATGACTCCAAAGCTCGGGCCATAAACTATAATTAGCCGTACTTAATACAAAATATCTGAACAAAAATAGAAACATCAGCCCTCTTGAATAGGAGAATTCCCAAATCCATTCAAAAAACAAAAGAAAAGGAGATAAATAATTGGAACTACTAATCTTTCATTTTTAAGAGAGCATGTATGTCTGTTTGACTGTTTCTCTTGTCCCATAGAGAGCTCCTCCCCTGGGCCTAATAAACACTTGGCCTAAACGATAATTTTCATCCCCTCTGGTCACCACATTAGAGGAAATTAAAAAGAATGAGAAAACCTGTGGTAAGGGATCTCATTATCTTCACCAATAGTTGAACTTCATAGAAGAATATATATATGACACCCAACTCCCCACTGTTCTCCCAGTTAAGCAAACAAACTTTGAATCTTTTGTTTCTTTGAAGCTCAGAAGTTTAATTTTTTTTCATTAACTCCTATAATCAAATAAATATTTTTTTGACAGATAGTGCATTATTCAAAATCTGTAAAGGGGGGTGTATTCGTTGTGGAGTTTAATAGATTTCTATGGATTTTAAAAGTCTGGGTGTATTCGTTCCAGACTTTTAAAAGTCTGCAGAAATCTGGGTGTATTCGTTTAAGACTTTTAAAAGTCCATATAAATCTGGGTGTATTCGTTTCAGACTTTTTAAAATCCATACAAATCTAGGTGTATTCGTTATTCCATTGACTTCAAATCCGGAATGACTTTCATGGATTTCATCCAAAAAATACACACGACGAAATCCGGCCAAGAACCACGAGAATTGAAATCCATGAAATTTTAAGCGAGCGCTGAGTTCCAGCGCCCGCGGCCAAGAAGCCAACGAGCGCCGGAACTCAGCATCCGTTGATAAAGTCCAGCGCTCGCTGGGTTTGAGCGGGCGCTGGGTTCCCAGCGGCCGCTGGGTTTCCGCGGTCGCTGGGCCCAGCGCATAAACTAATAATGCCACAAGGGAACAAAATAGTAACCAGGTATTCATTGCAAAATAGTCCAGCGAGCGCTGGGAACAAAATAGTCAGGAGCTGGAGGTTTTAATAAGTATGGAGGAGCGCTTTAGGAACTACAAGAATGATTTGTTCAGTTTCCAGAGCAAGGAGCTGGACAGGGAGTTGGTAGGCCAAGAAGAGAACAAGCGAATCAATGCATCACTTGGCTCGTATTTGAGATTGTTATCAGGATACCTCGAGTTGCATTCTGCATTGAAGACGCTGGAGTATTTGATTCGTAGATACAAGTATGCTATTTCATTCCATGCGATCATGGTTATTTTTGGAATGAATATATTATCTTTTGCCTGCAGTCTGCGGAAGCTTAATCTCTTTAATTTTGTGAATTGTAGGATTCATGTGTACAATGCAGAAGACCTGATTTTATGCGCATTGCCATATCACGACACACATGTATTTGTTCAAATAATTCGGTTAATTGATGCAGGGTAAGCTTGTATTTCGAGTTCTTTTAAGAGGAGAATATTGAACTACAAGTCTACTTACTGTCTTTCATCTTTTTTGGTTGAACTTTTAATATGGTTGTGGAACATAGGTTGTTGCAGATATAGACTACAGTTCATCTATTTTAATTGATTAACAATGGTGGTGCAGAAATAGTAGATGGAAATTTCTCGATGGAGTTAAAGAATCAGGTGCACGGCCACCAAGAGAAGTAATTGTGCAACATTGTGTCCGAGATATGGGGATCTTGGAGACTATATGTAATTATGTAAGACTTTTTTGGGCTTATGATTTTTTAATCAGCAAGCTTTGCTCCTATCATGATTACCTGAAAGCGTATTTGATCGGTGACTATTTTGTTCCCAGCGCTTGCTGGGTTTCCAGCGGTCGCTGGGTTTCCAGCGGTGCTGGGACTCAGCGGGCGTTGGCATCATGGATTTCAATTCCAGAATTATCCCCTAAATTCTTCGAAAATCAGTGAAAATTGAGGTGAAATCCAACCACGAATTCTTTGAAAGTCGTCTGGAATCTATGTGAATTCCATGGAATTTAAATTCCATGGCCTTTTTAAAGTCTGTGGAAATCCACAACGAATACACCCCCTAAGTGTTAACAATTGATGCATCCAGGAACAATCTGAAATCAATTTGTAAGTGAGTTTAACTGAAAGAGTCCATCGTTTTAATATAAAAGCCAACACAATCAATGAAGATAAAAATCCAATGAAAAATGGAACCTTATATAGTTATATCACAGGGACAACCCGCAAAACTCAATTGAGTCTAGATTGCTGTAATTTGGAATACAACTTATTGAGTTATAGGAGTGAAACTGGAGTACTCATCGATGAGAGAAATGCCCTAAAATTCAAGATGCAGATCATGACACCACGTAAAACTGCTAACTAAAGAAACCTGTAACTCTCAGACGATGCTTCACCTGACCACTACATTCCAATGCAATATCTGTTCCTTGATACACACTATATAGTTCAGAAATGGCAGAGCATACATTTAAACAAATTTACTAAACAGCTATTTATTAATAACACTTCAGATGTTATAAAAACCAAAGTTGTCTCACAAAAAAAAGTGAAGGATACAATTAATAAAACTCGCATAGAAGAAATGCACTAACATATATACAGGAAGGAACCGATATTTGTCGAAATTCAAGCACCAACTGATGATTTACCTCAACTCCAAATTAAAGTTAGAAGCACACTCAAACCAATCAGCAGCAATAGGAGCTTCAAGGTGGAATCCGCTTGCTGTTGCTGGTTTCCATGATGAGGGAATCCCTGAGCATGTGCACCATGGAATGTATTAGGATACCCATATGGAAAACCATGGCCTGCTCCATACAAGTTGGGATTTGGGAACCCATGCACTTGAATGTTAAAGAATGATGGCAATAGTCCCCCAAGTGCTGCAGATAACGTAAAGTTCCCAAACCTAGCACTAGCCACAGGTGCAAAACCACCAAAGGGGCCAAACCCTCCCATAAATCCATATCCTTGGTGCGCAAATGCATTGGCGTTAGCATTTGGATCAGGCGGAGGAGCTGTTTCGGGCCTTTGCCCTGTGGGACGATGTGGAATCTCCATTCCAGGAATTGACTTAGAGCGAGGGTCGGTGGAATTCTTTCCACGCCCGTATAGAGGGACCAACTTCTCCTCTTCAATAAGAGCCTTACAAACAGGGCATTCATGTGAATGCGAGTGGATGTGGATCCATTTGTACAGGCAAGGCCAGCAGAAGAGGTGACCGCAAAGAGTAACTATAGGGTCTTGAGCCAAATCGAAGCAAATATTACACTCAAAATTTCCAGCATCACTATTGTTATTGCTACTGCTTGCAAACGAAGGGCTTGGGGGCTGCCTATTCATCGATTCCCCAAACCCACCCTCCATTTTTTGACCTCAAAACACCAAACTGCCTATGAAATTGCCAACAGATAATTAAAACTCAAATCGAAGTGGTAGGACAAAAGAAAACCTCAACAATCACATAGCTTGATAATTTCATATACTGAATCTAACACGTGAGAACCCCCATGAATTAATAGACAAGATAAAAAGGTAAATTCAGTCAACAAATAAAAACTAAAACATCCCAAAACGCAAATTCTAAATGTTCTAATCCAAAATTCACAAAATCGTCATCCAAGTTTCAATACAAAAGGTGGGACTTTAAATCTTAAACCCCCAATATGCATCAAATTAACAATCGTAAAACTCAGCAAATCAAGACCAATCAAATCAGAGAGAAAGAGACCTTAATCGAGGACAGAGCCCCACGCCGACAGATCGAATAGAAGATGACCGAATACGCACGGAAATCTGGTTTTGGGGGAAACGAGCGGAAGAGTAAAGGTGAAACCTACTCGAAATCGAGGAGTAAATTGGATACTCGGAATTCCACGAATCCACGTGGTGAGCTCCTAGTGGTTTGAGCCACGCAGTTAGAGGTTTGATCGTTGACTGACTTAGTTTGTCAAACTTTTTTTTGGTTTGGTAGAGGACTAAAACGATAACTTATTTTTGTTCAAAACTTGTGTCTCAAAAATATTGTTTTTTTTTTGCAAGTATAATGGGTAATATATATCCATGGGGCCACGTAGAAAAAATTCTTCATGGATGTGTGCTTTTAAAATTGTGTTTTAGTCTTCTAGATTTTGCAAGAACAATTTTTTCACAATTTAAACTACAAAAAAATACACTTCTAAGTTCTAACCATTGAAAATAATGACCGAAAATAGCTATAGTTAAAGTAGCAGCTCTAACAATTTTTGTTTTTAACGATAAAAAATATGGTTGTTATCTTTTTTATTTTATTTTTTATTTATTAAATCATCAGTTAATGATAAAAAACCAACGATCATTACGTTAAATTTTCTTTTAATTTATTAAAGTTTAACGACCGATGAAACGATCGTTAAAACTTGTATTATTAAGTTTTAGGCTTAACATTAAGTCCTAACTAATTACACTTGCAACAATTCTATTGGTGTAATCAGATGAAGGAATTAATGAATGGTGGATGGGATTAGGGGTGAGCAAAACCGGATCAAAACTGATGGATCGGACCGAATCGATCGATTTTTTCTGTTCGGGTCGGTTTTGGTCCATGTATTGGTTCGGTCCGGTCCTATTTTCTTGGACCGAAAATATTTCGGTTCGGTCCTGGTCCCGGGGAGGCCAAAACCGACGAAAATCGAACCGAACCGAATATATATATATTTTAATATTAATAAAAATATTAGAAATTAATAAATATATATATTTTAAATATATATTTAATATTTTTATTAATATTATTAATATTTTTATTAATTTTTAATATTTTTATTAAATTTTTATTAATATGTTGATATTTTTATTAATTTCTAATATTTTTATTAATATTATTAATATTTTTATTAATTTTTAATATTTTAAAAATGATCGGTTTTGGACCGAACCGAACCGGACCGAGAACCGATGGCGGTTTCGGTTCGGTCCTAGGGTTTCAATTGGTCCGGTTCGGTCCAAAAAATATTGAAAATTCGATCCTCGGTTTTGTCGGTTCGGTCCGATTCAGTCCGGTCCGGACCGACTGCTCACCCCTAGATGAGATGTATACGTGAAGATACGTGAGAAATCGAGAGAAACAATATAGATTTCAAATTAGCAGCCTTTCAATTTATTGATGATATATCATACTCCCTCCGTCCCAGACCAATAGGCCCAGTTCTTTTCGGTACGGAAATTAAGAAACTCATTTTTTGGTAGGTAAATGGTGTGGTCCACCAACAATTAAGGTTTAAGTGTTTCCTTCTTTTTTCTTAATCTCATTTGATTACTTGTTCATTTAAATGCAGAAATTAAAGTGAATCAACAGTCTGCACATTTCACAAAAGTGTGCAGGAAATCTCAAAAACTCAAACTCATGGATCAACGTAAATCAAGCAACAAAAATCAGCGAAAATCAAGCTCAAGAATCAACAAAAATCAAGCAACAAAAATAAGCGAAAATCAACGAAAATCTCAAAAACTCAAACTCAAACTTAATCTCAAAAACTCAAACTCAAAAAATCAACGAAAATATCAAAAACTCAAACTCAAGAAATCAACTAATCAAGAAACAAGAACTTATTTAACAAAAATCAACGAAAGTTTGGATAATTCACGAAATCAAGAATGATAAAGTAGCAACAAGAATCAAAACCACATCTAGTAGAAAACCCGGCGACGACGGAAATTCACGGAGGCCTTTGGGCGACATAGGCCGAAGAGCGGCGTCGACTTCGTCTGAAGTTACAAAGGCGACTTTGTCTGAACCAAGAGGAAGAAAGAGAGAGGCTCGGAGAAGCTAGAGCTCGACATTTCTCCCCCAATTGTGTGTTTCCATTGAGATTGAGGAAGAGGGGAGCGTTAGGGCTCCAAATTGAGTTCCACTTGAGGTTACTAGAGAAATGAAGGAAGAAAGAGGGCAGAGCCGTTGAAGGCGGCGGCGCTCGCTGGAGATTCCAGAAGCGGTGGAAATTTTGGTGAAAAGTTAGGGCTCGTTCCGGTGGGCAATTTCTGGAGAATCAGGAAGAGGGCCGGATGAGAAAAGAGGCTGGAGTTTCAGAGCCACTGAGACACTACCAGTCGCCGGATTTTGGGAAGTGGCGGCGACGAAATTTGAGCAGAGGTGGGAGGAAAATGTGAACGAGAGGGAGAAGGGCTGAAGCGGCTGAAGGTGGGAGGAAAATGTGAATGAGAGTTTTTAGGGTTTTAATTAGGGGTGTATATCTCCTTTAATTAACTAGTTATAATTTTAATTAGAATCTTAATTATTTCTAATTTTAGACTGGGCTATTGGAGTGAGACGTCCCAAAAAAGAAAACGAGCCTATTGAAGTGGGACGGAGGGAGTATATGTTATAATTGAAATTACATGCTATTTATAGAGCTTACAATAATGAGAGTAGAGCGTTTCGATCTTTCTATCTTTATGTTGGGGGATTTTTTTTTCCATTTTGGGGTCTTCACGTGCTCAACATTGGATGGTGACGAGGCACGTTGCTTTCATCAAATATCTTTTTAACAATCTCCGGATTATACCTTTTGGAAAGTGCAAATCATCTTCTTCAATAATAAAATAATTTGTCGTTGTGTGCCTCAAAGAGATGTCAATCGGGCCAGCCCACCGGGTTTCGGGCCAGCCCTATCGGGTTTCGGGTTAATTGGGTGTGGGCTAATCGGGTTGGGGATTTTGTCGGGTTATAAATTTTCAACCCTAATCCTAAACGTTCGGGTTTCGGGCTAGTCGGCTTAAATGCGTAAAATAAAATAATCATTTGTATTTTGTTATTTTTAATGATCTAAGGTATAATGTATAAAATATACATAGAAATCAAAGATATAAATTACATGAAATGCAAAAATATAAGATATTGAAAAAAACATCAAGATTGCATAACATAGAAAATAAGTTGGTAACAATAAAATGTTCAACTTTGTGAATCAAGGACCAACACCTAATCTACAAAGCGATAAATATAGACTATACCTAGTGTGAATGATCGGAGAAGGCAAAGTAAACAATCGGAAAACTCAGAACGGGAGAAAAGTAGCTGTTGTATTAGAAAATAAGAGATAGCGTAGTTACAATGTATGAGCTCAGGTTCTATTTATAGACTACATAAGAGGGCAAAATGGTAAAATCAATGCTAGGCGTGCACTTGGCGTGATAGAGGGGCATGCCGGTAAATTTGCCTTCACGCGGGAAATCTCCCGCGTCTCTGGCGATTCCGCTGATGAAGACGGC
This sequence comes from Salvia miltiorrhiza, assembly GCF_028751815.1. NCBI lineage: Eukaryota > Viridiplantae > Streptophyta > Magnoliopsida > Lamiales > Lamiaceae > Salvia > Salvia miltiorrhiza. The sequence goes on along the minus strand of NC_080391.1, from coordinate 19,244,847 downwards.
TCCTCTGGTGAGAGTTACTTCTCTGGCGAAGATGACTTCTCTGGCGAGGGTGACTTCTCTGGCGAGGGTGACTTCTCTAGTGTATAAGATGCCTTTAGTGAGTAAGGTCCCTCTGGCGAGGATGATTTCCTCTGACGAGTGTGTTTCCTCTGCCATACTTATTCCGCTAGTGGAGTCGATTCCTCTGATTTGCATCATTTCCCTACTCTGCACATATCACTCCTCATCAACCACTCCCCCCTCTAGTCTGGTTGAACCGGGTATTCTTCGTGTTCAACCAGCGCTATGCTGTTTTCCTTGGTCCCTGCAAATTATGAAGGCATGAGAGTTCTTATATTATAAGAAAGTAAAGGTAAGCCCTGTAAATTGTTCTCTGACGTTTTTGTTACTCCCTCCCCTGGTCTGACTAGTTCACTCTGGGACGATGCAACTAGTCAGAGGATTCGCCCGCGTGGATGACGTCACTAGCATTAAATGCCCGCCCTTTCTACAGTGCTTTTTCCGTACCCCGAGGTTACTTTTTAACCTTTGCGTCTTTTCGTCTCTCCGTAGAAATTCTTAGCCATTGATTAATTCCCGTATGCCACGCGTCATTCATCATGTATGGTAGTAGTTGCCCGCGTACATTACTTAGTCAGTTTCAAAATTTTGCTTCCCACTATTCTTCTTCTCCACTTTTTCCCTAATTCCTTCATCTGCGATTTTCGGCGATCCTCGCTCCTGTTCCGGCGTACTTCCAGCGACCCTTCCATTCCGGTACTTACAGTCAATCTTTCCTTGACCTAGGTAATTCGCGTACCTTTCTCTTCCAATATTTGTGATTAGTTGTAGTGCAGTGGTGTAATTGTTGGTGCTCTGATTGAGCGTGCTAGAAACCCTAGGATTTAAAATTTCTGATAATGGCATCCACTTCCGCTCCCCAGCCCTCGCGTTCGCCCTCTCCCCGAGATTCTTCATCTTCATCCCCCCAGCCTCAGGGTCCTGAAAACCTTCCTTCCCCCTCCGTCTCTCATAGTTCTCAGGCTACTCCGAGTCCATCTGGGCCTAAGAAGAGAACCAAAAAAGCCCCCCAACCCCCTAAACCTATTCCTAAGTCTCGCCTTAGCTTTACAGCGATGGAAAAGATGAGAAGCAAGTGTCGTTGCCCTGACGACTTAAGATTCGAGGCCTTCTCTAAAGCCTCGAAACCCCCGGAACAACTTCGTGACCACAAAACAATAGCCATCTGGCAAGCCCAGATAGACGCTGGCCTAAGGCTTCCTCCTCCTCCTCTCCTGGTTGACGTCTGCAACCATTTTCGCATCCCCTTTTATCAAGTTGCCCCTTCTGCCGTCCGAAGGTTATATGCCTTCCATATTCTCTGCCGAGCCCATGGTGTTGGGGACACTGCCAAACTATTCTGTCAGACCCAATCTCTCCGCATGCAGGGCAGTCCCTTGTATAGCTTTGCCGGTCTTCCGAAATATCCCTCCTCCTTTCTTTCCTCCTTAAATTCCTTTGACAAGGATTTTTTGTTTAATTACTGTTACGTGCGCACCCTTGTCGGTTCCTGACGCGATTATGGTGCCTTGGAATTGGAATGGCATAGCCCGCGGACCACCTACAAACCCGCCACTCCCGCTGCCCCCACTGCATTTGATCTGAGTGTCATAGCCCACCTTAATGCCATGAATAAGGCTGAGCCCTTATCCTGTAAATATCTTGCCGAGAACAATTCGGCTCTGGCATACAATGGCTTATTTCCCCTATATCCAAAGAAATCAATAGGTAAAAAATATGAGTTAGAAAATATATTAACTTTTGTTACCCTAAATCTAACGGTGTAGAATTTTTATTTGCAGACATGTCTTGGAGGAAACAATGCGGAGTCAATTTGGATGACGTTGCTTCTCCCGCTCACAGCAGGGAAAATGGCTCGGGAGGCTCTGCTTCTCGAACGGGCCCCTCAGAACAACCCACTGGGTCCGAGATGGTTATCACTCTCCCTGTGGCAGAGGTCCCAGAGGGAAACGTGGAAGCCTCACGCACGTTTGATGCAGAGGAGGTCGATGCAGGTGGCCTTGTTCACGAGCGCAGACGCCCCAGTACTGGTGACGCATCTGGTACTGGTGGAAAAGATGTCCAAGTTGTGGACATTACTGACGAAGCTGCCTCTCCCGACTCGGCCCAGGACACCGCCACTCCCGATCTCTCGAAGAAGCGGAAGAGGGGCTCTCTGATCTCCGTGGGTGAGAATGAGAGACAAGAAAGCCTGAAGAAGGCTGGCAAGTCCGCGAATCCCGCCAAGAAGTCTGCTGGTGGTTCGAAAGTCCCTCCTTCTGCTGGGGGAAAGGGCAAGAGCAAGGTTGTGGTCCCCGCTGTTGATGAGTCGGATGATATTATTCCTGGCCCGATTTCAAGTTTGTCGGGGCAGGGGTTTATTGATGCCTTGTCGTCTCGTGTTCATTCGAAAGACAAGGAGAAAGTGGAGAACTTGACACGAGGGGCTCTGGCAAGTCAGCTTGCCCAGATGGCTCTTCAGGTATTTTGCAGCTTGTATCCTTATCTAAAAATTTGAGTTATTAACCTTTTGACTGTTCTGGTGGCCCCCGTTTCTCTGAAGAAAATCATTCATTTAGCGAAGAGTATTTCTTTGTTCTGACATGATCCATTCTATTTCCTTGTAGGTGGAGTCTCGGCTTTGGGGAGCTATCCTGCGCATCCACGATTATGATGTGCTGGAGAAAGAAAGAGAAAAAGAGCAGGCGGACATTGCCAAGCGTGACGACGCCGTCGCTGGGGTAGTGGAGCGTCTGAGTGGAGCTGAGGCAGAGATTGCTGAGTTGAAGGCCAAGCTGGCCCAAGTAGAGGTGGAAAAGTCATCCCTGGCCTCCGAACTGACAAGGGTGACGAGGGAGAGTCACGAGAGCCTTATGAGGTTCAAGGCGGGGTACGAAAAAGACTACAGGGAAGCCAGGCGTGACTGGAGGAAGACACTTGTGGAAGCTCAAAACCGTGCTTATGTCCTAGGGGCGCGAGATCAACGTCTGGAGTATTTTTTATCTCCCCAAGGCCAGCACTTCCTAGGGGTGATGTTAGAGGGCACCTTGGAGGCCTTCAAGCGGACTCCCGAGTATCTGGAAGACTTCGGGCCCCTCTTTGCTTACGTGATAAAACAATCCGCCACGAAGGCGTTAGAGATGGCGGGGGCATCTCCGGAGCAGCTTGCCACCCTGGATCTGCGAGCCCTGATGGAGAACCTCAAAGATGAGGACATAAACAAGCTGATGAGGATCCCTGAGAATTCCCCGGGGAAACCGGTGTGGTGGTATTCTGTGTTGGAGAAGGCTCTTCCCTATTTTGCCTTTGGGGTCGGGCCTGACTCATTGCCCTCTGCTCTAATGTATATGCCTGCCTTCTCTGCTTCCCTAGTGGGCTTCGTGAACCGGCTACGGGATCCTACTGGAACCAGCACCCGGAAATTTTCTCAATACAGCATGGTGCCTCCCCTGCCCTCTGACTTGGCGGCCTCCGCTTTTGAAGACTCGGCTTCCTCTTACTCCGCAGTGGATCAGCTTTTTACCCTGTATAGAGACGAAAGAACATATCTACAAGAAGCTGTGAAACTGCTGGACGTGGATTCCCGTCTCCCGAAGATGAAGGAAACTGGCATGCTGCCGGTGTTTACAGAGGGAGCCTCTGCTAGCCAGGTCCCCGCAATTGCCACCTCTGCTCCTGCTGAAGATTCATCTACTCCTCCCTCTTGATGTCCCCAATCTTCCCCCTGACTTATCAAAAAAATTTGTAACCCCTTGGTTTGTAAAGAACTCAATACTTACTTTTGATTTTTGGTGTATAACTCTGCCTCCTGCACATGTTTAATTGAAGTTTCTTCCCTGCTTGTGCTTCTTTCTTTCCTTCGTACTTCGTGTTACTTTTGTTACCTGTTGATGTTGATTTTTGACTTTGTTGAAATCTGAATGACCTCTCTGCTGATTTTGACTGACTCCTCTGGCGAGGATTTTGGCTGATTCCTCTGGCGAGGATTTTGATGACTCCTTTGGCGAGGATTTTGATGACTCATCTGGTGAGGATTTTGGCATACTCCTCTGGCGAGGATTTTGATGACTCCTCTGGCGAGGATTTTGCTGCTGCTTCCCGTTCAAGCCTTCCTTTGTTGCTTCCCATCCAATGCATTCATTTGCTGCTTCCCATCCAAGCTTGAACACTCTGCGCGGAGCATGGAAGACTCGGGGGGGCGTAACCAACTTTCGCGGCTTACGATTAAATAGTAACCCTCTGCGCGGAGCATGGAGGACCCGGGGGGTGCAACCAACTTTCGCGGCTTACGATTAAATAGTAACCCTCTGCGCGGAGCATGGAGGACCTGGGGGGTGCAACCAACTTTCGCGGCTTACGATTAAATAGTAACCCTCTGCGCGGAGCATGGAGGACCCGGGGGGTGCAACCAACTTTCGCGGCTTACGATTAAACAGTAACCCTCTGCGCGGAGCATGGAGGGCCCGGATGGTACAACCAACTTTCGCGGCTTACGATTAAATAGTAACCCTCTGCGCGGAGCATGGAGGGCCCGGATGGCACAACCAACTTTCGCGGCTTACGATTAAATAGTAACCCTCTGCGCGGAGCATGGAGGACCCGGGGGGTGCAACCAACTTTCGCGGCTTACGAGCGCTTCCCTCCCTCTGCGCGGAGCATGGAAGGCCCGGATGGCGCAACCAACTTTCGCGGCTTACGAGCGCTTCCCTCCCTCTGCGCGGAGCATGGAAGGCCCGGGTGGCACAACCAACTTTCGCGGCTTACGAGCGCTTCCCTCCCTCTGCGCGGAGCATGGAGGACCCGGGGGGTGCAACCAACTTTTGCGACTTACGAGCGCTTCCCTCTCTCTGCGCGGAGCATGGAAGGCCCGGATGGCGCAACCAACTTTCGCGGCTTACGAGCGCTTCCCTCTGCGCGGAGCATGGAGGGCCCGGATGGCACAACCAACTTTCGCGGCTTACGATAGCTTTCCTTCGCTCTGATGGCAGCGTGATTCCTCTGCTTTTCCCTTGACTCGCTGAGGAGCAATTTTTGGATTTTTGAATTTGAAAATTGGGGACTACGGGAATACACCCTACTCCCCCCTGGTGACATGTGCAATACTCTGTTATGAACATGTTGGCCCAATTACTCCTTATTCCATCTCCGGCCCATAAACTCACGTGAGCCCGTTACCTTCTAGCCCTTTCCTTAAGCCCAACACCCTCTCTATATATACCCCCCACTTTTCATGACCTAGCTTAGAATCCTTTATCCTCTTTCCGCCGCCCCAATCTGATCTCCTCTCAAACCCTAGATCTCCCGACCCTTTGTCTCTCGTATCACGTATCCCTTCCTATCTTGGTTGTAAAGCACTCAGTCGGGGGAGTGAGTCCTGTTAAGAAAGTGCACAATGTTGAAGACTGAAGAAAAACAGGACTCTCCCCCGCCTGAGAGTTTTATCTCCAGGGTTCCTGCAGAAAACTTCCTCGTCATCCCTAGTTTGGTTGTAAAGCACCCAATTGCGGGAAGTCCTGTTCAGGGCACCCACATCTTTGAAGGCTCCGCCCTTCCCTTTGTGTTTCCGGGGTAGATCTCCGGTATTGTGGTTGCAGGGAGCAGGCTTCCGGCAATCGGGAGCATTATCATCGGCTTCCTGAGATCTAGATGTTGGTTGGTCTGTTCCTCTTCTGTATTCTTTCTTTTTGGCACTTTGACTTGTTTGTTTTTTCTTGGTGTTCTGCAGGCGTGGGGTAGATCTGGAGTAGATCTGAGAAGTGGGCATGTCTCAGCGGAGAAGAAGAGCTTGAAGTGTTGGCGCCTGGAAGGGAAGTCGTTAATCCCTGATGTTTGCTTTCCCTTTGACCTGCTAAGAAGCAGTTTTTGTATTTGTTTCTCCCTTGTCCTGCTAAGAAGCAGTTTGTATTTTGAATTTGTAAATTGTGGGCTAGGGGTATACACCCTACTCCCCCCCTCTGGTGACATGTGCAATGCTCTGCATGAACATGTTAAGTAGCATATGTGATGTAAAAAAGCAATAATTTAAAGTAAATAAAACAACACCAGGGAATTCCCTAGAACCACATATCTGTTTTATTGATATTATGGCCCCGAACCTCGTTAAAACCCCTGTGGGGAAAAAGAGTATTCGGTCTACATTGGCATTAGTCCTGCTAAGTAGCAGTTATACATAAAACTTTTTGAGATTGTTAATATTCCATGGTCTAGGAAGAGCTCTGCCGTCTGGATCCGACAATGTATAAGCTCCACCCCCTAGGACCTCTGTGATGATAAACGGGCCTTCCCAATTAGCTTCGAACTTGCCCACTGCCTTCAATGCATCAGCTCGCTTGAGGACCAGATCTCCCTTTGATAATTTCCGCGCTCTGACCCGCTTGTCATACCCTGCCTTGATAATGCCTTTGTATTTTGCTGCTCTGACCCGGGCTTCATCCCTCTGTGCTTCCACCAAATCTAGCTCTGCTCGGCGGAGTTCAGCATTGTGCTCAGTGTCGTAGGTTGTTATCCGATATGATTCCAGTCTTGCCTCCGCTGGTATTACCGCATTAGATCCATATACCAGAGTAAATGGTGCTTCACCCGTGGCTGTCTTTGGGCTAGTGCGGTAGGCCCAAAGTACAGTATCCAACTCTTCAACCCATTTGCCTTTGCTCTGAGTCAGCCTCTTCTTGATCCCTTCACATATTGTCCTGTTCGCCAACTCCACTTGGCCATTTGCTTGAGGATGAGCTACCGAGACGAATCTTTGAGTGATGTCCATCCGATCATAGAAATCCGCAATTCTCTGCCCTGTAAACTGGGTTCCGTTGTCAGAGACGATGATCCTTGGGACCCCAAATCTGCAACATATATTCCGCCAAATGAAGCGCTCCACAGTCACCTCATCTATTTTCCCCACAGCTTCAGCCTCGACCCACTTAGAGAAGAAGTCCACCGCTACAAGCAGAAAGCACTTGCCCCCTGGTGCCGTAGGCAGCTTCCCGACTATGTCGATACCCCACTTGTCGAATGGACATGCAGCATACATAACGCCCATAGGCTCCCCTGGAACGTTGATTCTCCTAGCGTGTCTCTGGCAAGCCTCGCACTTGCGGACGAACTCTCTGGCGTCTTTGTTGATGTTAGGCCAGTAGAACCCTGCCCGAATGATTTTGCGTACAAGGTCCCGGAATCCCGTGTGACCACCACAGCAACCTGCATGAACTTCATTTAAAGCAAAATTAGCTTCCTCTGGAGATAAGCACTTTAGTAAAGGCTGAGTAAAGGATTGTTTGTAGAGTTGGTCATTAAGCAAGCAATAATTTTCGTATCAGGCCCTCTGATTAGATTTCTTGTTCAACCGCTCCCCTGTCTTGAGAAAATGTATAATAGGAGCCCGCCAGTCGTCTCTGATCTCCACGGAGAAGACCTGTGAAGTCCCCATCTCTCTGGTATCACAGAGTAAAATAATTTCATCACTCCAGGTTTGTTCCACTGCACTAGCCATTCGCGCCAGTAGGTCTGCTTTCGTATTATCTTCCCGGGAAATCTGCTCGATTTTGAATTCCATAAACTTGTCCTTCATCTCGCTGAACTTGCGGTGGTACGCCCTCATGCGTTCTTCTTTGACACTATAACCCCCTGAATATTGTTGGGCCACTAACTGGGAGTCTGTCTTGATGATGACACATTCGGCCTTGAGTTCTGACAAAATGTGCGCCCCTCTGACCACAGCTTCGTACTCCGCTTCATTGTTGGACAATCAGCAAGTGAATTTGATTGCAAACTGATATGTACCATACCCCGGTGATGTGATGTATACCCCAATTCCGCATCCCTCTTTTGTCACTGATCCGTCCACAAAGGCAACCCAAAATTCCGGTACGGGACGGCGAGTTGTTTCTTGGATGAAATCTATCAACGCTTGTGCTTTGATCGCTGTTCTTGGCTCGTACTCCACATCATATTCCCCCAACTCCACAGCCCACTTCACCATTCTTCCCGACAAATCTGAGCGCCCCAGCACTTGTTTAAAAGGCAAGGCAGTGCGCACCACTACCCGATGTGACAAAAAATACGGCCTCAACTTTCTCGCCGTGACCATGACCGCCAGAGCAGCCTTCTCTATCTCTGTGTAATTCAATTCAGGACCCTGGATGATTCGGTTGACGAAGTAGATAGGTTTCTGGTGACTTCCCTCCTCTCTGATAAGCACAGAGCTGATTGCATCTTCCCCCACTGCTATGTACAGATACAACGTTTCTCCCGGGACCGGCTTGGTCAGAGTCGGGAGCTTTACTAGATATACCTTGAGATCCTCAAATGCCGCTCGGCATTCCTCTGTCCATAGAAATTTAGTGCCCTTCCTTAAGATTTTGAAAAACGGCATGCTGCGCTCTGCCGACCGTGATATAAACCTGCTCAGAGCAGTGATGCGCCCATTTAGAGTCTGCACTTCCTTGATCCCTTTGGGTGGTGTCATTTCCATGATGGCCTTGACCTTCTCTGCGTTAACCTCGATCCCTGCAGGGGTAACCTTGTAGCCCAAGAATTTGCCTGTTGTGACCCTAAAAGTACATTTTGCTGGATTCAACATGAGCCGATGCTTTCTAACCACAGTGAAGATCTCCTCGAGATCAGAGACATGGTCCTCTGCCCTTATACTCCGCACAAGCATGTCATCCACATACACCGAGATATTCTTAGAGAGCTGTTCCCTGAAGACCTTTTCCATCATCCGCTGATACGTGGCTCCCGCATTTTTCAAGCCAAACGGCATACTCCTCCAGCCGTAAACTCCGCAACAGACGGCAAAGGCCGTTTTGGCAATGTCTCCTCTGTTCATTTTAACCTGATGGTATCCCTGATACGCGTCCATCATAGATAGTAAAGCGCATCCCGAAGTGGCATCCACCAGCTGGTCAATCCTCGGCAGAGGATAGTGGTCTTTTGGGCAAGCAGCGTTCAGATCTCTGAAATCGACGCACATCCTCCAAGTATTTGTTTTCTTTGGTACCATCACCGCGTTTGAAATCCACTCTGGGTATTGCACTTCCACAATGTGCCCTGCTTCCAACAACCCATAGACCCGTTCCCTTATTGCAGCGTCCTTCTCGGCCCCAAAATTCCTTGTTCGTTGCTTTACTGGCTTTATTTTAGGATCCACATTAAGGCAGTGCTCTGCCAATCCTCTGTCAATTCCCTTTAAATCGGCGGTGCTGAATGCGAACACATCCGCATTTCTGCGCAAGCAAATAATGAGCTCGTCTCTGACTTGATCACTCATGGAAGACCCAATTTTGGTCTGAAAACCCTCTTTCCCTGGGAACAATTCGATCATGTTGCAAACATCACTAGTAGACACCAGCGCGGTTTTTTCTGTACTGTCCCTGTCCTTCAGTATATCTGCCAATTCCTGGCGCTCCTTTGTCGAGGCATTCACCTCGCCCACCTTTCCCTTCTTCCGTGTATCCGATCCCTCTGTCACTCTTTCCCTCTTTTGCCCCGCTGAATGTGTAAGCATTTGTACATGGCAAGCTTTCGATGCTGTTTGATCACCACAAACTTCTCCCACTCTCCCCCCCTCGATGGGGAATTTCATTTTCAAGTGAAACATAGAGATCACCGCCCTAAACGCCATCAAGGCAGGCCGGCCAAGTATCACATTGTAGGAGGGCTTTGGCATGTCAACCACCAAGAACCGCACCATCCTAGTTTTGCTATTAGCAGCTGTAGTGCCGAGATTTAACGGTAACTCCACATAACCCAGAGGCATGACCATTTCTCCTCCGAACCCAAACAAAGGGGCATTCGTTGGCTCAATATGAACGTCGATTCCCATGTTTTGAAGGCACTCCCAATATAAGATATTCACCGCGCTGCCCGAGTCTACGAAAACACGGTGAACGATACAGCCGGAAATGTCCGCCATAATAACCAGTGCATCATCGTGCGGGTACATTAGTGTACGTAGATCCTCTGCCCCAAAGGTGATCATCGGCTCCTCTGCCGCGCTTGTAACCTCCATAACCTGCTTATGGTAGTATCCTGACTTTACTGCTCTGACCACTTGTTTCTTAGCCCTATTTGATGTGGGCGTTCCATTCTCTCCACCAATCATATGAACTTCCCTCCGATACGGGGGAGGAGGTACTTGTCTTTTTGGCCCTTCCCTACGATTATCCCGATTGTCATTTCTTTGATCCCTATTATTCCCCTATTCTTGCCGCTAATCCCGGTTATTTCTCTGATCCCTCTGATCTCTATGATCCCTCTGGTCCCTATGATCCCTCTGATCATTCCTCATCTGGCCCTCATTTCCTCTGTCAATGAACTGGTCGAGGTTTCCCTGGCGCACCAGTAGCTCTAACTGATGCTTGAGATGCCCGCAATATTTTGTGTAATGTCCAAAAGAGTTGTGATACTCACACAGCTTATTATTAGGCCCTTCCTATGGCGGCCCATCCCGGTAGGTTCCTGGTGCCCGAAAAAATGGTTGATCCTTTACCAAATGAAAGATTTCCTCATGTGGTTTATTTAAAGGCGTGTATTCAGTAAACCGCATGACTTCGTTCACGGTACATTGCTGTCGGGGCGGCATTTCTCCTTGTGGTGGCAGTACCCTCGGAGGTAGCCCTCTGAATGGTGCTCTGTCCTGGTGTCTCTGTCTCTCTGGTACTTCCTCAGCTCTTTTAGCTTTATGCTTATCGTTTTCCGCTTTTCTCGCCATCTTGGCGTCTTCCAACTGTAGATAGCCTGGCAACCTTGCCATAATATCGTCGAAAGCCCTTGCTGGTCGGATCTGTAGCTCGTCAAAGAAGAGCCCCGGCTTGAGCCCTCTAACGTAGGCACAATTCTTAATTTGAGATTCCGCCTCTGGCACCTCCAGAGCGGCTAAGTTAAATCTGGCGGTGTATTCTCTCAATGTTTCATTTTGATCTTGTTTGATATCCATCAGCGACAGAGCTTACTTCCCCACCCTTCGCGAGCTTGCGAACTGACGTAAGAAGCGGGTCTGTAAATCCTCAAAGGAGTGAATAGAATTGGGGGCGAGCGTTCTGAGCCATAGCTGGGCTGGTCCAGTGAGAGTAGTGGAGAAGATGCGGCACTTGATGCCCTCAGTATACATATGCAGTGTGACCAACCCCTCGAACCGATTGAGGTGGACCTCTGGATCGGTAGTGCCATCGTAATCTAGCGAGATGGGTTTATAGCTCCTGGGTAAAGTGTCTGCCAAAATATCATCAGAGAAAGGACTACGGTTGCTGATGGAATGAAACCTTGAAGTCTTGGCCCTTTTGTCCTCCTTGTATCTTCCCTGCTCCCTTCTGTCCCTTGGTGCGTCATGGCCGTGACGCTTGTGAGCCCTATGCTCTGGCCTGCCAGAGGAAAACTCCAGCTCCCTTTCTTCTGCTCTTTCGGTGTACCTTGATTTCTCTGGGCGGTGAGACTTCTCTGCTCTGTACGACCGCTCTGATCTCTGTCCCCTGTCGTCCCTTCGGGATTTCTCCCTCAACGATTCTTCCAGATTCTCGAGTTGGTGTTTCAGCTGCGACACTTGGTTTTTTCTACCGTGCCTTCTCCTTCGGTCTCTCCTTCCTGACAACACTGTTGAGCCTAACCCGGCTCCCCTCTGGTCTGGCCAGTTCTCTGTCAGCAGCGTCCCCTTGCATTACCCCAGGCATCACAGCCTGTTTGTTGAGTGCCAACATGTTTGCCTTCTGAACAGCGGGAGGTGGGGCCTCAGTGCCCTGCGGGTTAGCCGCTCCAACCGGGGTAGCTACAGTGGGGATGACAGACATCATCGGAGTTCCCAGTGCCTGACGTATATTAGCATAGCTGAGTAAAGCCATCATTTGCTCTGCTAGCCCGAAGTTAAGCGATCCCCCTCCAGACGTGGGGGCCAAGTTTGGCAGATCAGAGCCCGGTGTTACCAGAGCAAACCTCTGGGTGTTGACGTTCAACCCTGTTGTCGGAGTGGCTGAGATGGCCTGAAAACCCGGTGGCACAGTGAAGGTGGGGTTACCCTGAAGGCCATTGAACATTGAGGTAGGCACCTCGGTAGTGACAGCAGCAGAATCGAACTCCTTCTCCAAGTTGCGGTGAGCATCAGAGGATCCCATAGTACCTACACATAAACAAAGTGAGAAGACATCTAGATAACAAATGGATAAATCCTCCCCTACTGATTGAAAACCCGATATGAGAAATTCCAAGCACCGGCGCAGAGGCCGTTAAAAAATTCCCCTTAAGACAACTCCATGCCCTGGGAAATAAACCCAGGGCATAGATTGGAACAATCAGAGCCCGAACAACAGAAATTTCCCTTGTAAACTCCTATCAAGATCCGGCAGAAGAAACAGAGTTTCCAGAGATAGGCATAAACAGAACAACCACCAAGAAGCTTGTTAGCATAAAACGTTAAGCATGATATATAGCAAGGAATTTGCAAGAAAATGAACATCATAGCCCGAAATTACCACGATCGTGTGCTATTTTAACAGCAAAAACCCAAAAACAACAGAGTTATCATGGCAATCAGCCAGATTAGTAATATAACGCGCTAAACAGGGCATAGAACGAGGATTAGTCGAAGAAAACATGGAGCACACCAATAATTATCCCCCTCAGTCGAAACATAGCCGCAAATTATCAGTGCAAACCCAATCATCACAGAAACAGATCATTACCCCATAATCCACTGATAGAAAACAAAGATTAGCCACAAAAACACGAAAAATATCGATAATTATTACCCTTAAACGAAAAACATCCACAAATCAACAACACAAGCTCAATCGCAGCAAAAATGGAACGTTGACCAATATTCTACCGAAGCGAAACCCCATAAATCGTCAACCAAAACCCAATTCAAGCAGAAACAGAGCGATACTTCACAATTCACCGGTATAAACATTAGATCTATAAATAAAATCCCGATTCTACGAAGAAACTTTGTATTCACCCATAATTGAACCGATCAATCGGTAAATAAACACATATCCCCCCAGTTCATGATTTACGACTTTCGCCACCTTTCCCCATGCACCAAAAGCATAATTAAACATAGATCGTAAAGAATTAGAAGCACATCAACCCGAGAAAACGTAATTAACAGCTCGCAATCATCTGGGTGTCCGAATTATCGGCTCAAACGGTACCGACGCACGCAAACCCGATTGGAATTTCAGATCTGCACGCGCCGGCATCCATAAACTCACATCCTAACTCAGTAGCCTTCCCACAGACGGCGCCAATTGGTGAATCAAGGACCAACACCTAATCTACAAAGCGATAAATATAGACTATACCTAGTGTGAATGATCGGAGAAGGCAAAGTAAACAATCGGAAAACTCAGAACGGGAGAAAAGTAGCTGTTGTATTCGAAAATAAGAGATAGCGTAGTTACAATGTATGAGCTCAGGTTCTATTTATAGACTACATAAGAGGGCAAAATGGTAAAATCAATGCTAAGGCGTGCACTTGGCGTGATAGAGGGGCATGTCGGTAAATTTGCCTTCACGCGGGAAATCTCCCGCGTCTCTGGCGATTCCGCTGATGAAGACGGCTCCTCTGGTGAGAGTTACTTCTCTGGCGAAGATGACTTCTCTGGCGAGGGTGACTTCTCTAGTGTATAAGATGCCTTTAGTGAGTAAGGTCCCTCTGGCGAGGATGATTTCCTCTGACGAGTGCGTTTCCTCTGCCATACTTATTCCGCTAGTGGAGTCGATTCCTCTGATTTGCATCATTTCCCTACTCTGCACATATCACTCCTCATCAGGGCTAGTCGGCTTAAATGCGTCAAAATAAAATAATCATTTGTATTTTGTTATTTTTAATGATCTAAGGTATAATGTATAAAATATACATAGAAATCAAAGATATAAATTACATGAAATGCAAAAATATAAGATATTGAAAAAAACATCAAGATTGCATAACATAGAAAATAAGTTGGTAACAATAAAATGTTCAACTTTGTTAACGAAAAAATAATAAAATATCCAACAATAGTTTGAATTCGTAGAAGCAAAGCATCTCAAAAAATACAGAAAAGTGAAATGATGAGACTTTATAATATTTTATCATTTTTTTTATTTTTATATCTAAATATTTAATATTAAGTATTCGGGTTTCGGGCTTGTCCATCGGGTTAGTCGGGCTGGCCCTATTGGGTGCCTGGCTATTTGGTTACGGGCTAATCGGGTTGAAATATTCAACTCTAACCCTCTTGGGTGGCGGGTTAATCGGGCCAATCCACGGGTTTCGGGCTAGATTGACATCCCTGACTGCACCCAATAATTTATCCCCATTTATCTTCTTCCTCGTATATGCATGACGGCGCTTTTCAACTCGTGTCTTCAGGATCAGATTTGCCTAATTAATTTCTCCCGTTATCTTATGGGAGGATCAAATCTGTGTGCTTGGCATTTTACCCTCTTCCTTCTTTGTAGGGGCAACGATCATATTTACGCCCAAAATCGCCATGGAAACGATAAAAATAATGTGAGCTTGGACTTAATCCCCGGCCCTCCCAACTAATAATTCGGGTTACCAAACGTTCAGATAAGACAAAATTATTTAACTATCCTGCTTTGTTTGGAGTACCAAACACTGCATTAGTATTAGGTTTATATTTTAAAAATGGAGTCTTTTATTTATCCTAAGAATTTATCAATTTTTCATATAAAAAAAGTTCACTTAAATATATCCAAAATATAAAGAAATTAAATGAAGAATTGAAAAAATAAAAATGAAAAAAATAATATATAAAACGTCACGTAAAATGAAGGTATAATGAAGGAATATTGATGCGGTGCATTGCTCACTAATAAACATATTATATACATATATATATATATAGGATATGATTTAGTGATATGCTGGAAATAAATTTATTTAGGAAATTATGTAGCTAGTGAAGAAATTGAAAAAAACTTGGAGGTGGGAGAGCGCATGCCCTCCAATTATGTTATACTTCATCCGTTCATAAAATCGTTTTTACTTTTGTTATTTTGATTTATTTATAATATTATTTTTACTTTCATTCTTAGCAATAAAGTCTATAAATTCCACTCACAGTAATAATGAGACTCAAATTTCACTCACAAAGTAAAAATGATATCATAGACACAATGAATATATATTAAAGGGATGCCTCAGTTAGTTGGGTAGCGAATTAAATAGACAGAGGTTTGGGAGCTCGAATCCCACTATTTTCAACACTTTTAGTGTGCGCCTAGCCTTCAATTTTTATTTTTTTTCTTATATTTAAAGTGTCATTCAAAATATCATTTTTTAGTAAAAAAAATATTATTTTTATATGTAAATGACACTTTTACTCACACTAAATGATGTTTTTATTACGATAAATGATACTCCCTTCGTCACAAAGTAAAAACGATATCATAGACACAATAAATATATATTAAAGGGGATGACTCAATGTGTATGGGATCGGAAAAGTAATTGGAATAATAAAGAAGAAAAAATATTTGCATGGAAATACCTAATTTTGAGCGGGAAAAGTAATGTTTTGGAGGGAGTTTTCATGCAGACTACTTTGCTTTAGTATAAGTATATAGATGTGGAAAAAGAAATGAGACATTTAAAGGCATAAATTTTTGTTGGATTAATTGTCCATAAAATACTGAATTTTTGTCTAATTCTGATTTTGCACACAAACTTTGAATTGTAGCGTGATAATTATTAAACTTTTGATTTTATCTGATTTTGCTACTAATTTAAATTCCGACCTACTATCAAATTAATATGATGTGCCAATATTTGATGTGGCGTATTTATTGATAATTTCTTATCAATAAAAAAACACGGAGAAACTAACTCAAATTGTCAAGAATTTAATATATCAAATCAAATAATAGTATTTTTTTAGTTATCATATTTAAATCTACTTTTTTTAGTTCACTATTACAAAACTTATTACTCCAATATATAGAATAAAAGTTATTCAAATAGTATATATATATATATATATATATATATATAGTATATATATAAAAAAGTTAATCTTTAGATAATGAAAATTTTAATAAAATTTACTCACTTATCTAAATAAATTTTTGATATATTAAGTTATTGATAATTAAAATATTCTTTGGCTGACACACCTAAATTCGAAGAATTCCCTTACTATTATTGAATTTATTCAATCAATTAATTCAACTAAGAAAATACTAGAAGTACTATTATTTGATTTGATATTTTAAATTATTGACAATTTGAGTTATTTGCTTTGTGTTCTTTTTTTATTGATAAAAAATTAAATAAAAAATATTATTTTATCAACTAATTACCACGCAAGAATAAATACGCCACGTCAAAATTGACACGCCATATTTCATATTAGCTTGGTATTTGGTCGGAATTTGGATTAGTGTGCAAAATCAGAATTGGATGAAAGTTCAGTATTTTATTGACAATTAACCCATTTTTATTATCCCTGATTTTCCTATCCATCAAAGTGAACGCACCCATATTATATTAGTATTATATATTATTCAGATATGACTCAACAAGTAGTTATCTAGCTGCGTTCCCAATCATTTGCAGGCGGTTAGACTTTCTCCTCGAATATTATACTCCCACCGTCCCATGAAGCATGACCTAATTCTTTTCGGCACGAGAATTAATAAATTAGTATTTTGTGTATTAAGTGTGGTAGGTGAAAAAGTAAAAAGATGAATAAAGAGTAAATTTTTTGTCACTTTTAGAAACAGATCAAGCTTCATGAGACAAATCACAAAGAAAACTGTGTCATGTTTCGTGGGACGAATGAGTATTTTTTTTTCTATATCATTTTGAATTGAAAATACATTGCAGTTTTTGCCAATATGCAAACAACGAGAATTTTATAATAATCTAATTATTGTATTTCTATCTAAATCTTTTAAGTGTTCCACCGCATAATTTTGTAGAATACTGAATATTTTTTAAGTTTGATTCCAATTGTATCATATCGAATCAAGTCCAATACTGTATATATTTTCATTATTTAAATGAAACAATATAGTCAAATGGCCATAATGAAAATTGAAAATTAATTTTTGGTCTCTAATCTTAAAACATTAAAATATGGCCATTAATTAGGTGGTATGCCTAATTTGCCATTTTTACTCGGCCGCTGAGGTGATTGATCGGCCGCTGGAGGCTTGTGGGTGAGCTGCGCGCTCGCGGGGAAAAGCCAGCGCCCGCTGCGCGTATGGCACTAATAGTGCCATAAGTGTCATACGCATCATTTTATTACTTGGTTTTATTTTGGATTTCCATTGATACTTATGACACTAAATGACCATTTTAAACACTTCCCCGTAGGGTTTAGATGTTCCATTTAGGGTTTAGATGTTCGATTTAGGGTTTAGATTATCCATTTATGATTTCTTGATTCTATTATTGTTGTTTCTGTAGCAAGTATGGCACTATTAGTGCCAAAATGACTATTTTACTTGGTTTTATTTTGAATTTCCGTTGGCACTTTTGACACTATTAGTGTCATAAGTGCCAACAGAAATCCAAAATAAAACCAAAGTAAAATCTTGGCACTAATAGTGCCATAAGTGCCTAATCCGACCTGGCACGCGACCCGCGTGCCTGATCCTACCCGGTCCGCATCATTAAGGGTAAAAACGTCCAAATCAATAAAAATGGCCAAATTTTATGTTTTTTCAATGTGTGGCCATAAATTGTGTTTTATACTCCCTCCGTCCCAATATTCAAGTCCCGTATTCTTTTTTGGGTCGTCCCATGTAACAAGTCCCCTTTCATTTTTTGGCTAAAATTAGGGATGGATTAGTAACTTAATTACTCCCACCCACCTCGATTCTGCCACTCTCTCTCTCTCTCTCTCTCTCTCTCTCTCTCTCTCTCTCTCTCTCTCTCTCTCTCTAAATCATCCCCACTCTCTCATCTTGTTCCACCGCCTCCAACACCTTCCACCTTCCATCCGCCTTCTTCCACCGCCTCGCACCTCCGGCGTCTCGCGCCTTCGCCACCATCCTCACGCCTCTGCCACCATCCTCCTGAGCCGTCTCCACCTTCCTCCTGCTCCGCCTCCAACGCCTCCGCCTCCTCGCGCCTCCGCGGGCTCCAACGCCGCCTCTGCCGCAACAGCCGCTGCCCTCCGCCTCCTTCCACCGCCTGGCACCTCCGGCACCTCGCACCTTCGCCACCATCTTCCTGCGCCGCCTCCACCATCCTCCTGCTTCGCTTCCAACGCCTCCGCCGCCTCGCGCCTCTGCCCTCTGCCTCCGCGGGCTCCAACGCCCACCACCTCTTGCCGTCGGCCGCTGCAGAGAGGAAATTGAAAGATTTCCATTTTTTGTTGTTTCGCCCAAAACGATTAGGGCTCGCCTCCACCCTTTCAATTATTTTTGTTGTTTTAATTTCAGAAATTGGAAGATCCATTTTTTGATTTCTCTGTGGTGGTGTTTTGGTGTTTCGGCTCAGAAATTGAAATTAAGGCCCAGTGTTTTGGTGATTTCCGTTTTTTGATTTCGAGTGTTTTGGTGATTTCCGTTTTTTGAAATTAAGGCGCCTCTGTTTTTTGATTTCCGTTCACTGTTCTGGCGGTGGTGCGGTGGTGCACAGGCGGTGGTCCGGTGGTACGGTTCAGAAATTGTGGTGGTGCGGTGGTGCGGCAGGGTATTAGAGCCTGAGACCCTTAATTAAAGTAACAACAACTTTTTTAAATATACCATTTAACTCTTAATTTTAGTCTCCTAAATACCCGTGCCCAAAAGAAAGGGGACTTGATTAACGGGACGGAGGGAGTACTTTATTTTAGCTACTTCAAAATTTTACTCTATTTAAATTTGATTCATTTTTATTGAGTCAATTATACGTATAAGCTTCATCTATTAACTATTTCAAGACTCACAGGTTATTCTAGTTTAATTAAATCTAAACAAGGTTTTCATTTTAGATTTATATTTGAAATATTAATTATTTTATGTAACAAATAGATTATTAATTTATTTTGCAATAACTTAAGCATATTCATTAATTTCTTATAACAAATAAAGTTTATTTGTTAAAAACTCATAAACAATTACTACTCGTAATGGTATAAAAATATAAGTCGTATATAATTAATAAAATATTATTTTTTTAATAAACAGATAACGAACTTAGAGCATCTGCAAGGGTTCCTCCATTTTAGAGGGCCCTTCACTCTAGAGTTGAAATGTAAAGTTTTGAGATTTTCATCTCTAACAATCAACTCTACATTTCTCTCTACAATGGAATATTCTCTTTTTATGCTCTTTATTATTAATTTATTTTATCAATTTAATTATTATATATCATATATATTTATAAATAAGTATATTTATATTCAATTAAATGTAATTAAAATTCAAATTCAAATATAAAGTAATTTAAATATTTTTGAAAAAAATTAATTAATAAAGTGCTATATTTAAATATTGTAGAACGATTAATTTATTTTAACAACATAAAAACTGAAATTACATAATACTCTAAGAATTAAACATTACATAATACTTAACAAAGCATAAATTACATGATAAAACCAACTAATTTTCTAAATTAGAAAACTCATCCCATATATGATCGACTAATGCATCACGAAGCGCAAAGTGAGCCACTCTATCTTTGATTTTTTTTTATAGCGTCCAAGAAATTCTTGGAAATGGCTTGTTTCATTTGGCTGGAATTATTGCAATTTATGTTAATGTGTTTTTATTTTATATTCCATGTTATTGTATTTTCATATTTTATTTAATATATTTTAAATATTATATATATTTATGCCAATTTAAAACTATAAATAATATTAAGACTCATAAATTAAATTTTACAAATTAAATCAATTTTACAAATTAAATCAATCAAAAATAAACATTTTTTAAACATAAAACAAAGAATAAATACGATAAAACAATAGAAAAGAAAATGAAAAAAACAAAAAAATAGTAGCGGAATGAACAATGCCCGCTACATGAAGCGGGGCACTGTTCAATAACTTCAAATTAGCGTAGAGGTAGCGAAACTGTTGGAGGAAGAGTCTACTCCAAAATAGCGGCCACCGCCATTTCAGCGGGCCCTTTGGAGTTGCTCTAAAACTCACGATCGAGCCAACACTTCAAAACTTAGAGTTGCTTAGTTCAGCTAATGATTTTTACAAAATAGACTCAAACGCAAATTGAGATCTGAATAGTTATCAAATTGGGAGCTAATAACAATGCAACATTTCAAAATAAAAAAATATATAATTATTTCAATTTTCATTCGTATAATTTGGAATTGAATTACTTGTCGCGAGTTATAGCCTATAGGGACGAGAGAGTTGGACTCTGGGATATTTAATTATAATAAAGACTTAGATGTATTTGTGCAGATCTATATTGTATAGCATAACTAACCTGATGTAACACATAATTAATTATGCTACGCCAACCGCGCGCTAAAATTACCCCTCAACCATAGGCTGGTCCACACCAGATTGCTTCTCCAAAACATTAATTTCTAGAAACCATTTCTCTGTCTACGCATATACCAACAGCATATATTATATGCATAGACACAAATTAAGATCCTATTGTATTGCTTGGAAGGTAGAAGTGCACCGTTGTCTGCTTCGATGCATCGGAACTCAAATCTCCTCGTTTCTCAATCACTTATCAGCGTAAGAACTAGATTATAGTATCGAGAGATGATGGATTTTCCCTCCTTCTCCGTGTTCGCATTGAGAAATTGTGATTTACTTCGCGCATTCCCCTATGATTATATATGATGTTTATTTCTGCGGAAGTCGTTGTTTTTGGTGATTCAACGAATGCGCTAGAAGGATTTGCTGCGGTGGATTTCATTTTTGTATTTATTGATCGGAAATAGTTTATGATAAATCTGGAAGTTTTTTGTAGTGGATTTTTTGATAAATCCATATACGTAATGGTTGGCGAGGTCGAGTTTTCGGATCAGATTAAAAAATCTGGAAGGTTTTTTTTTTTTTTTTTCTGTTGTTTTATATATGGAAATATAGTGTTATTTGTGGTAATTTGGGGTAAGCATGCAGTTTTGATAAATTACAGAGTTTATGAGGAGGTGGTGCGATGGCAAACACGATTCACTACGACTATTATGTTTGTTCTGTCTTTTTTTTTTTGGGATTATAGCCAAAAAATACACGAACTTTGATAAAAATTGTAATTTTCACCTGAACTTTCAAATTAGCCAAAATATATCTGAACTTATATTTTTTGTTATAAATTTCACCTGAACTTGCAATGATTGAACTCCGTCGAGGTGAAATTTACAACAAAAAATATAAGTTCAGATATATTTTGGCCAATTTGAAAGTTCAGGTGAAAATTGCAACTTTTATCAAAGTTCGTGTATTTTTTTGGCTATAATCCCTTTTTTTTTCTCCTGATGTCTGATCAAATATGATATTGATATTGCCAGTTAATTTGCATGCTGCACTTTCGTTATTTAGCATTCAATGAACTCTATTTGGTGTAAAAACTGAATCTCTGACTTATTTAAGAGGTTCGGTGTTTGAGATGCTAAGTATTTACCATAAGTAATACACACACAAAAAATAAATAAAAAAATTGCGGCACTAACTTTGTCTTGAAACGCAGTGGTCTGATAAGATTTTTTTTATGCTAGTACAAAATCTTCAGTGAGCAATACAATGGACGAAATCCTATATTGCAAAATGGCACAGCATCATAATCTCCTGATTCGATCATGGGGACCATGGGGTTGTGGCCACATGTATTTTCAAATTTTCCATAATTGTCT
Source organism: Salvia miltiorrhiza (assembly GCF_028751815.1). Classification (NCBI taxonomy): domain Eukaryota; kingdom Viridiplantae; phylum Streptophyta; class Magnoliopsida; order Lamiales; family Lamiaceae; genus Salvia; species Salvia miltiorrhiza. The sequence continues at coordinate 19,223,042 of NC_080391.1, read as the reverse complement.
ACTGAAAATGATCGTAAAAGATTCAGAAATGAAAATGATCATAAAAGATTAAAAGTGAAGGATATTTTAAAATACACGTGGTAGCAACCTCACAGTTGGATTTGGAGATGGTTTATTCTAGAATCAAGAATCTTCAAAGGCTAATGCAAAAAAAAAAAAAAAAAAAAAAAAAAATCTTCAAAGGCGGCATTGCTTTTATTCAGTTAATCAGATGTTCAAAATGTTCAGCGAGCTGTCTATATATTTGCTATGTTAAATGTTGATGAAAGATACTGATTTTGTTGCAGATGTGAGCTCCATGGACTTCAATAATGTTTTATGGCTCTGACCAACAGTCTGGTCATGAGAAACTCAAAGAGAAGAATATCTTGAATGAACAGAAGCTCTCTTGACTGGTGCCTGTTTTTCTGGCCAGAGGAGTGAAGACTAATTCAATTGAACATGGAGATTAATCAGTCCCAGGAATCTACCAAAAACTTGAAGCACTTCCCACTGACTCCTTTTAGAATTTTCAGGGGTCTGCTATGTTTAGCAGTATATCTTTTGACTGCGTCTATGTTCTTAGTGTATTTTGCACCTGCAGCTACTATTGTCCTACGCCTATTCAGTGTTCGCTACAGTAGAAAAGCTGTGTCGTTCTTGTTTGGCCTATGGCTCGGTCTCTGGCCATTCTTGTTTGAGAAAATAAACAAAACCAGGGTTATTTTTTCCGGTGATCAAGTTCCGGTGGAAGAGCGTGTTCTGATAATCTCCAACCATAGAACTGAGGTTGATTGGATGTATCTATGGGATTTTGCACTACGAAAAGGATGTTTGGGATACATTAAGTATGTTCTCAAGAGCAGCTTGATGAAGCTGCCGATTTTTGGCTGGGGGTTTCACGTTTTAGAGTTCATCCCAGTGGAGAGAAAGTGGGAAGTTGATGAACCAGTGATGCACAAGATGCTTTCGAGCTTTGGCAATCATGAGGATCCATTATGGCTTGCTGTGTTCCCTGAAGGAACTGATTATACGTAAAGCCTCTACTTTTCTCTTGTTCCCTCAATATAAAAGAATGACAATTGGATCAAGCTTTCTTAATTCCTCCTTGAAGTGCTTATTTTCAATGTCCTAGTTAATATTTTGTTGATTAATCAAGAGTTAGGAAGAACGGTTAAAGTTTGATGTAGATGACATTTCTGATTTACTGCCTTCTTGCTTTATGCAGCGAGCAGAAGTGCATGAGAAGTCAGAAGTTTGCTAAGGAAAGTGGATTGCCAATACTTAAAAATGTCTTGCTTCCAAAGACAAGGGGCTTCAATGCTTGCTTGAAGATTTTGAGGGGCTCTCTAGATGCAGGTTTTTTCTCTCAATTGTTTTGATTAATAATTTTGGGATGGATGTTTGATAATATGATCTAGAGTGCAATATGCCTTCATGAACTAGTTTTTCATCTAATAATCATGAATTGTTATCGGTAATCTTGGCCTAATGCAAAAACTTTTGTCCACGGTATGGCTCTGCTTGGCATTGCATACACAACTGTTGGTGTCACTTCTTCTGCTAGGCATTACACACACCGACTATTGGTGTCACGTCACGTCTTCAAGACATTCTTTGCTATGGTAAATATCGATGACATGATGAATCTTTGTCAATATGAATCAAGGAGTTAAACATGTTCAATTTAGTACATTTTTTTGTCACTTCATATATGCATTACTAGGGGTGAGCATTCGGGCGGGTTGGGTTGAAACCGAACCGTTTCGCCCAACCCGAACCCAAACCGCCAACTAAAATTTCAAACCGAACCAAACCGTTTTACTTGAAAAAACCGAACCAAACCGAACCGTAAAATTTCGGTTCGGTTCGGTTCGGTTTGACCTAAAACCGTTCTATTTTTTTTTTTTTTTTCAAAAACCTGGTAACAGCGCCGCAGCGAGGCTCGGTCTCTCTAGGCGACGACGTGGGGCGGCAAGGCTCGGTCAGTCCTTGGGCCATGGCGTGGGGCAGCGCCGCAGCGAGGCTCGGTCTCTCTAGGCGACGACGTGGGGCGGCGAGGCTCGGTCAGGCCTTGGGCCACGGCGTGGGGCAGCGCCGCAGCGAGGCTCGGTCTCTCTAGGCGACGACGTGGGGCGGCGAGGCTCGGTCAGGCGTGGGGCAGCGAGGCTCGGTCTCTCTAGGCAACGACGTGGGGCGGCGAGGCTCGGCGCCGGCAGGGATCTTGGGTCGGCGATTGTTGGTGGGGATGGCTGTCGCCTTCTGCCAGAATGGGGTGGGGTGGCGGTGGCGCTGCGGCGGCGGCCCGACGGGAAGTGGGAGGAGGGAAATTGAAACTTGAATTCTGAATTGCAATGGGGGAAAAGGAGGCGTGCGGCTAGGGTTGAAATTAGAATAGGGTTGAAAATAAATTCTACTAATATTATTAATATTAATTATTTATAAAATATATTATAATAAATTATTAAAAATTTCGGTTCGGTTCGGGTTATAAACCGCACCGTTTTATCCAAACCGAACCCGAACCGAAAACTGGCGGTTTGAAAATTTTCAAACCAAACCGCACCGTTTTCACTACAAAAACCGAACCAAACCGCCCGATTTGGTTCGGTTCGGTTCGGTTTGGCGGTTCCGGTTTGGTTTTGCTCAGCCCTATGCATTACGTGGACCATTACATGTATCCTTTGATGCATAGTTAGTAGATCAGTGTAACTCTGCAACCTAGTACAAGTTTAAAAATTAGGTTCAAGGGCATTTACTTTGTGTTATAGGATAGAATTTGAAGGATTAGATGATCGAACAAGTTACAAAACTAATCAATCTGTCAAATACTCGTCTGTGATAATCTTGCAGCTTCATAAAACTCACTTGTTGAAACCGTATATTGGCAGTTTATGATGTAACTATAGCATACAAGAACCGATGCCCTTCTTTCATGGACAATGTATTCGGCGTGGACCCTTCTGAAGTGCACATGCATATCAGACGCATACCTCTAGAGCAAATCCCCTCAACCGAGAACGAAACTGCTACGTGGTTGATGGATGTTTTCGTAATAAAGGATCAGCTGCTCACCGATTTCATTGTGAATGGCCATTTTCCTCATCAAGGCACAGAAGAGCAACTCTCAACAATGAAATGTGTTGCTAATTGTGCAGTGGTGATTGCTTTCACTGGCGTATTCTTGTATCTTACATTTTTCTCATACTTTTGGTTTAAGGTTTACGTAGGATTAGCTTGTGTATACCTAGCTTGTGCTAGCTATTTTAATGTCAGACTAAAGTCTGCTATTACATCTGTCGATAGAGGCACGAAGAAAAACTATTGAAGTGATGGATTGTTGTGTTTTCAATGCAATAGATTAAATAGATGTTCAATATTCCCGGTGTTAATGTGTTCATCTCTTTGAATTTGGCCCCGCACTAATAAAAGACTTGATTTTTGGTGACAGATTTTTCTGTTGTTAAAAACATGAAAAATCGTCGCTGTCAAAGAATATATAGAGGTGGATTTGTAATGTGTCCTATATGTATGGAGATCACAAACATGGGTTGGACTTGTGTGCGGACTCCCGCATAGCATGCGGTCGGGTCGCCCTGCCCGCGTCGGACCCGGCCCGTCAACCCTGACCCGGAATATAAATACATATTTCAGTACTGTTCACAATGAAACCCTCTCTCCTCAAGCGTGAAACCTCCGCCTCTCTGAATCTTCTCGGCCTCTCTCAGCGAAACTTCCGCCTCTCTCAAGCTTCTAGAGAAACGGCTCTGCCTCTCTCAAGCGTGAAACCTCCACCGCCATTTTTCCAACATCCGCAACGAATAAAATGGCGACACGGAGTTTTCCTGTTTAATCGAGCACGACCTCCAATTTTACAGGTTTTTTGAACTTTGCCTCAATTCTGGGTGGCAGTGCAGAGATTTGGAGCAAGACCTCCCGATTTTTTGAGACGCCGCAAACCCTAACGTCTACTCTCCTCTCGACCTGAACCTCCAACAATTGTCACGTTTTCTTCAATTGTCGCCGTCACCTGAACCTCCGACAACCTCAGCCATCTCAACGGCGGCGCAAACCATAAAGTCTTCTGAAGATTATTAAAGTTCCGAAACAAATTTAATCATTTAGGTATAGATATTTAAATGTATACATTGTTTCACTTTAAAAATTACTTTTGTTTACAGTTTCACAAATGTATACTTATGATAACATAAGTATTTAATTTCTATGAATATAAGTAATACATTTTATAGAAGAAATGTTTACTTTTACTAAACATAATCATTACATATCAAATATAATTCCATGGCATACAAATATTACATGTTATACAAATAATGCTTACTTTCATATTTCATTAAACTATACATTTATTGAAAGAAATGAATACTTCCAAAAAATCATTAAAATAACAAAACACAAGAGCATCTAAGCAGATATAATCACGAATCAACGGATATAATCACAAATCAAGTAAACAAAGACATAACTAAAGCCAAAAAAGCAGGAAAAAACCCTAAGTTCAAAAAATCAAGTATGCAGATCAATGGAACAAGTTCAGGAAAACCCTAATACCTTGGAAAGACGAAATAGAGAAATTCTTCGGTGAAGATAGAACAATTGACAGAGACAAATCGTTCGGTGAAATTTGAAGAAATGAATACTTCCGAAAATTCATTAAAATAACAAAACATAAGAGCATCTAAGCAGATATAATCACGAATCAACGGATATAATAACAAATCAAGTAAACAAAGACATAACTAAAGCCAAAAAACGCAGGCAAAACCCTAAGTTTAAAAAAATCAAGTATGCAGATCAATGGAACAAGTTCAGGAAAACCCTAATACAAAGACGAAATAGAGAAATTCTTCGGTGAAGATAGAACAATTGACAGAGACGAATCGTTCGGTGAAATTTGAGAGAGAGAGTGAGACGGGAGACGAGAGACGCGGACGAGAGAGAACTGTAGGTAGAGCAAGAGAGAGAGAGAGAGAAAGAGACGCGTTTTGTTACTGTAGCCAAATGAGAAAAAATGAGGAAAAGTCTATTTATATTTTTGAATTCAGGTCGGACCGAGTCTGTTAACGGGCCGGGCAGACCCGGCCGCATGACCGCATGCAAGTTTTTGCGCACAAACATTAGTGCACTCTCTCCTCTCTTGGAAATTGAGGTCTTTACCACAAGATAATAGTTAGTAGAATTATTTTTAAAAATAGATTATGAAGAGGTTTTGGATAGAGACAAAAAAGAAAATGAACAAAAATATTTCTGGAAGGAATAAGAAATTAGGTGAAATGAAAATAACATTAGAAAATAGAAAGAATTTCTATTAATCTATATAATACTTCATATAAAAAGAGAATCTTTTTCCTTTCATTTATTCCTTCTAATTTTCTCTCTTTTCTATTATTAATTTATTCTCTCTTTTCTTCTTTTTATATTTTGATTCTTATCTAAATATTGTTAGATATTTTTATTTTACAATTATATTGTTTTCTTTTTCTTTTACTATTATTTTTTTCATTTTCTATATTTTTTGTTAGATATCATTTTTGTATTTTTATTTATTTATTATATTTTAATTAATAATATTTCATGCAACTAAGAAAAGTAAGATTATATTGTATTATGAGGAGCATTTTTGGCAGGGTTGGATTATCTTTTTTGTTCTCATTTTATTTTTTGTAATAGACGGGCACTCTTTTTTTTTTTACTAGTCTTTTACGCTTCTGAGTTTTCACCATAAAGATTTTGATGAGACTCGACCCTTAGTTAGCGTCTTTGTGTTTTCAATGAGTTCTTGATTTTCTTTTTCTTTTTTTCTTTTATTTCAATAAAAAATTTAATTCAACTATATATTTTTTTTTGTTACACATATAAATATAAGTAAATTATGCAAAATTAATACACCCTCAAAATGTCATTGAATTTTGTGATATGCTTTTATTTTTATGACACACATAATAATTATTTAACACAAGACACAGTTTTATTATTGACATTTTTCAAGATCACATTTCATTTAGAACATTTTGTTGTAGTATACACTTGATGTAAATATTTTGGCATCTATTAAACATTCTTTAACTATATTTTCCTTATATTTATTTTACTTAGTGAAAAGAAGGAATGAGTAAGGATCAAATTCTATTTTGTAGGAAATGAGGGAGAAAAAAGAAAGAATTTAAAAAATGAAATTTTATTTATTTCTATTTTTTTATGATAAATTTACAATCAAAGAGAACGCATCCTTTATTTCATCACATATATATATAGATGCCAGTCACATTATTATTAAATCTGGCTAGAAGTTTCCAGGAAAATTCTCAGTGGGCCCATTAGACATTTTATACAAAATTTTCAGTAAATTTCCAGTATAAATTTGATGCCTTCTTCTAGTAAAAATGTCAGCCACTTTAAGTGCATTTGATTTCTTGACCTACTTTCTATTTGATTTGGTGTATGACGATTTATAATTTCAAATAAAATAGAAAATCTTTTTGACTTATAAGGGTTAATACTTAATATTTTGTGTCCAAATTGCTAGAAAATATTTCAAATTTTTACTTTTGATTTAAAAATCTCAAATTTTCAGTATTTTTCAAAAAATATCATAGTATACAAAATTCAACATCAAAATGATGAATCACCTTCGGGTAACAACCTCTACGTGGAACTAATGATACATTAAAGGGTTAAGATACAGATACGCCCTTATAGCGTATTGCTCTCCATAGTCACTGTGTGTGCAAATAGGCCCCCAAAGTCCAAAAAATCGATCAATTAAGCCTGTTTGACTAACCGGTGTTAGTCAAACGTTAGTCAAATTTTTTCTTACCCCAATTTCTTTCTTCTTCCAATTTCTACTCCAATTCCAATTCATCCAGTGCCGACATTTCCCTTGGTGTCGTCAGTCACCTCTCTCTAAATCCGGTGCCGCCATCGTCGCCGCCACCACCGACGTGCAAGAAGCACACTGCCGACCTCAGCAACGGTGTCGGCGTATGCGCCTCTTGCCTCCGCAAATTGGACGCGCAGAAGCACCCTCCGTCTCTCTCGTTTCCTGGCATATCCACTACCACTAGCGGAGTCCTGCTCCGCTTCTCCATTTTGGTTCTCTAATATGAGTCCCGGTCGCCGAAGAAAGCAGATTCTGTCATTCTCGATCGGAGCACAGCAAAGAGCCTGCCGAAATCGAGATCGCGGAATGTCGCCAGCAAAATACTCCGACGATGACGACGACGAGCATTGCCACGACAGATCGAGTGGCTACTCATCGTGGCGGAAGACTTCGGTGGCGGCGGCGATGGCGGCGCCGAATTGAGAGAGAGGTGACCGGAGGCGCCGGGGGAGATGTCGGCGATGGCTAAATTAGAATTGGGTAGAAATTAGAAGAAAAAAGAAATTGGAGGTTAAATTTTTTTGACTAACAACAGTTAGCAAACGGGCTTAATTGATCGATTTTTCGGACTTTAAGGGTCTATTTGCACACACAGTGACTATGGAGAACAATACACTATAGGGGCTTATACTACAAGGGTCTATCTGCACCTTAACCCTGCATTAAATTATAAATCTTGTAGGAATTTCAAGTGTACACTTTTATTCTTTTTATTTCCACTTTAGTTTTTTCTACACTTTTTCCATGTATATATTTTCTAGATTAAGAATCAAATAATAACAGTTGAAAACCAACAAAAATCCATAGATCTTGATTGATGGATCATTAAGATCGATTTAAAAGAAATTTTGCTTTTTTGCACGACATAATGTTTTCTTTATGATTATTTTTTTATGCTTATAATCTACTACTTTTTTTTTTAATATTACAATATCACTTTGTTCATAATTAATAGAGTAAGATTGATTTTTACGAGAGCCCGACCTTTGCACTATATTTTACTTATTTTTTACTCCTGTACTTTCTTCCTTTATTTTTATTTTTTAGTAATTTACCCCTGTTTTGTCTTGCTGATTTTTATCCCCTACCTTCTCTTACATTTTTTAGCTTTTGTCTACTTTAGCTTTTTGATGCCTATATAATTTTTATATGAATAGAACATGGAAAAGAAAATTATCCTACGAAATTAAGTACAACGAGTAAAGACATAGGTAGACCCTGACCCTGCGTAGAATAATAATAATAATATCGTAGGGAGAATAATTCAACAAGAGGAAACCAAAAGAGCAAAAAAAAAAAAAAATACTCATTTCGTCCATAAAATAAACTTCAGACAATTCTAACAAAAGTGAGAAAGGTGTTGTGGGATGAGTGGTAAAGATAATGCTCAAAACTCAGTTATGTTTAAGCTCACAACACATTTATCACTTTTGTCATTTACTCTTTAGTCACACAACACCTTCAAACTTCAGACAAGATAATGCTCAAACCTCAATTATGGCATTTTAAGTTTCAGACAAGATGATGCTCAAAACTAAGTTGTAATTTTTCAAGTTCCACACGAGAGGGTGCTCAAAAGTCAGAGATGACATGTCAAGCTCCAAACGAGATTATTCTCATAACTTAATTATAATTTCACAAACTCTAGATAAAATGATACTCATAAATAAGTTATAATCTTCAAGCTCTATACAAAATGATGCTCAAAATTCAGATGTAGTATTTCAAACTCCAAAGAATATGATTTTCAAAATTTTGACGTTCAAATGTCATATGCGGTCTTTAGAGCTTCATATGATTATCTGGTCTTATTAGGTCCATATGAGATGATACTCAGATGCCATATGTTTAATTAAATTATTTCTTATCCGTCAAATTTAAAGAATTTGAACAAACTTAATACTCCATCCGTCCTCCAAACATCTTCCTAAGAGAGGATGGCACGAGTTTTAATAAAAGTTAGTTATGTATTTGGTGGAGAATGAGTCTCACAAAAAGTGAAATTGTAAGAGCGATAGTTAGTGAAAGTGGAGAACGAGTCCCACAAAAAGTGAAATTGTAAGAATAATAATTAGTGAAATTGTTTCCAAAAATAGGTTAGGAAGATGTTTTGGGGACGAACCAAAATAGAAAAAAAAAAAGAAAAAAAAGAAAAATGTTTGAGGGACGAGTGTAAATATTATCGATATACGATTAATAGCAGATGCGACACATCAATCGTACATCATATCATACTTCAAATTTACATATTTTTTTCTTCTAAAATATTCAATCCACATCAACTTTTTATAAACTTCATCAAATGAATATTTATATAAAAGTGTATTTCTATTATCACAACCTACATTTAATTGGCGAAAGTGATTAAGATTAATATTATTTCAAATATTGTATTACTAATTTAATTTGATCATATCAAATTAATTAAAGAAATAATTTATATATAAACTATTTCATACGTTATAGTAATAAAAATAACATAAAATAATTATAAATGATGACATAAAATAATTCCCGTCGAAAATTCGACGGGTTAGACGCTAGTTGTACAAAAAACAGAATGAAAATTTATTTCATGGACAAATTTTTAAGGGTAAATAGGAGTTTATTTCGTGGACGGAGGAAATAGCACTTTATAACCTCATTGAAGTTTTATGAGTAAAATCTCTCGTCTCCAATGCATGGTGTCTTAGGGGTGTCTTAGATGATGGTCCCCACCTAAGACACACCCCTCTCCAATGCATTGGTGCTTAGAGGGTGTCTTAGATTTCCATTTCCACAAAATTCATATTTTTATGCTTTTATTTTTAAATTTCCAATTTCATTAAAAATAAAATTAAACATTATAATAATTAAAATAAAATTAAAAACATAATTAAAATACGATAATAAAATAAAAAATAACAATAATTTCCTAATTTAAATAAGCCCAATTGTGCATCCGTCATCCCGTCATGTCCTTGTTCAAGAGCTTCATATCCATCTCCTCTCGTTTCATCTCGGCTTGCATTTTTTTGACCTCGGCGATTTCCCCCGTTTTGAGAGCATGCTCCTTCATGCTTTCGGCCACCTTCTCGAGGGCGTCAGAGAACGTCGAACTTCCTCCCGAAGACCCTTCTCCCTTCTTCGCCTTGCCCTTGTCTCACTTTGCCGCTTTTTGGCCTTGGGGCCTCGTCATGACACTCGGCTCCGAAGAAGTGGTGGTTGCTGCACCATCGGAGCCCTTCGACTTCTTTACGGAGTGGACATCCCCGGCTTGCGACATGAATCTTTTGCACACGCGAAGCACTTTTCAAGCTTTGATGTAGGAGAATTACTTCTTGAAATTCACCTCGAACATCGTCTGGGCTTGTTGGGTGATTTGGTCGTCGCTCATACCGCTCCCCCAATTCTCCTTGCCATTGTTGTAGAAGCCCTCGAAGAATTTCGTCTCCTTTTGGACACGGGCGAAGTGGGACTTGAGATGTTCCGGCTTTCGCTTCGTTGCTCCCGACTCATTGAGTTGGTTGAACTTCTCCGCGATTGCTCCCCAATATTGGAGCAACCTTTGGGAGGTCCCGAAAATAGGATTGTGGGTCCTCCGCCCACAAGATTGCCACAAGCTCCGACTCCTCGCTAGAATATGAAGCGCGGGTGCCCTTGGCTTTCGGCCTCACCGCCTCAGGCTCTTCTTGGACATTGGCGTTCGCCACCGGCGTGGGAAGATTTTCCGTAGCCAAGACATTGGAGGCTTGCAAAATGGAGCAAATCCCATTATTGGAAGCCTCGAACCGCCTTGTTGCTCGAGGTATTCATCGAATTCGCGATCCGTTACAAGCAAAATGTAGAAGAGAGAATTGTTGTTGGGATGAGAAAAATTTTATAGAGAGAATTGTAGTTGAGAAAGTGGTGAATTTGATATTGTGGAAGAGTGATATTTATAGAAGAGAAAAAAGGAAAAAAAAAACAAAAATAAAATAGCCGTTTAACAGCAACGGTCGAATTTAAAAAAAAAATTGCAATGGCTTTTTTTTAATTTGAAAAATGAATTTCGACTTTTTTTTTTTAATTGGGGCGCGTCCGGAGGACGCGCCAACCATTTCCTCCCTTCGCCCCGGGTCTTCGCCAAGACACTGCCTCACACCTGGCCGTGTCTCCACTGCAACCGCCCTCCCAGCGACCCGTGTCGATCCCCCTTAAGCAATGAGCATTGGAGATGCTCTAAAGAATTCTGAAATCCTCTCACTAATTAATTTCGGTCATGAAGTTTTATAGTCCAAATTTCTATCCAACTCTTGTGTTCCGGTACCGAAATCACATATATAATAGTGCGAGAGTAATACTTCCTCCATATTTGTTTTTTGAATTAATTCAAACGAAAATAGTTTGACATTTCGAACTAACACATCAATTGAAAAGGTTACTCACAAAAAATTAAAAAAAATATCAGCTCGTCCAAGCCAAGCTGAAATGCATGAAAAATCAATATAGATAAGAACATTCGTTATTATATGGATTAAAAAGATTTCACTGGATAATAATGATAAAATAAAATGTAAAGTAAGTTAACTTATTCTTTTTTGTGTTCATGTGACGCGCAGCCGTTATTAGATAAACATCATGCGTAACAAGCTCAAACCTATAAAGATGTTGATGAGAAAAAACTTAAAAAATTAAAACTAAAAGTTGCAAGAATAATGCTCACTCTACCACATGATCATGTCTAAAGGGGAGGGGAAAAAAAGTCGATTTTAATGGAATGGAAATATATACTAATAGTTAAATTGTACATAAGTAGAATAGGCAAGCCCATCAACTTTAAAATTAGCCTTCTTCAATACTCACATGATAGTACATAGGAAACTGCCATGCAATTTCATGTGAAATTTTGGCCATTTATTATCGCACACATTTTTGGGTAATTTCCATCTCAATCAATACATCTATATAAACCCTCTTATCCCATCGTATTTCCCAAACCTTGTAAATTCTAATTACATCTTATCTCAAAATATAATCAATGGCGATTGCAACCATTACCATGCCATTCAGCAGCAGGGCTTTGAAGCTCAGCCTGCCCCGCCGCCTCCGCCCCAAGCCAAACACCGCCACCCCTCCACCGCCAAACGATGATATTGATATCGCGCGGCGCGGCAAAGAAGACGAGTTCCGGCGGGTTTTCCGCTTCTTGGACGCCGACAACGACGGAACTATCTCGGCGGACGAGCTAACGGCTTACTTCGCGGCCGTCGGCGATTCGGTGTCGCGCGAGGAGGCGGAGAGGATCATCGGAGAGTTCTCGAGAGGTGGCGATTTGCTGCTGGAGTTTGAAGAGTTCGTGAGGGTGATGGAGCTGCGGGAAGGCGGCGACGGCGAAATTCTCCGGCGGGCTTTCGAGGTGTACGAGGAGGAGAAGGGCAGCGGGTGCATTACGGCGGAGGGGCTGAGGCAGGTGCTCCGCCGCCTCGGCGACGTGAAATCCGTACGGGAATGCAAGGCCATGATTCGGGCCTACGATCTTGATGGCAATGGAGTGCTTGATTTCCATGAATTTTGTAAGATGATGAGTTAGATATAATATATTATGTGTTTCAACTTGTTTTATTCAATTAATTAAGGCTAAAAAAATGTGGCAACAACATAAGTGTAATTAATTGTAATAGCTAGTAACTGAGTGATCTTTTATTTCATCTTCATTTCTAATATTGGTGTAGTTAAGTACTTTTGGGCTGAATTATTTTTCTAATTTTGGTAGTAGTTGGTTCGCGATTAATTTCGCTATGGTGTATCAATATGTCTAGTGAAACATAAATCATTAATGAAAAAAAAAATCAAGATGATATTATCATCTTCCCTCCCTTTTAAGTAGACAAATCTCCATTCAATAGAATCACAATATTATCGTCTCCAAAACTAATGGCTGCCACGGAAATTAAGCTTCTAAATTCTCATCCCCAACCCTCAATAATAAATAACGCTTACTTTGAAGGATTAGCGTTAATAAATAAAAATAGTAAAACTAATTATTCCCTTATTTACTTTGATGAATTGAAACTTTGAGATATCTCAAGGCTATTTATTATTTCTATCATTAAGCTAGTTTAGTTTAATTCTTATCCCATTTAAAGAGTGAGATTGGAGAAATCCTACCATTGAAGATAAAAAATACTAAATCATGCATCTTATCAATCATGCAAAATAAACACTTCCCAATTGGGTTAAATTATTATACAAATCAAATATGTCGTATACAAAACGTACGTTCTGGTGAAACCTTCTTCCTCATTTAATTCCTCCTTGCGTTCTGCAACCTTTTCCTCATTCTTCTCCTTCTTCCTCATTTCCTCCTCGTGTTCTACAACATTTTCCTCATTCTCCCTTCTCCTTCTTTGTCCAGTTTAGAAGTAATGGGCAAGCAATTTAAAAGCCTTACCTGTCAGCCATGGCGGGCAATGGGCGATCGCCGTCGGCGGGAGGAAAAAAGCGGGTTGGAGGACAAAAGGCGAGTTGGAGGAAGAACAACAGATATGGACGGTTGATTCTATTGCAAGCCAAACTTTTCGATATGTACAGGCAAGATGAAGAAGAGGAAATGGGGAAATCTTTATGATCGAACCACATAAATCTTGTGTTCTTTATCGTTTTACTGTGTTGATTCTTGTTTCATCAGGGGTGAAATCAGGGTCGTCACTCGCCGGCGGGAGTGGAGTGAAATTGCCGGCGGAAGTGGAGCCGTGAATCACCGACCAAAGACTTGTTGAGTGGAGTGAAATCATTGTGGATGAAGGAAGAAGAGGAATTAAGGATTTAAAAGATAATTTAGGGATTTTTTATGATTATTTATGATTTTATGTTTAAATTTAAATTCACATCTATTCCACGTCAGTGTTACGTGTAAAATTAAATTTGCATCACTGCTATGTCAATTTTGCGATCACCGAAAATAAAAACTGTGGAAAATAGAATAAATATCAAATTTTGTGATAAAAAATAGTTTTTTTTAAAGATCGTGGGCAAAGCGAATTTTGGGCAAAGTTCGTGATATTACATTCATTTAACCTTTTTTTATTACGAAAACTAGGTATTTATTTAGATATTATTAAAAACTAAGCACTTCAAACTAATTTTCAAGATCATATTTTCTCCTACAAATTATGCTTATAATCATCTTTAAAAAAATTAGTTTGAAGTGCTTGAAAGAGTCATTTAATTATTTAAAAATTCATTTAACATATTGGGATAGCTATTTTCAAACTATTAGATCTAGCTAATTTTATTTAGTCTATTGGGATAGCTATTAATTGGGATAGCTAACTTAAAAAAATTAGTCATTTATTTAGTCTATTGGGATAATAGCTAGATCTAGCTATCCCAATAGACTAAGGTCAAGGTTGAAAGAGTCCAAAATCCATTTACGTATTGAAGTACTATCTTTATACTCCCTCTATCTCAAAAGAATATGCTCATTTTTAATTATTGTCTATCCCACAAGAGTATACACAATTTATTTTTTAACCCTATACCTTTATTTTTAATTCTCATTTTCAATATTTACTTACAACTTTATCAATATGGTTAGTGACGGAGCCAAACTTTCGACTTGGGAGAGTCCATTTTTTTTCAATAAAATTAAGAATAGATAATTCATTAACACAATTATAATGTCATTTAAATTATAAAAAGTATCTTTCAAATTCATACAAATTTAAAGTTATAAATTAAGTAAAGAGGTCCCACTTATTTTAAGGCATAAAATAAAAGGCTTAATATTAATTATTACTCCTCTATACGAAGGTGTTGCGATCTATGTTTCGTTTGATGAAATGTATGTAAGTTGTAACATGTGTAAAATACCGTTGATACATTTGATCCATATAAATGGCACAGCAACAGAAAGTATAGCAGTGGAGAAGGATCTCATCGATGATCGATGAAAAAATAGCCATAGATATTTGTTTTTTTTTTTTTTTGAACGGTACATCGTTGTTTTAGAATCTTTAAGAAGTTGAATATTTTATAATTGGTGTCCTTTTCTCATTAATTTGGAAAAAAATAACGAACAGCAAGGCACGGGTGCTGTTAATCAAATACTAGCTAGTATATAATCCAATCGTTTCAAACTAAAAAAAAAACACACACACACATATAATCCAATAATGGCCCATGCAGCAATAAATGTGTCATCCTTTGGCCTCAAAGTAAATTGACATTAGAATTGCTACTAACGACAGGATAGAATTATGATAGTTATCTTAGAAAATTAAATTATTTTTATAATATGATCTGTCTGAAAGTTCAATTCATAAACGAGCTAGCTAGAAAATAACCACAGCACAGTTGCTGTAAACCAGTAATTGATTGAATTTATATAATAATACATAAGAGGAAATTAAATGGTGTACATAATGGATGTTACTTACCACTGTATATTTGACGATGAAATGCAATTCAATTGATAAGATATTTATCTTTTCAATGTGCGTGTGTAAATATGTGTGAATCGTAGCACTACGAAAAGTATCATATGTACATTTTTCTAAATCTAATTTCTTAAAACTAATTTTTACCATTTTTCTTATATACAAGAATTGTATTGTTTGAAATGAATAAGAATACACATACAGTGATATAAAATAGACATATAACAATTTAAACCCGTTCCATATTTTTTTTAAAAGATATTCATTTTTTTTGAAAGTGTACCAATTCCATTTTGTAATTAGTCGAGTTTGATTTTGATCGAGGTCAATCGAATTTAAATGCCACTTGTCCGGAATGACATATTAGGACAAAAGAATAATGAGGACCATATGTGTTTTGAGTCTTTTGACTTGACATACTTATTTAAAAGTTCATTTATTTAAATTCCTAAAAATTAAAATTACATTAAATCAATATTAAAATACTAAAAATTAAAAGGGTTAAGGTGCACATCCACCCCTGAACTAGACCCCCCTAGAGCGTTTAGCCCCCCATTCTCGACCTTGGTGCAAAAACCTCCCCCATAGTCTAGAATAAGGGTGCATTTAAACCCATGAAGAAAACGGCTGTTTAACGCCGTTTTCTTTATTTATTTTTTATTTTGACGTGGGTCCCACCATTTATTGTCCATCCACTGAAGCCACTGAGAATACCTGCGAGCTGGTCGGCGGCGAGGAGTCGACGGCGATGTCGGCTGCCTGTGCAATGGCGATGATCCACACGATGTCGCTGACGCACAACGACCTCCCCTGCAAGGACAACGACGACCTCTGCCACGGAAAGCCGACGAACCACAAGGTGTTCGGCGAAGACGTTGCAGTCCTGGCCGGCGTCGCGCTCCTGTGAGTTGGCGTTCGAGCACGTGGCGGTGGCGACGAGGGGATCACCGCCAGAGAGGATCTTAAGGGCTTTGGGGGAGCTGGCGAATTCGATCGGGGCGGAGGGGCTGGTGCGGGGGCAGGTGGTGGATATCTGCTCGGAGAGGATGGCGGATGTAGGGCTAGATCACCTGGAGTTCGTCCACCTCCACAAGACGGCGGCTTTGTTGTAGGGGTCGGTGGTTAAGGGAGCAAATTCCACCAATAAGACCACATATCCTAAGCTTCTCAGCGTCCAAAAATCCAAGGAATTCACCCAGGATCTCAATTGGGAAGCGCATGAGCAGCTGCTTTAATTTGATTCACACAAGGCTGCTCCCGCCGGCCGAGTTGGAGGCCGAGGACAGCATGAACTCGCCGCAGCCGTCGACGGCGTGGCCGCCGAGTGAGGCAGCGTGGTTTATCAGGTAGAGGACGGACAAGAAAATGGTGGGACCCACTTCAAAATTAAAAAAATAAAAAATTTAAAGGTAACGGCGTTAAACAACCGTTTTCTTCATGGGTTTAAATGCACCCTTATTCTAGACTATGGGGGAGGTTTTTGCACCAAGGTCGAGAATGGGGGGCTAAACGCTCTAGGGGGGTCTAGTTCAGGGGTGGATGTGCACCTTAACCCAAATTAAAATTACATTAAATCTAAATTACTAATCGCCCCTACGCCTTGCGAGAATCTGGCTCACCCGTTCTTGATGGAATTCGAGTTGCTCGAGAGTCATGTTCTTCATATCCAAGAACATGATACGATCGTCGTGGATCTCCCTCTTTAGACGATTCTTCGTTTCGTACTCACTACAAAAAAACGCCGTTTTAGCGGCGAAAATTACCGGCGACTCTCAGACGGCGGAGCGGTCGACCCATTTTTTTTAAATGCGACGGAAATACCGGCGGTGATGCTGCCGCCGATGAACTCCGGCGGCCCTACCGCTGGTAAAGATTTCGGCCACCGCAAATATATATTAAACTTTTTTTTTAATTTTAACAATATCGACGGCAAAAAGCCGCCGGCGATTAGCGGCGGTGAGATCGCCGCCGGTAAATGCGAGGCGGGTCGGGTATTTGCGGCGGAAATGGGCCGCCACTAATTGTGAAGCCCAAATCGGGCTTCAAGCCCTAACAGCAGCAGATTTTACCCAGCAGCCCCCCTGCCCCCTGCCCACCCTGCCGCTGTCGTCGCCCCCACCCTTCCTTCCTTTTGTGTGTGTGTCTCTCTCTCACCCTCTCTTCCTCTCTCTCCCCCTAATTTAAGGCCGTCTCCGCCGCCCCACCACTGCCTCCACCGCCACCGCTCCGCCGCCAACCACCACCGTACGCTCTCGTTCTCGCCATTTTATTTATTTACTATTATTTATTTGTTAGATTAAAATTAACTTTAATTAATTTATAGGATGTTTAACTATGAAGTATGATTAATTTTAATTTGTTAAATTAATTTTAAATTGATTTACTATTATTTTGTTAGATTAAAAGTAAGGGTAAATATCATGAAAACCCCTTAATTATACCCACTTTATCAAAAATACCCTGAAACTTTTGAAATATTCTCTAAACCCTCAAACTATCAGATTTTTATCAAATATATCCCGCATCTATTTTTCGGTTACCAGAAACATGATGTGACTCGCCGGATACCACAATGTAATTTATATTCTATTTTTTTAAAATGACATGGAAAAAATGACTTCGTTTTGTACCATATTCTATCGTGTTTATCGCTAATTCTAGGTTATTAGCGTGAATTTCAAACACAATAAGAGTAAATTTTAAATTTCAAAGTGGATTTTTTTAAAGGATATGGTACGAAACAACATTGTTTTTGCCATTGCATTAAAAAATAGAATATAAATTACATTGTGGCATCCGGCGAGCCACGTCATGTTTTTGGTGACCGAAAAATAGATGCGGGATATATTTGATAAAAACCTGATAGTTTGAGGGTTAATAGAACATTTTAAAAGTTCCAGGGTATTTTTGATAAAGTAGGTATACTTCAGGGATTTTCATGATATTTATCCTAAAATTAATGTTAATTAGATATATTTAAATTAATTTATAGTATGGTGAATTATGAATTAAGTAAAATAAATTTTAATTAGTTTAATTAATTTGTTAGTTTTTGGTAAAGCATGGATGAACTGATAATCATTTTATCGGTGAATTATTGTTGAATTGTGAATTATACCTAGTGGTTGATCGGAAAAGTGAGAGAATTGTCAAGTTGCTGAGAGCACGAGAATAAAATGCAATAGTATTGAAAAGTAGAGATAACCTATCTTACAGAGTGCGTGTGCATGGGTATTTATAGAATACATGTTAGGGGTAAAAGAGTAATTTCGCCTTCAAAGCATGCCTTCCGCGTGGTCGAGGGTATAATAGTAAATTTGCCCCCAAGCGGGGGATTCCGCTACTGCTTTGGTGATTTCTCTGGCAAAGGTCATTCCTCTAGCGAGAGTGACTTCTCAGGCGAAGGCCATTTCTCTGGTGAAGACCGTTACTCTGACAACATCCGTTCCTCTGGTGAGGTCCGTTTCCCCTGATAAAGGTCATTCCTCTGCTCTGCACATATTACTCCTCATCAGTTTTTAAAGTATGATTAAGTATGAATTTGTTAAATTAAGTATGCTAGTATGTGTTTAGGATGAAATGATATGTTATTATATATTGTGGGATAGATTTAATCAATTTCTTAAGGATCTTCTCCCTTTGGGATAGAAATTGATTATTTCTTAAGGATCTTCTCCCAACAAATAATTATTTTTAATTTAATTACTTTATTTTTTATTGCTTAATATGTATTGTATTGTTTCGACAATGGGGGGCAGGTAGACCTAGTATAGGCTTAGTAAATTAGGACCACTATGGTCACTATAGCTGCTGGTAGAGTCGAGCATTTGGTATTTAGGATAGTGGGGTTATGCTGTCGAAATTTCGTTTGATTCAAGTAATTTATGATATTTTTTTTTGTTTTTTTCAATTAGAATTTACAAGAATGAGTGATAATCGTATGTGGATGTACGCGAGATACAATGATCGTGCTGCATTTGAAACGAGACCTGAGAGTTTTCTTGAGTTCGCGATAAATCAAACGGCATACACAGATGGAGTAGGTAACATTAGGTGCCTGTGTAGGAAGTGTAACAATGAAGCCTTTTTATCTGTACCTACAGTCAGAGAACATGTTACTAGGCGTGGATTTGTCCACAATTACACTACCTGATTTTATCAAGGGGAATCAAACGGCGTACACAAATGGACCTCATCACTCGTCTTTGTCCTCTTAGAGGAATGCACGTCTTATTCGAGGTACAACGATTTGAACTTCCGGTTTGTTTGGAGGATCTTCCACACATTCCACCATTTGAATGCAACGCCTTTGCTACGCAAGGTGTAGAGCGTTTGGGCCTTCTCCCGAATCATGTCGTCGGAGTGCGCGAAGGGCCACTTTGCATTGGCCTCGACACACGTCGCCTCCCATAGCTTGACCTCCGAACTCACACGGGCCAGTAAGATTTGATTTAGCGGAGGTTGAGGTCGTTCCCAAGATGGCGTTCACTCACTCGATAACTCGGCCCCAATAGTGGTCGTTTTTTTATCGACAGCACGAATGGCGTCGTTTATCTCCTCGACCCATATCCGAGCGATGAGGTCCGTCTCCTCAAGGGTGTAAGTCTTATCGCCTTGATCCACGCCAACTCCTTTTCCTTGAAGGCCTGGGCCTTCCGCCGACCACGTGGGTATGCCGCCGCCTCGCTTTGGGCAGCTGTCAGTGCCGCCGCCGCGCCTTCGGCCATTTGGGTCTTGTAGGGCTCATCCCCTATGTTGAACACCGATAGGTCGTGATGGTAGTCGCTGGTAAGATGGCCATTTCAATTTTGATTTATTTTATGAATGATCTTAACTTTTATAAAATTGTTTAATTTTAATTAACTCATCAAAAATTTCAATGTCGAAAAATCATCTATAAAATTATACTTTCTTCATTCTCTAAAATTATGCAGAGAATTTTTAGCACAAGTTTTTAATAAAAAGTTATTGAATTTATTTATAGTAAAGAAAGAACCTAATTTGATTTCGGGTAAATAGAAATGCATATATATTTAACAGACGTCCAAAAAAAATGCATAATTTTAGGGGACATAGAACATATCTTGTTTTATTATAATTTATTTTTTAATATGATAATTAATTTAGTTTTTTTTTTTAAATAAAATACAGATAAGAATGTTCACGTGCATCTGGCGCAGATTCTAGTACGTATTCAAGCTTCGAAATTATTCAGCTTAGTTATTTTTTCTTATGAGAGAACATTCAACTTAGTTAAGCAAAGAGAAAGGATAAAATTCTAAAATCAATTTTTTTTTACTTATTTTCTGTAAAAAAATCATGTACGTGTGTGAATCTATACAATGCAATGTTCATGAATAATTCCTCAAAACCTATTCTGAAACCCCTTCTGTGCTGACAAGCATTTACCTCTCTATATACCGCCGGCCTTAGATGCTAATACATAAAAAAAAAAAAAAAAAAAAAAACTAAGCTAATTACTCACAAAAATAATCATAGCAATGATAATAAAATCCATTAAAAGTTGGAAGCAGATTTAGTAAGGAAAATTTCCAGTCTTTCGGATGCAATCGAGAGTCCTCTGCAACCCAAACTTGATCACCGCTTGATGGCCAGCTCGAAAACCATTTCCATACACCACAGAAGGATCTGTGGCCATCTGATGTTTGAAGAACTTGCTAAGCTTCTTGTCGAATGGAGACGTCGATCCCTTCCCTGACGACGAATTGGAGGTTGATGCATTGTTGTTATCAGACATCGATAGGATCTGAGACTCCAACCACATGCTGGCGATGACCTGACATATACCCTCCTCCACGTCTTGTCTCAGAGCTCGATAACCTGAGACGAGACAAACATATTATCAGCACAAGAAGAATGAGAGTGGCGAAGACATGGACACGGAGATGCACGTCGTAGCACCCGGAGAAGACTTAACTTCTTGTTAAGATCAGTGATTCTTTGCTAATTATAGCTAAACAGGCTGCCTTTTTTATTAAGTGATACAGAAAAGTTCATCTCGTTTAGGATCCTCTTTGGCTGCGAATTTATTATAAGAAAAGATAGGAACTTTTTATCATATATTCTCTAGGGTGGAAAAAAGGTATATCCCACCTTTTTTTTGACGTGTTAAATGGGAACATATTATCACATCAATACGGTATCAATACCCCATGATAATATTATCATGAGTAGGAGTAAAAAGGAAGGAAAATAGGCTACTCCGGAAAGTTTTTTATCTGCTCGGAAAAATTATCCACCCTATGGAATTAGTGAAAACAATGGAAAAATAGTGAAAATATATTATATTTTCCACCCTTTTTCATAAAAGAGAATGCACCCTTAGAAGTTACTTTAGTGTTGTATCATAGACTTATCCATAAACCATTTTATTGTAAAATGCCTAAGGAAGACAGAAAATATCATATTTTTACGTCAATATCTACTATAGATCATCATATTGTTTAGCATTTTATATGGGTTTCAGGGTTCATAATTTTAGGGTGTTTAGTGGGGAAATTTTATGTAGGGATTTACTTTTTACTTTAATTTCAACTTTTCCCATGTTACGTACACATAATTGTGTCAAATTAGCGAGCACTCAACTCTAATTTGGGGGTAACGATCTCAATCGCGGAATCAAAATCAAAATCAATTAAACTTAAAAGTATAGTTTTTTATAGGCAGAATCACGTACCGTTAAGTCGCAACCAGGCATGCATCATCTCATGAGCCAATATCGTTCCAGTCAGTAACCTGCAGGCAAGAGAAAATCTGGAAAAATGAAATCGAAACTAAAATGGAACTTGTGACAAGTCCCAAACAGAAAAATGAGTCCAAACTACCTTGGAAGACCATATAGAATGAGGATTGCTGTCACTTCACAATGGCGTGTTAATTTGTACGGCTCCGTTATCATGTCCATGACTCGGTTTCCAGCTCCAATCCTTGGCCGCCGTGATATCTGGTCATCCAAATGGAAAATAAGATTGTGAGATTATTTTGAAAAAAGACTGATTAAGTTACTGGAAAAAGGCAAAAAATCTGAAAAATGATCACAGAAGCTCTTACGCTGGTGATTGTCTGTTCCTCAGAGAGACAAAGACCTCGAGTTTCAGGCATGTGATGATGCCCCTGGCAAGAAAGACGGGCAACTCATATAAGCTTTAGTTGATGAAAGCTATAATAGGGGATAGGTAAGCCTGCAAATGTTACGTTTCGTATCTTACATGCCGCTCTCCTCCCATGGCTTGATTCAGTGCCTGCTTCTCAACCAAGAACAAGGGAACTTGCTGCGTCAGTCTCATGTTTAATCCTTTGAAGAACTCCTGTATATCGCGAAAAAGGGGCTGACATTCATGAGTATCCATAATTGCTGAGTCCAGGCACTCCAAGCAGAGTTTTCGACCGTCGTTAAGGGCAGCATATCTTGCATCCCATGACTGCAACAAGCAAAAGATCCAAAGTAAAGATTTTGTGGTGACAGCGAGAGGTTGCTGAGATTTAGTGACGGTAAACTCCACACTTACCTCCATTCGCTCACAACTACAGCATCGAGGAGTGCCATCGTGCTCATGCTTAGGGCAGTACTTCTGGGACCAGAAAGGATGCGCCCTATATTCAATAAGACCAGCTGCATTTGTTGGAATCTGTGTATATGAAAGCGATAAACATTATATATATATCGTAAAGAATTATACAACCTTTCCAATTTGAAAAAAATAAATAAATAGAAAATGATCTACAGTTTTTGAAGATACAGAGGCATTAGTAAAAACAGTCTAAATATACAGAATTTCAATATCAAAATGAACCATTCAAAATATCCCTCTCTCACGGGTCCAGCTGTTCTCATATGCCTGGAATTGTCTCTATGATATTAGGAATAGTTAAAAACAATCTAACTATTCTTCGCTGGCCAAGGAAGAATTTCCTCATCCACCAACAAATTTTCAGATGGATAATTTCTTCATATTCCTAAAAGCTAGAGCATCTTTTTAATGGTGATATCGAAAAGGGATTATAAAATTAGGACTTAATAACCAAAAAACAGTATAACCATTACTTATGCATTTAGTCATCTTTCTCGTGCCTACAAGTCCCAACCATCACACCTATCACTTCTCAGCAGATTGCAGAGCTGGTTGAAAAACAACTTTGTTTAGCAGCACAAAATGCATATCATCAAGGAAAAGAACTTTTACCTGAGCATTTTTTAGACAGAATGAATATGATAATCCGTGGGTTGAGATACTTACGAAGTGTCTGCAGACATCACATTTTGGATGATGAGACTCCTTGTAGCAAGTTTTATGGTAAGGGTAGCTACCAGACACGGAAAACTGTCAACAGAGATACCAACTTCAATCAATTAATTCATCAAATGGAAGTTAGGTCATATTAAATGTGAGCACAATTGCAAATACAATATTTTTATAATACAGTCATCTAGATTGCTCTCTGAATTAACATTCTTTTACAGAATTTACCAATATGCACAAATGCTATGTTTGGTTTGTTTAGGCTAGTAGGCCTATGAAGCTCTCTATCATATGATAATCAGATTTATTTCCTGACCTTTGTTCAATGGTCAAATTCTACAAGATCAAACCTGTGCCAATGATAAATGATATATAAAAAAAGAGAAAAAATAAATTAATATTAAATAAAAATAAAGTGGAAGAACCCAGATTCCTAATTCAAACTTGAAAATTTATGATTCTCAAAGAATGAGGGGCAAGGGGGTTGATCGAGAAAGATCTCTTGTATTTTGAATTATTAATGGTTGAGATTAATTTCAATTATTTACTGCTTAGTATAGTATTTTTTATTGTTGATAAGTTTTAGAAGGTTAAATAAGTAAATTTATCATTTTATATAATCAATAGGGCTATTTTTATGGGATTCAGATTTTGTTATACGGTAGGTTTTATTTATTTATTTTTATTTTTATTGGCTTGTAACCGGCATTTTTTCTACTTATTTTTGCTATCACGATCACCGCTGCTTCGCCGACACAGAAGATGGATAAAAATGATTAATCATTTTACTGAAATTAACGTATATGCAGTTGTATCCCTTAATATTTGTATTCATAGTTTTGTTATTTGAAATGTGTTGATTATGCATTGTAATCTGAATATGTATGTGTTCGCGCGAGGAATGTATTGATTTTGTATCTCATTATTTGATTGTTATGCTTGTATAATTGTGTGGTAATGCATATTTGTTTATGTTGTTGTACAACGTTAAAATACGTTAGACTATCTTAATGCAACTCCAACATTATATTCATGCACCTACACAAATACTTCTACGCAACTAAGTCTACAACCATAAGCTCATGCAACAAATAACTATCCGAACCCAAAATATTACATGCAACTCAACTGCATGTAATATGAAATCCAAGACAAAATTGAAACAAAATATTCGGTTTTTGTTTTGAGGAAGTGGACATTGTTTATTTTTTTGTGTTTTGATGCTAATTGATGCAGAAGGCCATAGGTTTGAAGAAGATGGAGATACAACTTTTGAAGAAGACGTGAGTTTTTTATTGCTCCTCTTTCAACGACACATTCATTTATCTCTTCACTTTTATGCCCCTATGTGATAAATAATTTTTTGTCTTTAATCACCTATGTCAATGTCAATCGTGGTCATTTATTGTTTATTGATTAAGGGTGTAGATTAATTTCTACATTCTTATCTTAAGTGTGATTTTTATTTTAACTCAACCAAAGATCAAATAAGAATGGACAAATATGGTGAGAATGGAGAATAATTGCATAAACCAGTATATATGTTGCAAAAGCTGCTTGTAATTTGCATAAGCTACTTATAATGACTGCATAACGAAATTTAATTAATTAGATAAAATTTTCGCTCCCTCCAGGGTTCGAATCCTAGGAAAAATTTTGTGCAGTATTATACTGTAGCTCATGCAACACTATAAACTGGCTTATGCAATCATTTTTATTTATAACGAAAGATAGCATTCTCAGTATAACTCATCCCTATATATATATACATATATTTACACTTTTTTGAGAAACAAAAACAATTTATATGATGAAAAGAAACTTTTTATAAGATGGACGTATCATAATTTGATTACCTCATAATCAGATATCGGTTGGTTACATCCACGGCATCTAAAACATTGTGGGTGCCAGAGGGCATTCATGCAACTCAAAAATCTTCCATGCCCAATTTCAATATTACAGCCAGCACAGATCCTATCACAGCAAAAGCAAGATAGGAAGATTACATCAGGAGCTACATAAAAATTATGAAAATGAAGTCGAGTTATACACAAAAAATCTGCATGGAAGGAATATCTAGGAAATAGAGGTAAATTTTAAAGCCAATCTAAAACTTAAAAAACGTAAGAGGAATGTTTAGAAGATAATGTCTAGAATTTATGGGGCTCTCGAGTGACAAATTCTCTCCATCAGTGAGAAAGCATAACAGCTTCCTTCAATTTTATTTAAAATACTATATGGGTTTTCATTCACTGTCATCTAAAACCTAAAGCCTCCTTGATGAGGAGGCAAGTAGCATTAGATATAAGGTGTCGTAAGCAAACACCTAATCTTGAACTCAAAATCTAGCTAAACAATATTACTGGACTATTTCCAACCAAGAGAAACAACTCATTTGCACTGCCAAAAGGTACAAGCCCCAGATGCAACCAATAGCAAAATTTTGGAGTTCCTTCTTCAAGTTCAGCATTGATCTTGTCCCACAAAAAATATAGAAGACCCATACTTTACATGGATTCTATAAATCACGTTATTAGTACAGAACAATACATCAATTGATCTCCAGTCCGTGATTTCCATGTATTCTAGGTTTTGAAATGTCCTTTCTTTTAGTAAAATAGCTTTATTGTGAGCGAGAATAGAGAACAATATATGGTCAAGTTGGCAATAGCAAGCAAACCACAATATCCATTTACATAATGAACATCTAGTTCATATCTGAAAAGGGAAATCTATGATGATCATTAATCCATGACTAAGCGCCAGTCTCCAGAGGTGTGCACGACTTGCATTTTTACACAGTTGACAAAGACTAGTAAAGGTAATATGATCAAATCCAAGAAAGGAATATGGTATGGTTATACCTATAAACCATTCTTAACCTCTACAATATTAAAGGATGAATTCATTGTGAAAAATGATGAATCCACATTAATTGATCTTTTGCCCCAATGGGGCTCAAACCCAGGAGGGCCAGGACCACTATCTCATTCTGAAAAATGACGAATTCACTGTAGATCTTCACGATCTAAGGGTTGAAAATAGTTCTTATATTATATTTGACTAAATGGAATGCCAGGATTCACGCTGAATAATGCATCTTTCATGGTAATGCATTTTATATATTATGATAATACATTCATTTATGACAACCACATATTATACAAAGATCGACAGTCCATATTGGTTCTTACTTCTTAATTCCTACGAAAAAGTTTTTGTTTGATTCTCACCATATATTTATATAAATCTGGCAATCGTAATTGTCACAACAGTATGTCAGCATGTACCTGAAGCTGGTGGAATAGGGGAACGTTATAGGTTGGTAAAGGTTATCATTTCCATATCCATATCCATATTCATATCCACTTCCGTATCCATATCCATTTCCAGTATCATTTCTGCTCCATGAATCTGGTTGAGAATCTACAACCAAACTCTCCTGGAGGGCCCTCGCCAGTTGTTCATCATCTTCCAATTGTGGCTCTTTCTCTGTACCACATCAGATATGCACAAAATTATGCATTAATAAACTGTTACTAGAACATGAAAATTAGACCGTATTCTAGATCCAGCAAAGCAAGGCCCTTTAAAACATTGATCGAATGCTATTGAAACCTTCCGTAAGAGAAGGATAAAAGATAAATTGTAGAAAAGTCTTCAGGAAAGATAGATACTAGGGGACCAATTAATAGCACGCAACCTTCAGTTTTCCTGGATATATAATTATGCTAAAAGCATTTTCATGTTTATTTATATTCACAAAGCTGAAAATATTATGAATACAGATAACCATAGATCTCACCAACTGTAGATTTTCCTTTCACGTCTTCCTCTGAAAGCGATAATGCAATAGCACGGTCTATATCTTCAGTCTCTCTCCATGAATTCTAAACCAATGTGCAGCCAGATGTAAGCTTTGGTAGGAAGATTCATAAGTATAAAACAAAAGTTAATTCACAAGGATATACTTAAAACTCCAGAGTGGAACTAAAAAGTTAAGAAAATGAATTTATTCCCTTAATCTATTCGAACAATATTGGGCTCTAATAATAGCTGATGTAATCTGGCAGAGCAAGAAGTTCAAATCACCTAAATCTAAGGTACAAGCAAGCTAGTGACTTGAAGAGAATGAGACTGAACATTAGTTGCATAGCTTTGATGTTGTTCTATCAATTGGGAGAATGTCTCTACGTTTATGACCCCACATTCTTTTATGCCCTAGTTTATAGGTGCTTAAGTCATCACCAGTCGTAGTAAGGCAGATTACAATATGAGAACAAGCAGTTTTTTAAGATAGGAGATCATAGACTAATATATTATGGATCTGATATTGATAAATAGAGAAAGGCGTGGGGAAATTGATAGTAAGTTTCTTGCAAAACCAATGTGTCCATTTTCATTTCAGATTGATTACAGACACCCAACTTTAATACCTCTAACTAAGCAATGTTGTTTCATTATTCTTGAACTTGATCTAACATTCCAAATATTTAATGATTGGAGTAATTTAATGCTACTAGTCAGTCCCATGTGGAAAAAGAGACAAAAATATATATTAATGTAACAAATACTTACCAATGATGCAGATTGATGAGTCTCTGCAGTATCCGCTCCATATCTCCAATCACTATGCCCGTCCAAAACTTTATGGTCTGAACACTTGAAGATTTTGCTAAGCCAGCCCATTATGTGAATTAATCAATGAAGTGTTTACCTGAGGCAGACTATTTAGTAAAGCAGCAGAAGGATAAAGTTCGAAAGAACCTTCGACAAAAGCAAAGGAAAAAAGATATACACCACACAACGACAGAAGAATGGCAGAAGCTTTCGGGTCTAATCTCCTCTATTATAAAACTGGAGACTGAAACTTTTTTACCCATTTCATCTATCTATAAGAATCAGATGTCTCAGTTTTTACCAGGGTATGTTCATTGGCAAAGCAAATACCTTAACTGGATAACAAGAATCTACAAAACATTTTGAGCTGTGCACCACATTATGTATTTGTCTGAGATCACCTAGAATCAAAATTAGATGATCTCAAACAAGAAAATTCTTCGAAGCAATAAATGCTCGAATTGTAAAACCCAAAGAAATCTCAATCCATTCCAAAAACAGTTTCGACAGAGCAAAAAACATGCGATTTATACAGAAACAGCTTGACATTTAATAACATCCCAGTTTCTCTAAAAAATTTGAACTCACAACAACTTCTCTTTCTCAGACATTCCAGAATAGGTAAAACCACCAATATAAATCACATAGAAATGTGGCAAACTAGAAGCAAAATCTCTAACTCAGTAAGATTCAAATTGAATTGCAGTTTGAAACCTTGAATGATATAGCCAACTGAATGCAGCAGCCAAAAACCAATGCATAATTACATATAACAATGCAAACCAACACTGCAATCAGTTATGACTCTAGAAAAAACCACATACTTCAAAAATCAAATGGCACAGATTGCATAACAATGGATTGATCCAGCTCAATTTCTACAGACAAATTCAGAGAGAATACAGATGCTTCGTTTGAACAGATGATTGAAAAGAAGGAAAATATTAAGTATTTGACTAGTAGCTGACCTGAAAATAGACCCCATTAACTCCAGCAATGGTTGATGCAGAAGGCACTCAAGATCACAGACATAAAACAAATTTTCTCCAAAAGCAGCAAGGATCAGAACAATTTAAAAAATTCTGAACGTACCCTTTTGATGCTTTTAGCCCACAAAGAATCTTTGCGGCAAAAAGAATGCTTTTTTGCAAGATATAAATCAATCAAGAATCTTTTGGTTCTCAATCCCCCAACCCCAAGGGAAAAGAAATAAAAATAAATAAATAAAAACCTTAACTATTAAGAAATAGAATAGCTCAATGATATGACATGAATGAATGCCCCAGGCGTTTCTTCTTCTTCTTCTTGTGTTACAAATAGTCAATCAAAAAATCAAAACAAATCGCGTGGCAAAAACTTGTTGCACAGTGTGAATGCGAAAAGCAAGATTTCAAAGTCAAAGTAAGACAAATATTTGTTTTATGAGATATTATGATATAAGCAAATTAAGTTTAGAGCCCGAGCGGTGGACTAATACGAAATACTATCAAAAGCAACAGTCTTTCAAAAAAAAAGAAATACTATCAAAACAAAACAACTCTCCTCCTCAAAAAAACAATGAAACATCAACTGAATAAAAAAAGTTTTACAGAAAGATTTAATTTGATCAATTGCCGATTTATCATATGTATGGAATATATTTTATTTACGTGAATGTGTGATACAACTCCAAAGGAAATATTATATATAAACAGTGAAATTGTTATTTTTCGTGAGAAGTGAAATTAATGAATAAGATATTATATGGAGTATTATTTTTTTTTTTTGAAGCGTTATATGGAGTATTATTGAATAATCATATTAAAAGAAGGGTGGTTATTAGCCTGTAAATACATGGACTTTTTATGTTTTCTTAAATTTAACATGACTTTTATTTTTAGCCCACAAATACACGAACTTATCATTTTTTCTGATTTTTGATATCGACGTGAAAAAACTCTATTTATTGTTGAGGTGGAGGCCGGAATACATGACGTGGACTATGAAATATGCACTTGAATAGAATAATTTGATTCATTATTTTGATTTGAGAGTGAATGACATGGTATCCCGACCTTCACGTTAATAGTAAATTAGAATTTTTTTTCTTGTCGATGTCAAAAATCAGAAAAAATGCTAAGTTCGTGTATTTGTAGGCTAAAAATAAAAGTCATGTTAAATTTCAGAAAATATAAAATGTTCGTGTATTTACAGGCTAATAACCCTTAAAAGAATTAGAAAAAAAATTCGCTCCCTCCAAAATTTAGACCCATGTAATTTTTTTTTTAAAAATATTAAAAAAATATAGTGAGATCATATATATATATATATATATATATATATATATATATATTTGTGTGTGTGCGTGTGTGTGTGTGTGTTCAAGGGTCGAGCTGACGGTTTTCCTATTTTTTTCTTATTAAATCACATTATTCCAAAATGAAATACATGTCACTTTTAGTGTGACGGATGGAGTAATACATTAACACCCAAATATATAATAAAATTTGCATTTTATTAAATTTCAAGTAAAAAGTTATAATTTGCATGTACAAATAAATTACAATTTTCAAATTACAAAATGGAACAAGTAACTAAAGTTACTAAAAGAATTTACTAGAACTACACTAATAGTATCAAATTTCAATTTTAAAAAAAATATTAAAAAATCAAAAAAGGCGTCGATTTTGGACGGTTAACCGGCAGTTTTGGGCCCAACCGTTAATAGTTGGTTTTTCGATTCACACATCTTAGCTCCGTAACCGGATCGGACCTTTGACGGTTCCGGCCCGTGATCAACGGTCCGATTCCGAACAGTTGACTTCGGGCCGGTTCAGCCGGACCCGGTTCTAACTGGGCATCACTAGTCGTGAGTAAATGGGTTTCACCCCCAAATCATAGTTTTTGTTTTTAATTTTTTTTTTGCCATTTTTTTATTTATGAAAACTTAATAAACTAAAAATAAAAAATATACTATTAAAGTTATTTTAACACAAAAATGCTACTATTTTCATATTTTATCCATATGAATACAATTTCCTATTACTATATGTTTTAGCTACAATAAGGTGTTGCCTCTAATTTATATCACTTGCTTCATTTTAAAACATATAAAAATAATTTAGAAATGTATATTAATTACATAAAATTAATATATTCTTGTATTTTGTTTTACAAAATGAAAATAACACCAAAGTAAATAGATAACTATCTGCTAAGAAACATTAAAAATAAAAATAAAAATAAAATGTTAATTTTTTACTATAATTTAAAGGAATATCCAAAACCATAGATCCAATTTTTATAAAGTAAAAGAATGCTGTGAACTATGCAGATTATTTTATATAAGTACTACAGAAATAATCTACTATTAAAAATGGAACTATCATTTAGTAGAACATTGTGATTTATTCATTCTCTCTTTTACAAAAAGCTAGATAGTCAAGTTGTGTAATTAGCTTATTTCTCATTAAATGTTTTGTGCCATTTGCATGTGTGGGCTAATCAAATGGGCCTTCTAATATCCATTGAGCTTTGGACTATCCAGAAGAACAAAATAAATTAAAGCCCAACTTTTGTCTTCCAAGGTAATGGAATTATAAGAATAAACATCCAAAGTAACATATTTTGATTCTTTAATAATACTCCCTCCGTCCCACAAATTTTGATGCATTTATTTTCGGCATGAGAATTAAGGAGTTGTAGATTAGTATTTTAAGTGTGTAGGTAATAAAGTAGAAGTGTGTAAGTAATAAAGTAGAAAAATGATAATTAAGTATAATTAAGAACCCTTAACCTAATTGTTACTACATTTAAAAATGCACCAAGATTCGTGGGATGGTCCAAAAAATAATATGCATCAAGGTTCATGGAACGGAGGGAATACAACCTACAGAGTAATTCATTCATCACACAAAAATCAAAATACTTAAGAACATGCACTAAAAATATAGTAAATCGGAAATAAAACAAAACTTTCCCGCAATTTTGTAATCTTGACTTTAAAGTTAAATTTTTTCTAATGTATTTATAAATTATTCTCTCCGTATATGAAAAGATCTTTTAAGGAAACATGGCATGAGTTTTAAGAAAATTTGTATTGTTTATTTAATGAGGGGAGAAAGGGGCTCACAAATTAAGAAAAATAGAAAAACTTAATTAAGCTAGTGAGTGAAAAAGGGGTCCACAAGTTAGTGAGTGGAGATAGAGAGACCCATAAATTATTACTAAAAATAGACGAGAACATCTTTTTGTGGATGGACCAAAATGACAAATTAAGACATCTTTTCGTGACATTTTAAAAGTTTATAAGCTCCTTTAAACTATTTGATAAAATAAGTTTCTAGACAACTTATAATAAGATATAAAAATAAGGTCCAAGAGTTTATAAGTTTCTCAAAAGATAAGTTCATTTCACATACATCTCTCTCCAATTTTCTTTCTTTAATAAAGATTTTTTTTTTCTCTACGCAAAATTCTTTCACTAGCTTATAATTTCAATTATATAAACACTTTAATAATTTATAAGTTGTTGAAAAATAGTTGTATTTATAAATTGTTGAAAAAAAAAGTAGAACTTTTAAAACTTTTAAACTTTTTAAAATAAACTTATCAAACATCGTCTAACTCGCTTTACTTGCATGTTCTCGTGATAACGACTTATTTTCAAAACACCATCGGTTGGCTTCTACTTCTGCATGATGAGATCGAAATAAGCAGAATTTATTGAACTCGAAAATTTTCAAACACGATCAATTTCCAGCGGACGTGGAATGCATAAAAGTTAAATATTCATTATATGATCTAGAAAATCAAAGTTTCATAATACAAAAGCAGAATAAAGCTTATTGGAGGGATCGGAGGGCCATCTTCGGCAATTATTGGACAATCGTAAGGCCCAAAGCAACAATCTAGACAGTTCATGTTGGTACTGTTAGTTTTTTTTTTTTTAGAACGTTTGGTTTAAATTATTGTTTCACCCTTAATTATTGAATTCAAAATTAAATACCTATTTTTATTTTATAAAGACAAAAAATAGCTATAAGTACTCAAAAAAAAATAATAATAAAAAAATACTTTATGGCTTAAAATACCATGTCTTTAATTGCCGAATTCAAAATTATATAGCTATTTTTTAATTTTACAAAGATAAAAGTACCCGTAAGTACTCATAAAGATTTTAAGAATATTCACTTTTTGGCTTAAAGTACTATTTTAATTTGGCCTTAATCAACGAATTCATGATTAAATAACTACAGTTTGTAAAGATACAAAATAGCCATAATAACAAAAAATATTTTTAAAAAATAGTCACTTTTGAGTTAAAAATCTATTTTGTCCTTAATTGCCGAATTCAAGATTAAATTCACGACAAAAAACTATCGAGGTGGTTTTTTTAACACAACATTGAATTTGTAAAAATGGGGATAATCAGCATATATTTCTCTCCTCGTTGAGAGCCTTGATATTTCTCCTAGTCGAGATCCTTGCTTTTTCTCCTCGTTGAGAAATTTTTGCTTCCTTCGGTGATTTTTCTCGCTCTTCTTCCCCATGGAAGACCAAATGGCTGGACTAAACCTTTCAAATGAAGATGATGAACTCCTGCTTGACGACGAAGTCACCGATGACTCCAGGATTCATGTCGATTTATGCTTGATGGGCAGATTCCTCACGGACCAACCTATCAATTTCAACCTTATGCGAAGTCGTTAAGCCAGTGTCCGGAGGCCAGGCAAGGGAGTGTTTATGAAGGATATCAGACAAGGAAGATTCATCTTTCAATTCTTCCACGAGCTTGATCTACTACGGGTTTTTGAAGGAGGCCCTTGGGCTTTTGGCAACTTTTCCCTCATTCTTCATAGGCTCAAGAGGGGGGAGTTTCCGTTGAATGTGCCACTGGATTTCCTACCCTTCTGGGTTCAGATTCACGATCTCCCCGCTGGTTATCTCACCGAGGGGGTGGGCCGGCTTCTGGCTAATTTCATTGGTACGTTTTTGGAATATGATAGTTCGAATTCCACAGACGTTTGGCGACAGTATATGCGGGTACATGTGGATATTCGTGTGGCTGATCCTCTCAACAGATTCAAGAGGATAAAGCAAAAGGATGGATCCTCTTTTGTCGTGAACTTTAAATACGAACGTCTCAATGTCTTATTCTTTCTTTGCGGTAGGCTTAGTCATTCGGAAAATTTCTGTGAACTTATGTTTACCCCAGTTGCCAAGGATATCGAGAGGGAGTGGGGTGTTTGGCTAAAGGCTGCAGATCGGCGGATGACGAACTTAGCCAGAGACAAGTGGCTCAGATCGGATAACACAGAGACAAACCTTAGCATGGATGCGTCGGCTGCTAGGGTTTCAACGGAGCCGCCTACCTCTGCAACTAAACGAAAATCGCAAGAAAACCGGAGTGTATCTTTACCCATAAATGCTGCTATTATTCCAAGAGATCCAATTCCCCAAACTACTCCACGATTGGCTCTGCAAGATATTACTCACGAGATTTGCGCTAGTGACTTAATGATGATTGATGAGTCATCCTCGGCAATTATGGATGAGAGGAAGCGACGACGTAGCACCATTACGTCGGATATTGTTACCAACACTGCGTCCGAGATTCTTCCCGCGCGCTGGATTTTTCGGGGATGTCTCTAACGCCCACTACATTCGATAGGCAGACTCCGAATTCGGGGTCGGCCAGACCCAATGAATACCATAAGCTGGAATTGTAGAGGGTTGGGCCACCCTCTCGCAATTCCCACTTTGCGGGCACTTACTCGTGTTCATGAGCCCAACTTTATCTTTTTATGTGAAACCATCTCTCACCGTCAGCGCATTGAGGAGATCAGAGCCCGTCTTAATTTTGAAGGTTGTTTCAACGTGGACTGCATTGGTAGAAGTGGATGTCTCTGCATGATTTGGAAGGCCACTGCCAATTGTAAGCTTATGGCTACTCCCAAAATCATATTGACATGCATATTTCTGATGCTCATGGTGATTGGCGCCTCACAGGTTACATGGCTTTCCCGAGAGAAGTCGTCGCAGAGATTCGTAAAACCTTCTCCGTCGCCTAGCTACTATCAACCCTCTCCCTTGGGTTATAGTTGGGGATTTCAACGACCTCCTTAACCCCGGAGACAAATGGGGCCGCGTACAACATCCGAACTGG
Source organism: Salvia miltiorrhiza (assembly GCF_028751815.1). Taxonomy (NCBI): domain Eukaryota; kingdom Viridiplantae; phylum Streptophyta; class Magnoliopsida; order Lamiales; family Lamiaceae; genus Salvia; species Salvia miltiorrhiza. The sequence goes on along the minus strand of NC_080391.1, from coordinate 19,187,732 downwards.
TTATTCTCAGGCTTCCGCTCCGACATCATGGATTGCGGCATCTCCGATATCTTGCTGGATGGATATCAGTTCACATGGTCTCGGGGTTTGGGAACCGACAACTTTGTTGAAGAGAGGCTCGACAGATGCATGACAACTTTGAGTTGGAAGAATCTCTTTCCAGAGGCGATTCTCACTCCTCTCATGGTTCCCATGTCCGATCACGTTTCCATCCTTTTAAGGTGCAAAGGTACTCCACCCTCCTTCACTACTCGGCGCTTTAGATTTGAGAATAAATGGTGTCTTGAATTGAAGGGTTGTATACTGAAAGCAAGAATTTATGCTTGTATACATTGATTCCTTAGTTCACTGTGATTCTTCTATCTGAAATATTGTTATTGTATAATCCTATAATAGTCCAATTTATCTCATACTATAGATTATATGGTGTGTTGTAGATCACAGAAGATCATATAATTGAAAAAAGTTGAGATATAAATTGCGTTCACAATCGAGGCAACTATGGACAAGTTGTTGGTTTAGATTGTAGCATAAATGGATAAATAGTTTGTCTTGGCTATTTATTTATGCTAGTACCTTCGTGTATTGAACAGGATCACAGTGAGATGAGTTCTTATATTCTGACTAATTAAGAATCAAAATCTCGGCGACTTAAATAGTCTTAATCTTAGTTGGATTAATCGGTGTGACTAATATATTGACTATTGCTTTGATTTATCATGAGTGAGAGTTCTCTTGAAGCTCAATATACTCGATACTTTGGGTGATAGCAATTATTATTTGACATGCGATTATATTACAATAAGGATCCGAGTCCTGCTAATAACAGGATGATAATATCCTCTCGAGGAACTTAATAAATTTATCGTATTAAACCCTGCAATTGGAATTAGTTCCGATATGATAATAAGTTTAAGTGGTAGCACTCGAGATGTCGTTTATAATTAAACGACTAATTAATTAATTAATCGATTGTCAGAGGAATTAATTAATTAATTAATTAATTAATTAATTAATGGATATTAGATATCTTAAACACGGGGATTAATTAAGTCTAATGCTAGCCCCGACTCACCTAAAGAATAAAGAGGTAATTCAGTATGAATAAAGAGGTAATTCAGTATTAATTTTCTAGTGGAATAAATTAATACTTGTGTGTCGATTTTATTCTGGGCTGAATAAGAAAATCGAGCACTGGGAGGCCAAACTTTATTCGAGCTAGTAGATCCCCGCTTGGCCCAATAAAGGCGTAATTCCATAAGGGGGCGTCCCTTCTCATTAATTCTCTCTTGGGCTCTATTTAGTTTAATTAAGTTTATGGGCTTATTATTTAGATATGGCTAATACCTAGTACAAATAATAAGAAAGCCCTAAACCTAATTACTTGAGCATAAACGTGTGAGCAGAAAAAGAGAGAATTCTGTGAGAGTAGAGGAAGACGCCATTCCTAGAAGGCGGAAAGGACTTGAAGTTTGTAGCCGCCCTATGTCAAGTCTTGCCGTGGGAAACAAGTCGGAAGATTCACTCTAGAGTCGCTCATCGCCGGATTTGCAAGTAAGACTCGTTCCCTTGTAATAGGCACGAATGGTTTTTGTATGTGTTCGTTTGGTATCCGGAATCGGTCACGGACATGTGAATCATATATCAAAATATGGTTCCTTCAGTCTTGAGCTGGATCTTCCAAAAGTTGTTCGTGATTATTGGACGAACCTTTATGGGATTAATGTCACGGATCGGCTCATGGCCGTGTCTGAATCAATATCCATTTGGGCAGCCCACCTCTAAATGTTAGTCAAAGGAGCTATAGTGGGCTATGCATAGCTCCTGCATGCTCAACATTTAATGCTCCAACAACAATTTCAGCAGTTGTTGCAATTGTTTTCAAGCATTGCGGCTCACAGTTCTTGATCTCTGCCTATAAATTGAAGGGATTCACATCAGCTTAAGATACACCAACACATCACCAAAGCAGAAACATTTCTTTCTACTAGAGAGAGAGAAAAAAAAATCTTGTGAGAGAAAACTTCAGTGTTGAAGTTATACACGAGTGATAAAATTGAGTTGAGAGATAGCCTCTGCGTAGGCAGATACAAAATACAGTGTGATATTTTTGTTGTACTCCTCATTTTGAGATTCTTTAATATATCGGTGTGGGTCCGTGGACGTAGGCAGTTTGGCCGAACCACGTTAAAAATATCGGTGTTATTTTTCTTATCGTTTCATATCGATCGATATCTAAAATATTGCGTCACACTAGATCCAGGGCGGAATTAGTTGCGTCTAATTTCCCAACACCAAAGGCATGAGAGGACTACAAAATCAAAGCTTCAACACCAGATTTCTTCTCTTCAAGGGCGGCATGACTCTCGTTCTATTCAGAAGTTGAAAAAGGCCCGGCTGGACTTAGCGGATTTTCTATTAAAAGAGGAGGTCCATTGGCGTCAGAGAGCCAAGCAGCATTGGATTCAAGAGGGTGATTGTAATACGAAATTTTTCCACGCAATGGCTTCCGCTCGGCGCAAAAAGAACAATATTATTCATCTTCAGCGCGAGGATGGTAGCTGGACGGAGAATGATAATGAGATTAGAATTGTTGCTTGCGGGTACTTTGAAGGTATCTTTGATGAGTCTAATAGTGCTACTAACTATCTCCATGTGCTCGATAGGTTTAACCCTAACTTTGATAGTTCCATGAATGATGAACTTATCAAGCCATTTCTGGCAGAGGAGTTTAAAGTTGCCGTGTCCCAGATGCATCCGGACAAGTCACCAGGATCGGACGAATTTAATCCCAAGTTTTTCCAGAATTTCTGGAACATGGTTGGTGAAGATGTCTATCACAGTTGCTGTTCTTGGCTCGACTCCATGAGCTTCCCTCCTGATCTTAATCATACCTTGGTCACCCCTCATTCCAAAGGTAGATTCTCCCTCGTCTATGAAGGAGCTCTGCCCTATTGCTCTATGTAATGTTATATACAAGATTCTTTCCAAAGTTGTGTGTAATAGGCTTAAAAAGGTGCTGCCCAACCTTATTGACCGTGCTCAGTCGGCCTTTGTGGAAGGTAGGCTGATCTAGGACAACATTTTGATCGTTTTTGAAGCTATCCACTTCATGAAGAGGAAGACGAGGGGAAAGCACGGCTCTCTTGCGCTTAAGATTGACATAAGCAAAGCCTACGACCGGGTCGATTGGGGTTACCTCGATGCTATTCTCCAAATGATGGGTTTCTGTGATAAATGGAGAGCTTGGATGAATCTTTGCGTCCGCACGGTGTCTTATGAGGTGCTTGTTAACGGGGAAGCAATTGGCCCCATTATCCAGGGACGAGGTCTTCGCCAGGGCGACCCGCTCTCACCCTATCTCATCATCCTCTGTGCCGAGGGTTTATAAACCATGGTTCATCATGAAACCGATAGAGGCGATCTCCACGGTCTCCAGATTGGTCGGGGCGGTCCTTCTATCTCCCACTTAATGTTTGTCGATGATTACCTATTTTTTTGTTGAGCCTCACCGATTGAGTGTGCTGTTCTTAAGCGGGTTCTTGGGGCGTATGAGTTCGCTTCCGGTCAAGCTATTAACTTCCAAAAATTTGGGATTTTTTTTAGCTCAAACGTATCTGAGGAGGTTAGGGTGGGAATCGCATCTACATTGGGCGTCTCTTCGCCGCTCAACAGGGTACAATACCTGGGCCTCCCCTTACTTGTAGGGCGAAAAAAGAAGGAGATTTTCAAGTATCTTAAAGACAGACTATGGAGTCGCATTCAAGGTTGGAATGGAAAAAATCTTTCTAAAGCTGGCAAATAGATTCTTATAAAAGGGGTTGCCCAAGCCATTTCCTCTTTTTGCATGGCGGTATTCTCCCTTCCTACTAGTTTGACTGACGAGATTGAACGTATGTTGAACGCTTTTTGGTGGGGCAACAAGGGCGGTACCCAAATTTATTCTTATTGGAAGGCGGGTAACCTGGCTCTTCTTTGGGTGATATGGTTTCTACGCCATAACTGCATTTTTGATAATCAGGCCTTTAGCCGGGTCCGGTTGCTGCATGCGGTAAAAGTTACATTCAAATAAATGGAGACGTTTGGAAATCTTGGGCACGTGAATAATATATGGTCCGATTACATGATTATTCGCAAGATTGGTGTCAAGACCAGAGCGGCGCCTGTACATTATTATACACTGGGGGCCGCTTGCCTCGTCTTGGATGAAAGTCAATACCGACGGCTCTGCGATGGGTGCTCCCGGCAACATGGCGTTAGGGGGAGTGTTCAGAGACAACTGGGCCTGGGTGAGAGGGTGCTTCCATTATAAGGTAGACATCAGATATGCGTTCGAAGCAGAGTTGTTTGCCGTTATTATTGCCATTCAGATCGCGCACTCAAGGGGTTGGTTAAATTTATGGATTGAGGCGGATTCGGCTTATGTGGTTCACCTCCTGGAGTATAGAGGTTTTTTGCCTCTTGGAAGCATGTTCTCGGGCTGCTTCAAAGTTTCACGCTTCGTATAACTCATATCTACCGGGAGGGCAACAAGCCGGTGGATATGCCGGATGGTTGGTGGCCACACGAGGTGGACGCTATTAAAAAAGCGGTTCGAATGGACATGGCCTCCCATAGCCATGTTCGTATATGTCATGCCATATGATTTTCTTTTTCCTCTTGGGCTTTTTCTCAAACACCTGGCAGGGGTGGATTGGTCTTGCATGTGCTTTGAATGGGTTCGACATACTGAGGCTGTTTTTGGGCGCGTGGCCTCCGATCTGGGAGTTTTGGAGTTCAGTGGTTGGTTGTGCTGTTATAAATATGATGTTTTCCAATAGCAAATATGAATTTTCTAATCATTATTACTTTTGTCCTATGATGCACGGATTCTCTAAAAAATAGCACATTGCAGTATCGAAAAAAAAAATTAAACAAAAGCTTCTAAAAAAAAACATCCTCTGATTCACCTTTCCCTGTGCCAATGGGGACCGACTCTTCAAAGGGCCTGGCGCCAGCCTCATAAATTGGACTTAGGGAGTATGGTCTACAATATCATATTCACATGGTAATCAAATTTGAATTAATGACGTAATAAAATATAAATAGGTCTTCCTATTCACAAGCCAAAATAACATATCAATTCAAAGGAATACAAAAAGTTGATTATCCCTAAACTGAGAGTATATTTTGGGTCCTTTGTTGGGACATTCTCCTCCCAAATATTTATCATTAATTAATATGAAGGTTCATCAATTACATTAAAAAGCAAAAGAAAAACACACAACAATAAATTAAAAAAATTCTCTTAGAGTTGAATAAAACAAAAACGAAAGAACCTAAGCACCATTAACAACTAAGGATAAGCAAAGACTTTCTATATTTACCTCTAATGCAGTGTAAAATGGCTCCACAACCAAGCTGCAAAACAACCAAGATTAGCTCAGCAACAACAATACATGAAATGGAGAGTTCCACTGCAACAACAAAACTGCTCTTATTCAATAATTTTACTATCTGCCTTTACTAACCTACCAAATTTCAAGATTCAAAGCAAGTTACCTCAAAGCCAACAACATCAAATGCTATTACAACAGAAAATGGGCAACCAACAGAAAAGGGGCAACACAATATTGATTATGAAGCAATCCCTTACTCCCTCATAGAGTTAATTAACAAAATCTAAATCCAAAATCTGGAAAATATAAATAAAACGTGAATTGCAGACACACAGCAAAAGGAAGAAGAAGAAGAAGAAGAAGAAGGGTACCGCGGCGGAGAATTGTAAAAACACGATGCAGCGTGGTTAATAATTTCTACTAAGGAATTTATAGATAAAAATCTAGGTTATAAGTTTCCATTGTTAAAATTATTTCCAAAATTTGTTCTTTCTAAAGTTAACAATCATTTGTGAATATTTTGTGTATCAGGCGTATGATTAATTAATTTTGTTAAATCAACAAAAAAAAATACTTACCATAGCTGGAGAGGAGAGCGTCGGAGAAGGTGGAGTGGGTAGATCGTTGCCGGCGACTTGGTGATGGGGCGGTGGAAGGGAAAGAGGAGCGGCAAATCGCGGTGGGAGGTGGCAGATCGCGGTTGGGGCCGGTGAGGCGAATCGCCAGCGGGGGGAATGGAGGTGGCATATCTCCGTAGTGGTCGGCGCGGCGAAGGGAAATCGGAGAAATCGGTGGAGTAGGAGGCAGATCGGAGGCTTCCGGCTTGAGGCCGGAGAACGGCGAATCGGAGACTCCGGCTTGAGGCCGGAGTGCGGCAAATCGCGGCGGGGAGGGGAGAATCGGGTGTGAGAGACGGGAAAAAGAGAGGAACTGAATTCTGGTTTTGAGAATTGAAACGGAAATATTGATTTTGTGTTTTTTAAAATAAAATAAGTGATGTGGATGCATATTGCCACGTCAGTGATATAGAATTAAGCTAGAAGCTCTAGAATTGCAGGGATTTCAAATACTGAATTATTAGACATGACACATAGGACCTTAAAATAAGGGGAGCGCAGAGATCTGATATCGTATTATATATTGATTCAAAAAATACCTTTCTGTTGCAATTTAATACTCTCCCATTTTCATTAGTAATATTTCAGTTACTATCATATTGGGATGTCACACTTATACATCAATTCACTTAAAATAATTCTATCAAATTACTTTATATATTAATATAATTTTTTAATTTCTGAAAATAAGACATTACTAACTGAATGGAGAGAGTATGTCATGACCATGCTCGGAATATAATAATTTATGCTGAATTAGATTTCCGATAAATATCCTCGAGTCACGGCTCCTTCAATTTTGGTATCAAAGCCCATGTCAAATTTCTCGACTCTATCGAATTAATTCACGTATAATTATTGATGCATGTCTTAAAAAGGTCTTTAGAAATGGGATGACATGAATAAATCGAGAAATGGTATATATTTGTTAACTATTCGTCGTTTTTCGTGGATCCATATTCCTCTCATAATTCCCAAACTATTAATTTATATAGAGAGTACTTTGATGTACATACTTCAATTTCTTGAGACATACTCCCTATATCTCCTAAAATTATGTATTTATTTTTGTTTTGGTATGTCCCTCAAATATATAATTTTAATAAAAATAATAATAATATTATTTCACATATGATTGGACAATTTTACTTTTAATTATAAATTACATTTATTTACTCATTATCAAATTAATTAACAATATTCACAATGTGAGATCATTTTTTCACCATCACACTCAATAATTTTTTATTAAAATCCCTACAAAAAATTCCCTGCATAATTTTAGGAAATGGATGGAGTACTATATATATTTATTCCACTGCCTCGCTAATACAATAGTTACAAATATATAAACCACACGATCAAATGTAACATCCTTGGACCTACTCAAGTTAACAACAACAATGGGGGACTTCTACATGTCGTGTTTCTATTAATTATGATTATAATCTGCGTCAATAATCTCTTGGTCTTTATTTATTGAAAGTTTGAACATATTATTTAATTCACTATATGTATATATTGGTAACGAAAGCTATATGCTCTACTAATATGCCTTCTCGACCAGGAAAAATCAAAATTACCCATATTTTGACATGATTTTATGATAATGAATTAGGGTTTAATTTTTATATTTAATTTTCAATTTTTCAATTAATAATTCAAAAATAGGGTATATAATCTTTAAAATTAATCAATTTTTAGCGACACATATGGACCTAATGGTAAAAATAGGACCGTAACTTTCAGGATTTTTAGAAAAAGGACTATAAGTTATGGATTTTGAAAATAAGGACTATAATTTATTTTTTTTACATTTACACTTCTGTTTCGGGCCCAAAATTAATTATTCGGACTTTTGATGTCACGTAGAGCCCGTTGCTGACATGAACTGCCATGTCAACTTTTTTGTAAAAAAAAATTTTGTTTCTTTTTTGTGAAGATATCTAAAGATATTTAAAGACATTTTTTTTGTGAAGAAAACCTGAAATATTTTGGCATTTTTGAAATGGCACCATAAGCCATTTTGCTGCCATGGTTCTGCGAAGCCTTATTTGAATGGCACTTTTGGCCATTTTTTGTATCATGCTACTATAAGCCTTATTTGAATAGCACACTATAATCCATTTTGCTGTCATGCGAAGCCTAATAGTGAATTTGACGTACTTTCTTATTGAGTCAAAAATTGATGGCATATTTTTTTATAATTTATTCATCTAATTAAATGTAAAAAAGAAATAATACATGTCTTTTAACATTAGAATGAACGTATGTAGCTTTCTTTTAGGATATTAAATTAATTAAGATAAAACAAATATAATTGTTAATTTTCCTAAAAAAATATATAATTGTTAATTGTTAAAACGAGAATACAAAAAAGAAACAAAATTTTTTTTGCAAAAAAGTTGACAGGGCAGTCCACGTCAGCAACGGGCTCTAAGTGGCATCAAAAGCCCGAACAATTAATTTTGGGCCCGAAACAGGAGTGTAAATGTTAAAAAAAAAATTATAGTCCTTATTTTCAAAATCCGTAACTTATAGTCCTTTTTTTAAAAATCCTGAAAGTTACGGTCCTATTTTTACCATTAGGTCACACATATGAGTGTGGTTTCATTAAATGATAATATTTTTTATTTTTATAATAGTAGGAGTATATAATTATATAGGGACAGAGGAACCCATATATCGAACGGAGGTAGGTAGGCAAAATTAAAATGCAATTTTTGTGAGATGTATGTATATGACATATATATTTAATTGATTCAAGTTGCCTGAAAGAAACGTATATTATGATTAGGATGAGGAGATATTGGTGGTTGTCAACATCTGTAGGCACACAAACAGCTGCTCTTAGTTTTGGTAGTCCCCCACTGGGATTCATATTTATTTAAGAGCTACCAAAGACTATTCCCATCTTTTCATGGTTGCAAACAAGTATCGATTAACACACATTTTCCTTCTCAACGACACATTTCTCGTGGTCCCCTTCCATTTCTATCTTCATCGTCTTATTACTATCTATCATGTTGCTTCACAACTTGTCACACGTATTATTTTTTTGGTATATCATGCTCTCATTTTTAGTGTAAACACAACTTCACCTAATTTGATCGTAATATTGGATTTTCTTACTTGTTAATTACTCATTACAATATTATTAAGGAAAAAGGGAGCACGTACTCCATCCCATAAAATAATTGATTTCATCCCAACACTTTTTTTGCTAATTCACTACCATCATACAAAACTTTGTTCCAAGTACTTTAAAACTTTCTTGCATTTGGTTTTTCAATTTGCTCATATCTTATATGAAAAAGGTTGGGGCTCTTTCAAAATTGATATTAACGTTATTCCGTGAATATATGCCTTTAAATGCATGTTGTTGTTTTTTTTACTTTAGGGGCGGGTGAGCGGTTGAGCCCTGGACCTCACTGTTCTTAGACAAGAGTTCACACCGCTTGGTGTCCCTTTGAGGACAAATGCATATTGTTTAAGCACGGTTGATGTGTTCGTAGTCTACATTTATATATATGTATATATATTTTTTTTCATTTTATAACATTTTGTTAATTCTCTAAAAATTACAATCATAATCGTCAAATTTACAAATTACATAAAAATCAAATTTACATATTACATATAAATCAAAATTTTCATTATTAAATTTATTCATCACAGTAAAGTTAAAAGGATAAAAGAAATGAGGCTTTGATTTTAATATAATTTATAAATTTGATGATCCTGGTCACAATTTCTAAGGTATAAGAAAATAATAAGTGAAAGAAGAAAACGACTAATATGGACTACACATCAGCAATTCTCATAAATAATGTGAGGCATACATATCAATCACTTTTTTTTTTTTTTTTTTTTTTACTTTTCATCTTTATACGTACATGAAGATGTTAATTTAACTCGAAATTAACGAGTTGGTCTGAATACAAGACTGAATCGAAAATAGAGCTAACCAGAAAACTAAGTGGTTTGACCTAATGGACCAAAAAATTCTCGTTACTTAATTTTCAAACATTATTTTTGCTACTGAATTTGATAATAAAATTTTGTTTCAATTTTTTTTTTCTTTTTTTATCCAAAAAAATTGTTTCATTTATTTTTGGATTGTGTCTTGATTTTTTCGAGCAGTTATACCCATCAATATTCACTTATACCCCCAACGCTTAATGGATACTATATAGTATTCTTTTAACATGAAAACTAAAAAGAAAATATAATTATTTAGAAAAAAATGCTTACTAAATTATTATCTTTTACTAAAAGTGGTGGGTTACTTTATTGCACTTTTAATAAGACGGAATGAGGGAGTATTATATAAGTTGATATGTTTCAAGATACTCATGAATCATGATTTTTAATGCAATAAATATCTTTATTGAGAAAACAAGATTCATTGTTTATTACCAGAGTAAGAGTGAGGTTATCAAGAAAATTTATACGTACTTTTTAAAAAAACTTCATATTCTAATGAAGTAGCCCAAAAATCAAAATTTAATTATGGCTGAAAATTTCGAACCAGAAAAGATCTGTGTGATTGGCGCGAACTGTAGGACCCAAGCCTGATAGAATTGATCTCAAAATGAAGTGTGCTGAATTGACACCCCTTAATTTACGTACATGCATATTTGGAAAAGCATGTATTTGTTAGTTACGGTCTATTTTTTTTTTTTTACTTTTTTTTCTCTTTTTAGTCATGCGCACATCCACAATTTAAAGTTTTATACTCAATATACATTAATTAGTTGCTTCTCATCCTAGCTGGATTTCAAGTTTGCCTATAGAATTAATCAAAGACGAAATTAATTAATCAAAAACCATCTTCCTCAAAAGTATCCGACCAATAACTTAAAAAAAAAAACATAAAACAAACAAAAATCTTTAATTAATAGCAGCTCTAATACTGTAGACCTAGGGACAAGATGCTATATTCACTCTACTTTCCAATAATTAATTTGAAAGTTGCAATCTCCTGGGTAGAAATAATGTTGTCTCCAACCTCAACCAATAAACTCTTGAAACAAATGTTTTAAAGCAATGTCTCTTTAGAATGATCTATCAAATTAAGGTCTTAGGTTTGAATTTCACTGATGTCGTTCGTTATAGATTTGAGTCTGTCACACTTGATTTTTCAAATATAATTTACGTGTTTAGTATCGTATGCACTTTATTCAACGAGCATCGAAAATAACTGTAGTGGGTTATCATAAACTCAAAAAAAAAATGTTTTAGAGCAATGTTTTCACAAGGACCAATCAACGTCTTAAAGGTTCAACCATGTTGTTGCTTGAAAGGTACCATATGTAATCACCACTCATGTTTGCTATACATTGTACTGTGCCATATTGAACTTGTAATCATAAAAAAGACAATATTTTTCCTCTCTGTCTACGAATTGCATGTTAGCACAGAGGAAACTCTGAGGTAGCAAAATTGCAGCACATGGTTTCACTAATTTGTGAAAGGAATAATAATTTCTTCACATAAAGAATTGGATATTAATTCTTATTGCTTCAATGCATATATCTATGTCTCCACCCTTTTGTGGTAATGGAAGAAGCTTCATTCATCCATTTGTTCATTGTGACAAATTTCACATTCCACATAATGTCTATTTTTTATCTATGAAACAATTGTCAGTCTGTCCTTATTGCCGTAAAGGACAAAGTTATACTCTTATGGATTTTGGGTAAAAGATTGTGCTCTTAATGTTGTCAGTAGCTATACACGGTTTAGAAGAATTATAAGTGATAAAATTATAGAACATTTTGAATTTTTAGATGTGTATATATTGTACTCTTAATATTTTCTGAAGAGTTGAAAGATGAGTGCAACTCAATTGGTCTGAAGAGTTGAAAGATGAGTGCAACTCAATTGGTAAAACGCCGCTTCACTTCTTTTATAAAAGAATGGTTGGTAATTTATATAGATAAACAACTTTAATCTATTCTTCAATTTTAACATTGCTTTCAAAATGTTGTAATAATGTCATCGCCTTTTAATTTGTTATAACATTTTCAGATTTTTTTCAGTAACAAAAAATTGACATGTGTCAACCGTAATACTAATCGAATCGAATACACCGAGACTGTGCAACAACATTCTAATTTGGCAACGGTGGCTCTGGTGAGGCATGTCGTGTCAAATCTCCAACGACAAAAAAAAAAATGAGAGTATTAGTTTTGTTTTAAATTGAAAGATAATGACATTATTGTAACATTTCAAAGAGTATTAGTATGCTTCAATTCACAATTAATCCTTTTATAAAGGAATAATGAAAACCTATAGGTTCCTGAAAATTTTAAGTTGCAAAATTAGGTTTAATCAAACGGAAAATACCTTTATGCGTCTTACAATAACATTGAGTGCAATTTTTTTGTCATGATTTGGTTTTTTTTTTTTTTTTTGAGATTATGATTTCGGTTTGCTCTTCTCCCTTAACTGAACTAGCTTAGTGCACATGTTTATCATTAATTCATTATGGTACATCCATGCATTATGCTTAATGTTGCAAATTGCTATTTGTACTATATAATATACCCAATATTACAAATAATTCCATTTTTCAGGTACGGAAATAATTCTATCAAAATATATATACTAACCTAGTGGCGGCGTCATCAATTTCCAACCATATATGATATGAAACAACAATTCTAAAAAAAAAAAAGATGAACAAAAGCCAAAAGGACAATAATCCTACTATACCCTATACTATATGTAGAACAGCGTCAAATATATTTTGAGAACATTAAACCTTTCGAAGCCACTAAGGTCACCGGCTAAAGCAGCAAATTGTGCACTACTTGCTGCAAAAATACTACGTTTGGTACAGCCCCAAAACACATAATTACTAGCAAGCATATTATAAAAATATTTAATTTTTTTCCTATCTTAATTAATTATTATACATGTGCTATGCTTAACTTTCACTACCTCAACTTTCTGTTAATAAAAAAATTTCAGAAAAGGAAAAAAGAAAAAAAAAAGAAGGAAAGAGTACAAATGATAAGTTTTGTAGGGATATTAAATATATAGAAAGTTTGGTGAAAGCGAAGCGAGGTAGAAGAGTAGTGTGAGGATGAAGACGGCGACCCTTTTCCTTTCTCCTCTCCCTCCTTTCATTATCCTCTCTCTCTCTCTACCTTGTCTCATCCATAACACTGTCCCTTGCTAAGATTCCATTTTCAGCACCAAGATCAAGATCAATTTCGCCGGAAAGGGATGTTTCCACACGCTTCGATTCAATCATGTCCCAAGGTACTTAATTTTGAGTGAAACAAGGAAGAAGAAGATTAAGTAATTCTTGATTGTTTTCTCTTGTTTTGTTGTTAGAACAAGATTAAGAAATAGGGGGTTGTTGGAAACAAACCTAAAAGGCATCAATCAAAATTCAAGCACAAGGATTTGGTTTCTCGTACAAATTCATGTCCCAAAGCTTCCACCAAGGCATCTACCACTTCCCAAATGCCAACGAGTGGATGATAAGAGACCAGGCCGGCGGCTTTGAGGCGCCGCCGCCGCCTCCGCCGCCGGCCTTCGACGCCGGAGGGATGCTGACGGAGATTATAAACCGGCCCTGGCGAAAACCGTGCGGCGACGATCAGATCCAGCCGACTCAGAAACAGCAGCTGTCATCTCTAGCAGTTAATGAGGTGAGAATTGCAGTATATATTTCATGTAATTAACCATAGAAAGAAATATCATGCACCGCTGCAACATTCTTGATTTGTCGATCAATTTCGGTGCAGCTTCCAGCTTCCAGTAATCTCCAAGGGTTTCACTTAATTCCGGCTTCCAACATGCAGCCGCCGTCTCAGATGAGCTGGATCCCGAGCAACGGCGGCGGTGGTCGGAGCGAGGAGGTGGCGGCGAGGGGCGGGGGGGTGTTGGAGGGGCAAGGCCTCTCCTTGTCGCTCTCATCTTTGCGGAATTTGGAAGGCAGCAAATTCGAGAAAATGAACATGGGAAATAATGGGGATTTGTACTTCCATGGTCAAGGAATAGGCAGCTCTAGCAATTCGTATGTATTGGAAGATGTTGGGACAAATCCGATGCTGTTTGGGTCACCGAGATTAGTGTCGGATCAGATTCATATTGGGTATGTGGAATCCGCAAGGAGCAGCAGCTTGGTGAGGAATTCTCGGTATTTGAAGGCTGCGCAGGAATTGCTGCTCGAATTCTGCTGTGTGGGAAGAGGGAATCATAATCACAAACAAGAGAGAAACCCTAATTCCGCATCGGATGGGGGTGGGGGTGGGGGTCTGTCTTCTTCAAAGGACCACCACCTCGCCTTATCTCCTTCTGAAAGAACTGAGTACCAGAGAAGAAAAATTAAGCTTCTCTCCATGCTCGATGAGGTCTCTCTCTCTCTCTCTCTCACTGCACCAACTATTATATTTCCTTCCTTACAGCTAGCAATCAATGATGGAAACTTGGCAATTTCATTGATTTCAATAATTTCATACTAAATAATTGATACTATAATTTTAATTAATTCATTTATTTTATATACAAAGTGTGGAGATCGGTGGAGTGCAGTTGGGGGTACATGTCTAATGAAGAACGACATGCCTCCATTACAGGTTGTAGCTCTCGGAATTTAATACGAGGGCTGCCGCTTTTTCTCAGATTATAAAATACTTTTTTGTTTTAGGGGGGATTATAAAATAATTAATCACGTACGAAAAGTTTTCTTTGCAGAATTATTTTAATCTATCTTCCAAATTGGGACCAGTTCACCTTTTTTCCTATTTCTTAATCTTGAATTTGTAGCGTTTTATAATACAATAATACCTAGTGCTGAATTATTGGCAGAAGACGTCTGGTGTTGCTTGCAATTGTAGTACTGTTACTGTTTGGTTTAATGAGTTGAGACTTTTTCTTAAAAGCAGTAAAAAAACATTCAGAAAACAAATGGAAGTGATTATGCAGAGGTGTACGTTTTTTTGAAGCTTTTAACAAATTGCAATCATCATCACGTATGAATAATTTTACACTGAATCCGATTTGTTTTTTCTCCTGATGACATGCAATGCAATGAATGCCATAATAAAGCCACTTTATTTAGACATTCCTTGTGCCGGAAAAAGGTTGACACATAGACAATTAATTTAGGTGGAAGGTCGGTACATGAGATACTGCGAGCAGATGCAGGCGGTGGTGAACTCATTCGACGGCGTAATGGGGCAAGGGGCGGCGGCGCCGTACACGGGGCTGGCGCGGCGGGCGATGTCGCAGCACTTCCGGAGCATGAAGGAGGCGGTGGCGCGTGAGGTGAGGGCGTGCTGCGAGGCGCTGGGGGAGAAGGATGTGCAAGGGGGCGGGATCACCAAGGGGGAGACGCCGCGGCTCAAGGTGGTGGAGCAGAAGTATCGGCAGCATAAAGCCCTTCAGCATATGGGGATGATGGACCCCGAGTCATGGCGCCCCCAGCGAGGACTTCCTGAGCGCTCTGTCACCATTTTGAGGGCCTGGCTCTTCGAGCATTTCCTCCATCCGTATGTCTCTCCCCTATCTCACACTCACGCACATTTATGTATGTAAACTGCAATCTTGATTCATTTCTTTGCTGTGTGCCACGTCACCACAATTAACGGAACTGCCTTTCCACTTTATTAATGGATTTCTCAAATCTTTTCATCATGTCAAAATATTAAATTCATAACTCAACTTCGGACTTAATTATATACAGTTAATATATCAAAAATAAAAGATTCGTCATTTTTTGGCTTAAAATGTTATTTTTACTCTTAAATTTTTTATCATAAATTGTAGACAGAATAGAGTGAAATCACGGCTAATAAATACTTTAGTCATGATTTGTAGATAAAATATATATGTTAAATTTACAATAAAATAATATATTAATTGTAAATTGTACGCAAATTAAGATCAACAGACAAACGTCTAGACACATAAGTTGCATATTCACAATTGTTTAGTTATAAATCCCCCCAAAATTTGTTACACCATGACTAAACATATGTTAGTCATAAATTGCCCGATTTTTTATGTGTTTGTTTGGGGTACTCTTTTTCCTCTTTTCGGCTTGTGGAAAGAGATTTTAACGAGGTCCAACTCCTAATTTCCGTTTTGTGCTTTTTGGGGTTTTTGTTCGTTTTTTGTTTCTCCTCTCTTTTTTTTTTTCTCTAATAAAATCTCTAATTCAGCATAAAATTGCCCGATTTGGGGGGGAGTTTACAGCTAAAACAATGTTAGTTGTGAATTCTGGAGAAAAATAGTGAGAGTGGTTATTTTTTTTTGTTAGTGATTAGTTTTCTTATAATATCATCTTAAAGCGGCTATTAATTTTCATATTTGATTCTTTATACTATATATTATGAATATTAATTGCTTTAGTTATAAAGTTGATGTATATTAATTTGTGACGAGAATCTCGTGTAAAGAGTTGATGTTGTGGGACACGTGATGATTTGTTTTTGTTGTGGTGATTAATTAAATTTGTTAGATTTATAAAAAGAGAAAGCTAAGATAGTTTAATATTGTCTCAGGTATCCAAGTGAAGCAGACAAACATTTGCTGTCTCGACAGACAGGTTTATCGAAAAATCAGGTACTCATTATATCTTCCGTTTATCAAAATCGATGCTGAAAGGGATATCTCATGTTTAACTTCGTTTTGCGTGAATTGTGATCTAACAAATTTGGAAGATCTAACAATTCATACAAAATTTACTGGAAGTGCAAAAATTAAAAAAAGGTTGTGCATAGTATGACATTGAATTAAAAATAGCAAGATATAATTAAATTGCAATTTTGTTTAAATTTGGTAACTAGTCATAAATAATCCGTACTGGTATGAGATCATAATGGTTTTTGGAGTAATATTTTT